>NC_056728.1:703548723-703888723 GCF_019279795.1 Protopterus annectens | reverse complement strand
GTGAGACATACACATATCCTCCAATTGTTTCTTTCTGAATTGTTTATCCAGTCTCTCTTCCCAATCTTTATAACCTCCTCAGATTAATTCTTATAGTTATCACGCAATATTTTATATATATACTAATTATTCATTTTTTAATGGCAGCTCCTGTTCTACATTCTACTAAAAACTCTACCGGTCTTTCATTTAGGACCACCTCCCATTTCTCTCTCTTTGCCTATACTCTGATATCAATCCTTGATAGGGAAGGAAATCTCTAACCTGCAGTCCAAACAAATTCTTGGAATCTACCCATTCTAGTATCTTTCCCTCTCTAGTCATTTTGCTCCTAATACCTCAGTTCTTTGCCAGTTCCAGCCCTCTCTTAACTATTGTTTGTATCCCTAATTGCAGTCATCCCCATCCCTATTAGCAGAATCTCCTTTCTCCATTCCTATGTTGGCTTAGCTCTTAGGATACTTTATACATACAATAAGTGGCATGATTATTGTTATTCTCCTTAAAGGCATGCATTCAAAATCCCAGTCCCTCCTTGTTTCTTCAGCTTCCCCCATTTCATCATCGTCCTTTTCCACTTTGAATTATAGTTTTCTGCTTGTGCTATGTATAGCAGCCTTAACCGTGTAGCTCTGAAATACCCCTTCAAAAACCATCCTCTCCTTCAACTCTTTTTGCTATCTACAACTTCTCCTCTGGTTGATAAAAATATGCCTGACCTCTGCATAAGACTAAAAGGACTAAAAACATTTAACTGCTTGCACCTTACTATCCATAGCCAAATAAAGTTTCCATTCTCTCAGTTTTTGTATTATCTTTTGTTTAGTCTCATATCCCTAGCTGCCACACCAGAATCATTTTAATCCATACTCCTAAATACTTCATTTCATCATGTCCCCCAATTCAAATGTGTGGGTACATAATTTATCACTTTTGCCTTTGTTTTAGCTTCATCAATTCTGTATACCAAAAGATTTAAAAAAGTCTCAAAATGTTCCAAAACACTATAATGCCTCTTTCTGGTTTTGTCAGGTATAAGACATCACCTGCAAACAGAACCAGCTTTTCTTGACTACAGCCCAGTGGTTCCAAATATAATGCAAATAAAAAGGGTTAAGAGGGCGCCCCTACTTGGTTACTCTGCTCAAGCAGAAATTATCAGACAAGACCCCACCAACTTAAATTTTTGCCTCAGATCCCTCATATAGCCTACTAATTAACTTATATATTTTTTTCAGGAAATGCAAATGCTTCCAGTGTCCTGCTCAGAAAGTCCCGGCTTACTCTGTCAAATGCTTTCTCGGCATCAAGACCCACCAACAGCAATGGTATTTTCTTAAATTCTGCTTCCCTCTGGATCATCTATCTTCTGTTTATGTTGTCAAATGTTTACCTCCCCTCCACAAAACCACGATGATCCATATCTATCAATTTTGGCATTATTTGTGCCATTCTTTTACCCATTATAGAGGTGATGCCCTACCACTGGCCCAGTAATCAAGGAGCCTCAATTTTCACCACTAGCACCAGTGGGGGACATACATTGGGAGGATGACAGTTACACATAAGTATTTCCAGATGCAGCCCTCTGCATAAAGTGCAATTTCCCTTAAGAGCACACAGAGACCACAGTCAGTCTGGGGCTGGTTTATCCCTCTTTCTCCAGATCCCCAATAAGACTCCCCACTGGCACAGCTATAGAGTTGAGATCTCAGCTGAGTGGCCAAGCCAAGACCTCCAGTACCCTGTCAAACCAGTGCTTCGTGTCCTTGTCCAAGTAGCTGACACACACTCTCTGAGGTTTTACACACACACACACACACACACACACACACACACACACACACACACACACACACACACACACACACACACACCTGGGAAAGGCTGGCGCAAGTTTACTAGCTATGCCCCCTTCTGCCCAGACTGTAAGGTAATTATTTTGTAATACCCTACTATCCCTAAGAATGCCCTCACCTGCGTTTTGGTAACAGGAGCAGGCCATGACTGAACGGCTTCCACTTTGGTAGGTTCTGGCCTGATCTTACCACACCCCACTCTATGTCCCAGGTAGGAGACCTCTGCCATACCCACCTATCACTTACTGGGTTTAATGGTCAACCCTGCCCTTTGTAGTCTGCCCAGCACCTCCCTGACATGCTGAAGGTGCTCTTGCCAGGAATGGCTGTAGATGGCAATATCATCCAGGTAAGCAACAGTGAAATCTCCTGTTACGATATGATCTACCAGCCTCTGGAAAGGTGCTGGGGACATATTTCATCCCAAAGGGCATTTTTGAACTCATACAAACCGAAAGGAGTCACAAAGGCTGACCACTCTCTAGCGCTGGGAGTCAAGAGTACCTGCCAGTAACCCTTGGTAAGCTCAATAGTGGTAAAATACTTAGTCCCACCCAGCTGCTCTAGGGCCTCATCTGTCCTAGGAATGGGGTAAGCATCGGACTCTGTGAGACAACTTAATTTCCTGTAATCCACAGAGAACCTGGTGCAGCCATCCTTCTTTGGTATAAGCACCAGTGGGGAGGCCCAGGGACTGCTGGACTCCTGGATTACCCCTAGTTCCAACATTTCCTGCATCTCCTCCCTCAGAGTCTGATTCTCTCAGGCACCCTATAAGGGGACTGCTTAATAGGCCTTTGAGATCCTGTTTCTACATGGTGCTGCACCAGGTGGGTGCACACTGGTTTCCCAGTGAACATGCCCCCAAATTCATGTAACACTGCTTGGATTTCTTGAACCTTGGTAGGGGATACCTGCTTGGACATTGCTACTCCTTCCACTGAGGTCTCAGTCCAAGCCTCACTGAGGAGATCAGTCACCACATCCCGCTCAGACTCCTCCTACCATCCACTGCAAATACTTTGCACCAGGGCCTCCCTATCATGGTAAGGTTTCATCATGTTCATATGGTATAGTTTGTACTCTTTGCCTCCTGCCTAGCAGTTGCACCATGTGGTTAACTTCACTGACCTTCATTACCACTTTGAAGGGTCCCTCCCAGGCTGCCTGCAGCTTATTGTGTCTGACAGGAATGAGAACTAGCACCTGCTGCCCCACAGCATACTCTCTACTTCAAGCATTTTTGTCATACCAGATCTTTTTCTGCTGTTGGGCTTCTGCCAGGTTCTCCTGGGCCAAGCCCAAGAGTTCCCCGAGCCCTGTCCTGAGATTTAGGATATATGCCACAACAGACTCCTTGTGGGATTCACACGCACCCTCCCACTCACTCAAAATAAATCTAGAGGTCCCCTCACCCTATTCCCATAAAGCAAAGCAAAGGGTGAAAAACCTGTGGATTCCTGGGGCACCTACCTGTAAGCAAACAGGTGGGACAAATATTTGTCCCACTCCCTCTTAAACTGGTCTGCAAATACCCATAGCATGGTCTTTAGTGTAGAGTTTAACCTCTCAACCAAACCATTAGTCTGGGGATGGTCTTAAGGTGCTTCACCCCACAACGCTTCCACAGACAAGCCAGCAGATCTGGCATGAAACTGGCACTTCTGTCAGTATTTCTTTTGGGAAACCTATCCTGCTGAAAATCTCTAACAAAGCATTTGCCACCTTTTCTGCCTCAATGGAGGATACGGCCACCAGTTCAGGGTATCTAGTAGCATAATCTACTACCACTAGGATATACTTTTTTCCCCTGTGGAATTTGGGGTACTCGGAGGTCCCACAGTATCCATAGCTATCCTCTGAAACAGCTCCTCAATCACAGGCAAAAGCATCAAATGAGCTTTGACCTCGTCTCCTGCCTTGCCTACCTTTTGGCACTGCTCACAGGTCCTGCAGTACCATGTAACATCTCTGGAAATCCCAGGCCAGTAAAAGGTCTACATAATACGCCTCTTGGCACACTTTATGCCCATATGACCTGCAAAGGGAATGTCATGGGCTACGGCTAGAAATACAGCAAAGTAGGGACCAGCACAATGGTAAACCTTCACTGTCACATCAATATCAAACACAGAAAAATTCCAGTGTAAGGAAACACTTGATTACAGCAAAACTTCTTTAATAAAACACAAAGCTTTCAGACATGCGTCCTTCCTTGATGTGAACAAACAGAACAAAACACTTCCTTTTCCTTTTATAATGAAGCTTAATTGCATCACTTGACACAGCCAGCAATCAAAATTTTCTCTAAAACTTAAGACGTTTTAAACTATGCATAAAAATACAACTCCCCAAACAGTTAGTAGGTCCAAAAACATCCACATAGAACATAACCTAAAAAATACATTTAAACATGCATAAAAAAGTTAATTTCCATAAAATCATCTGCTTCTTTTTCAGAACAGGATTTAGGCTTACAGCCATACTGATTCCTGGTTTAACATCTGCTTGAAGCATTACTAGCCACTTGAATTCATTCATTTCTAGCGTATTATTATTGCCACCCCCTCCTTCTGTTTTTAGGGACAACATTTATCACCCTAAACTTAGAATGTGTTTATCACCCCTTTCACCCTAAACACAGAATGTGTTTATCACCCCTTTCACCAATATGTTTTGCAAGAGCATTAGTGCTTACTCTTCTAACATCCGACTTTTGTTCAACAATACGCATTTTAGGTTTACATGTTTTCCCTACACAAAAAGCTATACATTTCATGTAGGTAATAAAGTAAACTACATTACAAGTGTTGCATGTAGCAAATACTTTAAAATTATATATCTTTCCAGTTATAGGATGCACAAATTCTGGATCTGTAAGAATATCAGGGCAGCATAGACAGTTAAAATATGGTAAAGTCCCTAGTTTATTACTACACTTATTTTCTACAACTTACAAATCCTTAAGTGTTTCTTCAAATTTTTACTATTTTGATACGAAACACTCTGTCTATCACCTATAACATATCCCTGATTTCAGGTACAGATGACAATAACCTCCAATTATTAAGGATAATATTCTGGGCATCCCTAGTCCTTCTATTATATGTAGTCAAATAGCATAGCCATTCGGATTTACCATTCCTCCCAGTAACTTGATTATTTACCACCCTATCGGAGAAAAAAGGTTTAACCCTACCTACCCTTTCATCCATAATCTCCAATTTTGACTTCACCAGTGAATCAACCTCATATCCCCTTTCTTTAAAGTCCAATATCATATCATCCATCTTCTCATTACATCTATCGTCATGCGCATTTAACCTACTAATACGTAACATTTGACTTTTCATTATACCCCTGAAAACATGGCCAGCATGCATACTGATCCTACGTGTATACTTATTTGCTTGCATCTCTTTCCTATGATTAGATGTAATGATCTCATCATCTTGCCTTTCTGTTTTAACATCCAAACACTGAACAGGTTGTAGTTTAGAGTGGATCAATGCAGGATTTAGATAAGTTTTCCCCTCCAGATACAAATTTACGCTCAAATGAACGAGTGTTAAATGACAGCACTGGTCAAGCTTTGCAAGGCTCGATTATTTCGGGTCATTCTGTGAAGTGCAACCTGTGGCAAGAGATATCTTTAGCACTGAGGAAAATGGTTTGAACCAAGTGGTCGAGATAACTCAACACACCCCTTTTCGCCTCAACCAACCAGAATGGATAGAACCAAGGAGGCACAACCAATCGAGAGGAAGACCAAAAGGAAGGGAAGACGACAGAGGGACGAGATGGGGAAGCAGCGGCCTGCAAAAGCGGAGCCGCTCAAAGAACTTGAAAAACAAAATAAATAAAGTATAGTACTGCTGGCATTCTGTCATTCCCACTTACTGGCTCTCCCACTTTTTGTTCCCCACCTTGCCTCCGTGGACATCTATATGCCACATGGCTCCACTGGTTACATTTAAAACATTTAACCAATGGTCCTGGCCACATACCTGAACTAGTGGTGTGGTTTCCCCTGTTACTGGCAGACTCTGTTGGGGTGGTTTAGGCTCCCCACTCTGGGTTCCTTTAGACCCATGAGCAGCACTGGGTATCCCTTTCCTGTGCAGTGATGCCCTGCTTGCTAGTTATAGGTCTGCCTTTTTCCCCAACTCATCTGCTGTGCTACACTCACTATCCAATAACCAAATTCTCATGTCCTCAGGCAAAGTGCTAAGGGCTTGTTCCCTCACCAAAAGGTCTGCCAGCCCTTCAAAAGTGGTGACCTGACACCCACTCCCTCATCTATGAAAATAAGTGCTTACCTCAGCAATATATTCACACACACTTATTAGTCTTACGTCTATGCTCACAAAACTTTTTTTCTATAAGATTCAGGTGTTAACTTAAAACACTCTCAAAAAATGTTTAACTGTATTATAATTTAAGCAATCAGTATCAGACAATTTAGAAATAGCAGTTATAGCTTTACCATTGAGTAAGGGGTCAAGAACTGTACACAGAGCCCTTGGTCAACATTACACTATTTAAATACCCTTTCAAACATATGAATACAACTAAACCAAAATTATCACCTTTTGTAAATTGTGGAAGAAATTTACTGACCTTTGTTGCTTCTTGGGTTTGATTACTCTTTTTCATGTTGCCTCTGCCTCTCCTTTTCCTCAACTTCCAGACATCTCAGTCTCTGTGCTGATTCTATTTCCAAACGCTTGGCCTCCAGTTCAAGTCTCTAACTCCAGACAGATTTTTAAGTCCTCTGTGGAAAGGTTTAATTGTCCATTTTCTGAGAGTTGTACATCCCCAAGGCCAGTCTGGTTGTCCTCTTGATTCCTGGTCTATGATGCAGTTGTGTTTAAGGCTGCAATCATCTCTGCTTTAGTCAGATTGACATGCACTAGTCCTTTGGCCTGGCACATCTCAGCCAACTGGCTCCTTGTCAGCTTGCTATACTCCTCTGCTGACATCCTTGCCTGCTCTTCCTGACTAACTAAGCTAACAAAAAATAAGTAAAACTATTGCAATGTGAAACTCCGATAGTACTCTCAATCAGCCACACAGTGAACAAACACCTTCTTCCGTGACCACTGTTTACAGACCACAGGAATTCAATATCCACACCACTGAACCTTAATACATGATGTGGTGATCCCACCACTGCCACCAATAAATGTGAAGCCCCATCACTGCCCCAGTAATCAAGAAGCCTCAATCCTCACCACTAGCACCAGTGGGGGACGTGCATTTGGGAGGATGACAGATACACACAGTATTTCCAGATGCAGCTCTCTACATCAAGTGCAATTTCCCTTGAGCACACAGAGACCATTCAGTTTTGGGCTCATGTCACCCTCTTTCTCCAGATCCCCAATAAGACTCCCCACTGGCACAGCTGTAGAGTTGAGAGCTCAGCTGAGTGGCCGTGCCAAGACCTCCAGCATTCTCTCTGTCCAACCAGTGCTTCATGTCGCTGCCCAAGTACCTGGCACACACACTCTGAGGTTTGTTTTACACACACACATACACACACACCTGGGAAAGGCTGCCAAAGGTTTACTAGCTATGCCCCCTTCTTCCCAAACTATAAGGTAGTTATTACTGCCACCAGCCAGCTCCTTATCAGCTATGTTAAGGCCCTTAAAGGGTGTCCAATCTTACCGTGTAATGTTACTATCAATACAAATTGTAGTTTGACCAAGAGCAAGGCTATTAGGAGTGGCCTACACAATGTCATCAAATAAACATGCAAATTATCTCAAAACTTAAATTGTCTCATAAGTATCAGCCACAATGAAAGGTTTAAATATATTTAATAATAAAAGAACAAGATAGTGTTCGGTATATAAATCACAGTAAAATCAGTGTTTAAAACCACAGGAAATATTAAAAACAACATTGCAGGACAGTCTCAAATAAGCTTTGCTATATTCCTGACTATTATCTCAAAGAATTACTATACTCTAATACGTTTACTTAAGAGCAGCAAGGCAGATATGGTGAGTGGATCTTGATGCTGTCGGTTCAAAAACAAAATACAGAATACCGTCCCTCTTAAATTAATATCCCAAATATTACTGCTGGGATAGCTTGCAGAATGACATTTCTTGTCATCTGACTCTATCCCAGGTGAAAATGTCCACTGATGCAGCTGGCAGTACTTGGCATCTACCTGTGAAAATACACAGGCCTCAGATCTTTGGCAAATGACAGAAGTCATAAAACAATAAACACTTCCAAGACAATACAGAAAGCTTCTAGTTCTAGACAATGTGTCTGTTATTGCATTGAAACAGAAAGATAACATCCTTTTATAAACCGAAAGATAACATCCTTTTATTATGTGGCCATAAAGCAATTTAATTTCAGCTATTTTTCTTAAGTTTACCTATTGTGTTCCAGTTTGCATTGTTATACATCTAAACAGTTAAAATAGTTGAGGTACAGTTCTGTTCTATTCAGTAGGGCATGCTGTGGTTACATTTTAGCTCACTACTTTACAAAATATGCCTTCAGCACACATCTATACAAACCATCTTATATGACATACAGTTCTAATACATTTGTAACACAAGCATATGAATCATGTTGATATTCACAAATAACATACAATTATTTACAAAATTCCAGATGGCTGGGCTGGAAGTATCTCCCTTTGTCACAACCGACATGAACACTTTATATTTATGGTTTATTATTGAAATGGGCCTGTGAAGAATCTTTACCCTCTTTAGGTATTACAGTTACCATTGCTTTTTCCAGGATGTTGGTACTTCTCCTCTTAAAATACTGTTACCTTCCAGATCTTTACATCAGTTTTGACCTCCTAGCTACCAATCATCCACAGGAACACCATCTATTCCTGGGGACTTTCCTATATCTCATCTTCTCCTTTCCTAACGGTTAGTAATTGAGCCTCATCTACCTCTAGCCGTGGCATATTTAATTCTTCCATAAACATTTCTATTTGTATATTTTCTTGGTTTCCATATCTCTGCTTTATACAGACTCATAGAATTTACAAAATACTGTAATACCTCTACAGTATTTTGTTACCTTCCTTGTTATAGGCCTGAATCGTCGTGCTAAACGGATTTTGTGCCCTAGTGCTATTATCAAAAAGAAAAGTTGCTTGAAAACAATCTTTGTGCATATTATCAAGGTAATTCCTTATTTTCTGCTTAGCATTCTAGAGTTGATCCTCCTCTTGGTTTTGAGAGATTTCCCCTATTCTGCAAAACTTTAACATCTGCCAGTCCCTCTAGATAATTCTAGTTACTTCTTCCAGTCCTTCTAGATAATTCTTGTTACTTCTTAACTATAGCTCTCTTCCTTTTTATTTCCACCATATTTTTAAACTCATTTTAATTTTATCCCATCCCTAGGTATATTTTCAGAAGAAAATATACCTAGGGATATTTTCAAAAAAAATTTCTATTCTCTCGAATAGCTCCTGAATAATCTTCACTATCCAGTCTTTAAATTCATCTCTTTTCAACAGATAGGTGGAAAAGCGCCAGTGTCTCTTTTTATTTCATTACCCTGTGTTTTTTATTTTTGTAGCCGCAGTGGTGCAGCGGTAGCATTGTTGCCTCACAGCAAGAGGTTCTCCCATTCGATTCTCGGCTGGAGCACCTTCAGTGTGGAGTCTGCATGTCCTCCCTGCGGTCGAGTGGTGTTCTAAAGACATGGGTGCGCCTTCGATGAAGGTTGGGCATCAGGCTGGCACCTCGGCACCATAAAAATCTACTGCCAATCATCAGTGGACCGGAGTTCTGCTGTGGCGACCCCTAACCGGGAAAAGCTGAAAGAACAACCCTGTGTTTTTATTTTAGTTATTCTTGGCACATGATCTGAATTATTATCAGGACATTCAATTAAATGCACATGTTCCTGTGAAATGTAAATTCTGTCTAAGCTAGTCCAGTTTTTATATCTAGGGGAATAACGTGTGAATTCAGTAATAGGAGTTATGGCAAACATTTTCATACATTTCTTAAAAACTCTACCTTCCTTTCTGATATACTTTCCCTTCTGTCCCAGGCATCTTCACTGCTGCAAAGCAAATTCTAGTCCCCATCTATAAGTAATATTCCTTGCTGAAAACTGACTTCTCCCAGAATTAAGCTACATTACAGTAGTTTTAGCTGGAATATAAATGCATGCCTGTGTAATCTATCTCCCTTTCCAGTAGCCCCTTAGTACTACAAATCTGCCATTATCTTTTTATCCTTTTCTATCACTATTGGAGCTCTTGCATAATACAAGTACTCTACTTTTTCTTTGTCCCACGTATTCCTCTGAATAGCCACCCTGAAAACCTTTATCAAATTCACATGCTCAGTTCCTTCCAAGTGTGTCTCCTGTAACATAGCTATTTTTAATATAGTTCACTACTTTTTTTGTATTTACCTGTGAGATCATTGGCATTTAAAAACATTGCAAAAAGCATCATTGTATTAAAATGTATTATTCCCACATTTTACATATAGGGCGGTCACGGTGGTGCAGTGGTTAGCGTTGTCGCCTCACAGCAAGAGGTTCTCTGGTTCGATCCTCAGCTGGGGTGCCCCCTGTGCGGAGTCTACATGTCCTCCCTGTGGTTGCGTGGGTTTCCTCCGGGTGCTCCGATTTCCTCCCACATCCCAAAGACATGTTGTAGGTGGATTGGACACTCTAAATTGGCCCTAGGTGTGAGTGTGTGTGTGCCTTCCGTGGAAGGTTGGGTGCCGGGCTGGCAACTCGACACCGTAAAACTCTACTGCCAATCATGAGCGGACAGGTGATCCGCTGTTGCGACCCCTAATGAGGAAAAGCCGAAAGAAGAAGAGGAAGATTCCCACATTTTACATATAACAATTTTTTTGTTAAAAGTCGTGGTCCAGCTTTTCTGTTACATGTATGCACTGTTTGGCTGGTTGAACTATTATACAGTTGTTTCTTGTCACAGCCGTTTGAGCCTATGTCACATCTTACAAAAATATTTGTTTTATTGAAAGCCCTCAAACAAACAAAAACAAACCCCCAATACCCCAAAACCCTATTAACTTAATACTAACACATACAATTATGTACATCTTCAAATATTGAAGTTTTACCCTCCTAACAGAAACAAATGTCCCAAACTGACAGCCACACTCACAAACTTGAATTCATCTAAAAGAAAGGTTATCTATGCTAAGATCCATGGTACAGTCTGTGCTTCTACTAAGTTCCAACAGGTCTTGTCTTGTGTTTATAACTCTCCCCATCTAAGAAAACCCCTGAATGCTTTCAGAGAACATGATCTCCCAGCCAGTTTCTCTTTTCTTTTCCCTCCAGCCATTCACTCTCTACCAGACTGTAACCATTTTCTCTAATCAGACTGGTTCTCGTGTCTCCATGGAGACAAACAGCCAATTTCTCATTAAAGACCAGATACAGAAATGCTACTAAGCATACATTCATTTGCTAGGAAAAGCCTCATAATATTCAATATTCTTTTTCATTTACGTGCTCTCTTAAAAACCTGTTGCTAAATCAATCTGAGGTCCTTAATCCAGTCATTCCCCCATGTAAGAAATGAGAAAAAGCACATCAATTTTTGTCATGCTCTTTTAAAACCAGGCTTTTTTTTTTTTTTTTAACATTGCAGTCCCTACATTTCTTAAAACTGAACAAGTAGAGAGAGAGGAGGAGGGGCAGCAACTCCTGTTTACAATCCCCATTACACTTAAAAATAACTGAGAAAACTACTTCATAGCATGCAAAGAAAACCACCCACTACAGAAATAGTACTATTACGAAAATATTTTTTCTTTACTTTCCTCTCTTCCCCTCCACAAAGCACTTTTCCGAATATTAATGACAAGAAGTACGACATTTGGTTTACAGCTCCACACAAGTCCAACAAATTCTGAAAAAGTCCAATATTTCCAGATTTTCTTGTTCTGTCATATTTCACAAATATAATTATTATATTGTAATACCACATTATGTTACTGGTTTTATTACTGTTCTTCTTCATCTCCCAAATCCTGTCTCCAATTCATTTCCAAGATTCTTCCAGTCAACTCTCATTCCTGCCTTCTCTTCAATATTTTCTTTGAAACACTGGAAAAGGTTTCACAGGTACAGTCTCTCTGTGGTCTTTATTACCAGAACATCAAGAAATAGAATCTCCTTCTGTTTCACAGCTCACTTTTTGTTAAACAAAACTTTCGTACTTCCTCCTTATCATGTACTTCATCAAATAATGATTTTGTATACTTTTATGCCTACTGCAGTTTCCAATTCACTGAGGTCACCAATGCCACTGAATGCAGGTAGTTTTCTGATGTCACAGCTCCCTGGTAATTCCCCTACCCATACAGAAAGTAAAGGCTAGAGCAAAGGAAACAGTACATGAGTCAAGTCTCCTGCTGTGAGTTGTCAATCACAGCAGGTAACAGCTCAAATTACCCTTAGCATTTTGACAGCTAGGGAAGTTAGGTGTGATGGGAGAGGAGTCAAAGGGGTATAATTCAGGCCATTATAAAAAGAAGCAGCAGTAAAGTCTTTCTGTATCATTTGCACTGTCTGTTTTAAGTGGTCAGTGAAGGCCATTAAATATTACTTAAAAACTAACTGAAAGACAGCAGTGTACGCATGCAAAAATAATGCAGTGTCAGGAGCTTTAGGAAGAAAGAGGCCTGCATGATGTACTTTTTTTTTACAGACAAGCACTGCATTTTGGGATACTTAGAGGCAGCCTAAACAATCAGAATTACTTCAAGATGCCAGACCCCATGTGGTCAAGACTCAGAAACTATGTAAAAAATATTTAAAAACCTGTAAATAGTCCCAGAGTGGTGTTAAAATGTAGGAAACACCAAACCATGATGAAATAAACATGTTTTTGGAGCCTGTGGGTGCGGTTCTCCTTCAAGAATTCTCAGAGAGATATAGAGGGCATTTTGTATTTTGTCTTTGACCTGACAAAAACAGGCACTCACCACTTCTGCCTGCTTGCCTTTCTGTAAGTTTCTAGCGCATAGTAACTCTTAGATTCAGATAGGAATATAGTAAAGTATAGCTTAGATGTTTTCTTCATTTATTTGAGACTGACCTGCAATGTTGTTTTAATTATTTCCTGTGATTCTTAACTCTGATGTAACTGATTACTTACTGAATATTACCTTCTTCTTTTATTATTTATTATTAAATATATTTAAACCTACCCTTGTGACTGATATCTGTGAGACATATTTAACCTCTTAAAGTACTTGCATATCTATTTGGTGACACTGTGGGCCACTCCTAATAGCCTTGTCTCTTGGTCAAACTAACATTTGGAATAATAGTAAGATTACACAGTAATCTTGGACACCCTTTGCTAAGGGCTTTAAAGTAGCTGATAAGGAGCTGGCTGATGGCAGTGAAAACTACCCAATAGTCTGAGCAGAAGAGGGCATAGCTAATAAACCTGTGCCAGCCTTTCCCAGGTATGTCTGTGTGTGTGTGTGTGTGTGTGTGTGTGTGTGTGTGTGTGTCTATCAATTAAATCTCAAAAGTGTGTGGATGTGTGTGGGTCAGCTACTTGGGCAAGGACATGAAGCACTGGTTGGACAGAGAGGGTGCTGGAGGTCTTAGCTTGGCCACTCAGCTGAGACCTCAACTCTATAGCTGTGCCAGTGGGGAGTCTTATTGGGGGTCTGGAGAAAGAGGGAGAAACCAGCCCCAGGCTGACTGTGATCTCTGTGTGCTCTCAAGGGAAACTGTACTTTACTGTGTCTGTACTTGTCATCCTCCCAGTGTGCAAGTCCCACACTTTTGCCAGTGGTAAGGATTGAGGCTCCTTGATTACTGGGCCAGTGTAGGGGCATCACAGGGTATATAAAATATTGCATGACAACTATAAGAATCATCAGAGATGGTTAAAAAAGATTAGGAACAGAGGCTGGAAGAGGGATTTAAAATGGAAGAATAGGAGGACATATGTTTGGCTGCTAAGTATGCAACCAAAACAGAAGGTGTAGATTTTTTTTCTTGGAAGTGTTTGCATAGTATGTTTACACCCCAAGAAGACTTCAAAGAGGTTTTCCTCAGACAGCAAATGTTGGAGGTGTGATGAGGAAGAAAGAGGTAATTGGGAACACTGGGACTGCAATAATGTGGCAAGTTTTAAAAACAACTCCCTACAGAGTACTCTGTCAGAAATACTGGTGGAGCAATTGGCTGTGACTAGCTGTGACCAAGGAAAAAATAAGTTATGTACTTACCATAACGTTCCATGTTAGTAGTCCATCTCACCCTTCATTGTTTACATATGGGATCAGAGCAGATCCTTGGCTCCAACTCAAACTATTTACAAGCAGGAAGACTTCTGGTTGGCTCGTGGCTAGGTAGGTATCCCATGGAGCACCAGTACAATCCCCAAATCTTGTTTGCTGCTGACTAGAAGAAATAATAACAGCCTACAAAAGAAGCCAATACTAAAAGGTCTCCATAAATAATGAAATTTGTATTTTTCTGGTCTCCAGGTACTTCCAGGATGGGGGCAGGAGGGCAGGTTCGAAAGAATGAAGGGCGAGATGGACAACTAACATGGAACGTTATGGTAAGTACATAACTTCTTTATGTTAAGTAGTCCTATCTCACCTTCATTCTTTACATATGGGAGAGCATCCCTAGAACCTTATTCTTGGGTAGCTCAAGGTAAAATACTCCTGAGTACCGTGGAACCAAAAGATAATCTACCCCTGGAGGTTAAATCCAATTTGTAATGAGTAATAAAAGTGTGAGGGGTAGCCCACGTAGCAGCTGCACAAATACTGTCAAGTGGAACCCCGGCTTGAAAGGCTGCAGAGGTAGATTGAGATCTGGTAGAATGAGCCTTGATTTTAAAGGGTAAAGGTTTATCTTCAGAACTGTAAACATAAGCTATACAGCTAGAAATCCAGTTAGAGAGAGTCACTTTGGAAACTGGTAAGCCCAACCTGGATTCGGAAAAGGAAATGAATAATTGATCCGATTTTCTAATGTCTTTAGTCCGGTGCAAATAAAAACGTAATTGTCTATGGACATCCAGTTAGTGAAACCTGTACTCTGCTGCATTGGAGTGATTCGGAAAGAAAACCGGAAGTTCTATGGACTGATTCAAAGTGACATGGGAACAGACCTTGGGGACAAAGGAAGGTTTAGCATGAAAGGACACCCTGTCTTTATGAAAAATCAGATAAGGCAGTTTAACAGACAAAGCTTGCAATACTGACACCTGTCTGGCAGATGTGTTAGCCACCAAAAACAACGTCTTCCACGACAAAAACTTCAAACAGCATGAATGAGAAGGCTCAAAGGGCGGAGATGTTAATTTTGATAACACAAAGTTTAAATCCCATGAATCCACAGGCTCTTGAACAGGAGGTCTTAGCAAAGTGGCACCTTTGAGGAAGGTTTTGTATAGCTTATGAGACATCAAGTTAGAATCTGGGAAACCCAAATGAAAATTTGAAATCGCTGCCAATTGGACTCTTGATAGTGGCAGCCACAGATCCTTGGTGAAACAGTTCAGAAAGAAATTCCAAAACCACTGGAATGGAGGCAGTGAAGGGGTCAACATCTATTTTCTCCGCCCAAAGAGAGAATCTTTTCCATTTACTGGAATATAGCTTCCTAGTGAAAGGTTTATGAGAAGACGTAAGGATATGAGTCACGGAAGGCGAGAAGTTGTGAAGCCTGACTAGGGACAGAACTGGAGCAGCCACGCTGTCAAATTGAGGGTGTGTAAAGAGGGGTGAAGCAAACCTGACATATGAGTCAACAGGTCTGGAACTGGATCCAGAATCCAAGGATCGTCCAGGAGAAGAGGCCCGAGGAAGGGGAACCAAACCTGACGAGGCCAGTAAGGAGCAATGAGGATCAGTTTGCTTCCCAGCTGTTTCGCTTTCTAAATCACCTTGGGGATGAGAGGAAAGGGAGGAAAAGCGTACAGGAGACCCAGGGGCCAATCGTGAACAAGTGCGTCTCTGGGTGACTTCCCCGGAGGGGGGATGAGGGAAAAGTGGCTGCTGCATTTGGCATTGACTGGGCTGGCAAAGAGATTGCAGCAAGGCTGTCCCCACCTGCTGAAAATCTGTTCCACTGTGTCCTGTTTCAGAGACCACTCGTGAGGCATCAGGATTGCCCGTCTGAGCTTGTCGGCTATCATGTTGGTCATCCCTGGAATGTGCGCTGCCACCAGAAAGCACTGGGAAGATATTGCCCATTTCCAAACTCGCATGGCCTCTCGACACAGTGGGTAAGATCTGGTTCCGCCCTGTTTGCTGATATACCATACT
Source organism: Protopterus annectens (assembly GCF_019279795.1). Taxonomy (NCBI): domain Eukaryota; kingdom Metazoa; phylum Chordata; order Ceratodontiformes; family Protopteridae; genus Protopterus; species Protopterus annectens. The sequence continues at coordinate 703,872,555 of NC_056728.1, read as the reverse complement.
GCTGACATGTTGTCTGACTGTATTGCAATAGTCCCCAGAGGAAGAAGGTCGTGAAGTGCTTGTAACGCCAAGAGCATTGCCCTCATCTCTAGAACTTTGATATGCAGGTGGGCCTCGTGGTCTTGCCATGTGCCTTGGACAGTCCTGCCTAGATAATGCCCCCCACCCTATCTGTGAGGCATCCGTGGTCACAGTGGCAACGGGTTGGTGAGGAACAATTGAAGCGCCCATGGTCAGTTGATTACCAATGTCCACCAAAGGAAGTCCTTCTTGCAAGATTCTGTCAGTAGAATGTGATGGGATAATGGAAGGTGCTGAAAGGACCTTCTTTGGGATGACAGGAGTCACTGAAGAATTCTCATGTGTAACCTGGCAAGTGGCACTAATAGTACGGTGGAAGCCATGGTCCCAATGAGCTGCAGAACAATCTTGGCTTTGACCCTTTGCAAGGGGAGAAGAAGCTGAATTTGAAGCACCAGGTTTTGTGCCCTTTCGGCAGAAAGACGAACCACCATGTTTTCTGTGTCTATCTCTGCGCCTATAAAAATCACAGATTGAGAGGGCAATAAGGCAGATTTTTCCCAGTTTATAGAGATTCCCAGTTGGGCACAAAGCTGAATAGTTTTGTCCCTGCCCTGAAGGAGTAGATGCCTGGTGAGTGCGGTCAGGAGCCAGTCATCCAAATACGGAAACACCTGGAATCCTCGACGTCTCAGGTGAGCTGTCACTACTGCCATACATATGGTGAACACCATGGGGCTGTGATGAGACCAAAGGGCAGAGCATGGAACTGAAAGTGACTGGCTCCCAGACGGAAGTGTAGATGACTCCTTGACACCCTGTCCCATTTTTATGTGGTAGTAAGCGTCTTGGAGATCTATTGAGCATATCCAATTGTCTTTCCCTAACAACGAGAGTATAGACTGCAGTGTTACCATCCGGAACTTGTCCTTCTTTACTGATTCATTCAATCTGCTGAGGTCTAGAATGGGCCTCCAGTCCTCTGTACGTTTTGGCACTAAAAAGAATCTGCAGTAAGTTCCGGATCCTATTTGGTCTGCTGGAATGGTCTGGATGACTCTGACAGCAACCTGTTGACCTCCACAGCTGCCTGATCCCTGTGATTAACATCTGGGATCTTCTTAGGAACAAAAGGTGGAAGAGAAAAGGGTATTACATAACCTCTGGTAATAATTCTTTGTACCCACTCGTCTTGAGTGATACTTAGGCTTCTGGATACAAAGAAATGCGACCCCCGACCGGCCCCAGAGAAGCACAGTCGGGCCCCACATCAGGAGCGCTGGTAAGGCCGGCCCAGAAAGGAATCGCGACCTCCATGGTTTTGAGGACCGCCCCTGTCTCTAGGGCGACGTCTACCATTTTCTCCTCCTCCTCTGAAGGAGGAGTCACCCTGTGCCTCCTGGAAAAACCTCTGGGACTTCTTGAACCACATCTTACCGCCCCTCTGACCCTTAGGGTATGGTCTAGAGGGAACAGTAAAATGTACTCCCACGGCAGAGAGTGTTTTTCCTTCTTGTTCGCACCGGGTGACAGTGTCCTTTACCTTGGATCCAAACAACGAGGAACCGATAGACTTAAACGGTTCTGCAAAGTTACACAAATGCATCCAGGAATGACGCCTCAGGGAAATTCCTGAACCCACTGCTCTACTCGCTCCATCGGCTGCATACGAAATAAGCCGCATGGAGGAGTCAACGATAGAGGTCAAGGTGGACAACTGGGCAAAAACCTTGTCAGGGACTCCCTCAGTACATGTACCTTGTAGAGAATCTCCTAACTCTTTAAGGAGATCTCTCTGGAGCCTCGTAAAGTGAGTAAGGTAATTCAGCGATCAAAGGGCAAATGCCGCTGAAGAAAAGATACGCTTCCCATATATCTGTCCATCTTTCAAGACTCCTTATTCGGCAGATGAACAGGAGAAGAAGTCTCAGCTAACTCCTTCTTAGTGGCCACTGCCACCACCATGGCATCTACAGGCACACCTTTAGATAAAAAGTCTTTTCCTGGAGGGGAAGAAAGGAACTTGTTCGGTCTCCTGGGGACTGGTTCCACGGCATCAGGAGTATCCCACACCTTTTGACTAAACTAAACCCATCAGTTCGAAGGGTGGAAAACACCCAAGAGGCAGAAGGTATAGACCCGAATGCTTTCAAGTACACCGACTCCTCATCATTAGGGGTGACAGTGGGCCAGCCACACCTCTGTTTTAAGGATCTACAGAATGTCTGCGAAGGAGACATCATCAGACGACAACTTGCGGGAACCTTCAGACTCCTCGAGGTCAGTGTCAGATGCCAAAGACTCATCCTGGGAGTCAACATGCTTCCTCTTACAAGTCCTCTTTCGTGGGGGCTCCTCAGGACATTCCGGGGATGTCTTGGAAGAGTGGGGGCCACCGGCCGGTGGCTCCTGAGGCTGGGGGTCTCTGCTGCTGCTGGAAGGAGTAGGAGCCGAGACAGAAGTAGGTGCTATGGGGGGAAAGAGAGCCGGTACCTCTGGTAAGAGCTGACAGTCGGGACAGCACACTCCTCATCATATCGAAAGCCGACCTCTCCGGCTCTGAGGAGCTCACCGGCTCCGAGGAGACAGAGGATGCCATCGGCACCAGAGCCATCGGCTCCGAGATAGACGCAGGGTCTGAACTCACCCTAGCCAATGCACCGAGAGGAAGACTTGGAACCGAAGAAGTTCAGTTCCAAGCATCCCTGTCGGGGCCGACTGGAGAGCTTCGACCCCTGGACACTACGGACGGCATAGAAAGTGTCAGAGCAGAACTCTGCTCCGAAACAGCCACAATGGGAGCTGGAGCCGAAGGTTCCACTGGTGGTACCAAGCACCATGGCTCCGAAAGACCAGCATGGCTTGGAGGAGGAATGAACACATAGGGCTGAACGGGCTCGAGTGGCTCCAGAGCCAACTGGGTCGGAGCCAACAACAATTTAGGCAAAGCAGACGACTTCAAAAGTCTCAGCACTACCCTCTCCACATCTTCTTTCGATAAACTCCTGGAAGACCTAGTAAGAGATCGAGATCTCAAAGGTACAGGAAACTTCACTAACAAGGAGACCGGTAGAGGGTCCATAGACCGGCTCCGAGAAGCAGTCTCAGCGGTCAGCTCCGAAAAACTTGGAACCAACCCTGCAACAACAATGCCACTCTCAGTCGGCTTCAAGATCTGTGGAGCCGATGAGATAGTTTTCGCAACTTTAAGAGGTGGCTCCGAGACACAAGGTCGGGGAGGGCCACTTGGCAGATTTTGACTTTCCTTTGGTAGATTTAGAGGATGATGAGGAACTAGACAAATCTTCCTCGAAGGAAGGTTTAAGAAGACCTTTTAGGATTAACTTGTTCTTCCTTTCCTGCAACACCCTAGGACTAAATGCATGACAAAATAAACAGGTCTCCTGTAAATGGATTGCCCCTATACAGTAAATGCAGTTACCATGACCATCCGTTAAGGACATCTTTTGGGAGCACTTAACATATTTCTTGAAGCCGGATGGCTTATGTTCCTTACTCTCTTTAGACATTCTGATCATCAGTATAACACACGCACACAGAGAAGGAGGAGGACTAGGTCCTCTAATTTAAACGGACCTAGCCCGGGCAAGGAAGGGACAGGGTCTTCTAACTTAAACAGACCCAACAGTTATAAAGGTAAGAAATATCACACTCAACTGAACAGCAGAGAACGAGAATGACACAAATTCAACTTCTGATAAGCACAAACAGAATGCAGTTCTGTTAACAATATTAGCAAAAATGATACGAACAACAAGCTAATAAAATCTAAATAGCAAGCGGAAACCGCCAAACTCTATCAAACACACAGAATACTAGTGCGCAAAAGCCGCCTACGCTAATACAAATAGAAAACTCAGTACACGGGATACCAAGAAAGAAAGTAAAGGCCAAAACTTGCACCAAATGGCACAAATAGAAGATAGCTTTAATAACAACTACACTAACTGAATACTACAAACAGTAACATATTTTAACTACATTGAACTATTCTAAACTAAACAGTCAAGAAAACTTTGATAAAAGTGGAAAATATGCAAACACTTAGCCAGAGCCAAAGAGAAGCACAACCAAACTCGTCGATGCGGCAAATGAGATATGGGGATTGTACTGGTGCACCATGGGATACCTACCTAGCCATGAGCCAACCAGAAGTCTTCCAGCTTGTAAACAGGCAGAGTCGGAGCAGAGGATCGGCTCCGATCCCATATGTAAAGAATGAAGATGAGATAGGACTAAACATGTATTCTTTTCAGATGGAACACCGCTTCTGAATTGCCTAGATGTAGTAAGGCTTTATTAATTTTAATCTGTTTGGCTGTCAAAGCAATTGCTACAAAATCAAAATCTAAACCAACTCCATCAGAAATATTGAGTATTGTAAAAAGAGATAAAATAACTGGAGAGCGATCTTTAGAAAGGGGAAGGAGCAACTTACACAGAAATAGATGGACTTTGTGAGAATAATATATGTAGAATAATGTTGGGGGCAGAGTGGGGTTTAAGGGAAGGCAGGAATTAAGTGCTTTATGTAATTTTAGACTAATACATAATGTATGTAAATGGGGAAAAAGAATAATACAGTAAAATTCTCAGTTAACCATTACCCATGGTGACTGGTAGATGCCAGATAAGTGTAGTTTCTGCTTGCTCGAGAATTACTATTAAAAACAGACCTGACAAATACTGTACCCTATACTATACCATACCATAAACACTGTATTGATTTGATTTTAATATTGAAGTACAGTTATTCAAAGCCTGGCTGGAATAATATTTTAAACTTATATTTCTGCTAGAAAGCGAGGCAAGCGGAACGGTTTTCAGTGGCACGCTGAGTGGATTGGAATTGAATGAATCGAATAGATGGAGAAAGAGAGAGAGAGTGAATGCATGTATGAAAGCAGAAGCAACTGTGTGTGAGAGATCGGAGAGATGTATGAAAGCTGAAAAGTGTGTGTGTGAGAGATCAGAGAGAGAAAAATAGTGAGTAAATGCATGTATGAAAGGTGAAGAGAATGTGTGTGTGTGTGTGTGTGTGTGTGTGTGTGTGTGTGTGTGTGTGTGTGTGTGTGTGTGTGTGTGTATGTATAGAGAGAGATCGGAGACAGAATGTGCAATCTGATTCAAACTGACCGAGTATGGAGCAAGTGTTGACATTTTAGCGATTTGACTTGTTTGTTTTTACTTGTTCTCAGGCTGTGAAGAGAGGGAATTTATTTGTATCTTCTTTTCTAAAACTCTAAAAATGTAAGTATGTTTCTGCGGGGGGGGGGGGGGGGGTAGCAGTGCAACACATGAAAAACTGAACTGCTCATACTGTACTGTATTTCTTTGATTTTTTTTTCCTGATTGATTGAGTTCCTCTTTATGACTACACTTATTGCTCAATTGTACCTGTGCATACCTCTTTTCATGAATTATTCTACCCTCCCTCCTGGACACTGTAGGCTCCAATAAGGTTACTCAATCAAGGAAAGTAGGCTGATCACATTAGACCATATTTTTAGCCATAGTTCAGATCTTTTGGCTTACAATCATCTCAATACACCATAATGCAACCTAGATAAGCAAAGAGTATACTAGAAAGAATAGAAACAGAATTAATACATTCAGATGCAGCATCAAGTTAAAGTAACAAAGTAACATATTAACATGGGCTCCACCACACAGAAGATTTGACAACTTGGTCCTGCTACCATAGGAGATACCTACAGGGATGAGAACAAGCAGCCATCCTTAACTACCTGGGCTGGGGTGAGGGAGACTAGAAAGGCAGTTTGGCAGCTGTGTTACACAGTGGAAATGAAGAGATCCACAGACAGCAAGAAGGGCCAAGGTCTGAAGCTTCAGCTTTCTAAAAAGTGACCAGCAGCTCTGTAGCTGAATCTCTGTATATGTGTGCAAGGGTGGAATTTTTCACCCGAACAGATCTACTACACTGACAGTACACCAACTGATCATGGGTAGGAAGTTATGAGCACAAAGAAAAATTCGGGTCAGTATTACGTTGTCAAACATTTACATATATGAACATCATATGGTCGACACCATATGATCGAACATGTAAATGTTTGAACATTTCAACAGATCTCTGTATAGTGCGGAAATGGAAGTTTTCCATTGTCTGCACTGTAATGCGATCTCGGAATTGATATATTTAAAGAGCGGGGGTGCAGAGGGGTGCAGAGGGGTTTCCCCCTCCCCCCCGCTTAACCTTTCATACAGGTTTTTTTTCCGTTTTTTTTTTTTTTTTTGATTTTCGAACTTTTAAGAGTTTGATAATCTAATACAGACCCGAAAAAGTCTAATCCATTTCTCTCACTATATCCTGTTACTGTCAGTTGTCAGGTGAAAGGAAGAATAAATTGGTTAAAATGGGACAGTGGTCAATGATCACATAGGATGGAAGCAGTCAAGTCATAAACATGACAAGAGTGTTTGTGTCTACATACACAAGCACCATTTTGTGCAGCATGCACATTATAATTACATATGTACATTACATATATAAATTATATATATAAAACACATTCTCACTTAACTATAACATGCATATCTTCCTTTCAGTTGAAATACAAGTTGGTCAAATCAGAAATGCACTGTGCATTTTCAAACCTTTTAATTGACCAAAGGGTTTAAAATAGGTGAAGTTGTGGAATAATGGGCTTAGGAAAGTTTTCCTTTTTCCCCTGTATTGCCTTCATCTCTGGAAAAAAAATGTACATTCTCTGGAAAAAAAAATATTCCTTTGTTGCTTTGAATTACATTATTCACAAAAATCAAGTGAGCAGCCTAAATGCATCTGCTGTCCTATAACCATATACATGTTATCTACTTCCCACATGCAAGTGCGCACAGACACTGGGCCATCTTAACAGCACTAATGGCCCTTGGGCAAAGCAGTGCACTGGGGCCCCTACCTACTCAACCATTCACAGGATTAAAAATGGAAATGGGGCATTTTACACACAAACACATACACACACAAACACACACACACACACACACACACACACACACACACACACACACACACACACACACAATCAAGATGACACTTACTTGCTGAAGTGGAACTGTGGAAGCAAGCAAGGCAGCAATGAACAGAATGTTAAATTCCATGCGGTAGGAAGAACAGGTGACACACGTACAGACGCAACTTTCAGGAAGCTGCCGCTGCATTCAGATAATTGACGTTTCGGATGATCGATGGTCTACTGTGCAATGCTTTCTAATAATTTTCATAATTCTTCAAATATTTATAATTTAGTATAGTGCAGTATTTATTTATTGACAGCAAGTCACAATATACATAGGTTAGCATGGGGACCCTATGCTCATGGGGTCCCCGGGCTACTGCCCATGCGCTAAGACAACACTGTGCACACACACACACACACACACACACACACACACACACACACACACACACACACACACACACACACCCAAGCTAAAACCCAGACACTGCACGACTGGGGAGAAAAGGAGAAACTTCTACCCCATTGTTCAACAATGTTCCAGTAAAAGATTCTACTGGCAGTCAAACGAGGTTTCATCCAAGAAACAGGCCAACTGAATTTTGAAGAGATGATTTTATGAAGAAAAAATAACTCAACACAAACACACACATTACAAATGTATACAATGCGTGTATGTACTTTGGCGACACTGTTTCCTAGTATAAAGATTTAGGTAATGTAATTCCTAATGACCTTACTTTTTCAAGAGGATTTGCTTAGAGAGGTATATAAAATTTACCATAATAACCGTTTCTACTTGAAGACACGGTGTTTATAAAATCTACTTGGAAAATAATAACTCTGTATTTACATAAAGAAGGATTTAGACTTATAAACATAAAACATTAAGTTGGCAAGGGAAAGAAGCATCCCAAGTAATAACTGACTGTTTAGCCTTTTGTTCTTTTAATGTAACTCACAAGACCTTCATCAGAAACAGGTCCACTGTTCTCACACCACCTAAACACACAAACCATCAAATCACATGACCAATCAAGTCATTAAGTACAGTAAATTTAAATCTATTTTAGACATATCCTACAAATAACTATTTAAATAAGTTTTAAAAAATCAATTAAATTCTTTTAAAAAAAAAAAAACATTTAATGTTTATAACAGCATCATTCCGGCCTGGTGACTTGTCAGAAGATAAATGTATCTGCCATAATGCTTCCTTAACTTCAAGTCTTGTATTGAAGTCACCAATTAAAGTTTAAAAGCCCACGTTTGTGCTAGTTTCCCACCCTTCCTGTAACTAGCCTAGTCCAGATACAGATTTGCTGTATCCAGGGTCGGCCTTAGGTCAAGTGGTGCCCTAGGCAAAAGGGCTCCACAGTGTCGTCGTCCCCCACACACCACCTGGTGTCCCCCCCCACACACCACCTGGTGCCCCCATCCTGGTCTATTTATACCATCCAGTTTACTGGAAAAGCACCCCTGCTAGAGTGGCGCCCTCGGTGGCTGCCTAGTTGGCCTGTGCCTAAGGCCGGCTAGGACTGCATCCATCACTGTTTGTAAGCTTCTGAGCCCCCAAGCCTTTCTGTGTTGGAGGGAAGCCTTCTAGCTTGTCAGTGGGAGTGGTAAGCACTAGGTAGCCTATCTACCAAAACAGGAGTGGTTTCTGGTCCAGAAATTGTAGTTTATTGGCCGTTTGGGCAGTTTTTCCATCTCTTTCAACTTTCTGGTTTCAAAGCCCACGTTTGCGCTTTTCCCGCCTTCCCTGTAACTAGTCTAGTCCAGATACAGATTTGCTGTATCCAGGACTGTTTGTAAGCTTCTGAGCGGTGTCAAAGTCTGCTCTTCAATTTTTCCCTTAGATATGTAGCTCTCTCCTCTCCTTCACTTTTACTAGCTTATTAGTTTAGCACTTTACCAGACTTCTTGTAGCAATTATTGTAGCACACAAAAGTGCTACCAGCACTAAACGTTCTACAAGGAAACAGCTCCAGTACTTATTATTAATGCCCATCCCTCCAGGCATGTCTAAAGGTCAGTTCCCTGTGCTTTCTCCTATTAACCTGGTGAACATGGGCATCCTGAGGCAATGTAGCAACTGCCTCATGTACTCTGACAACTCTCTCCTCTTACCTCACAACACTCAGACTTGCAAGAGATGCACTTATATATATCCAAATTGGAAGCCACGCACTCTCCAGACAAGACCGGAATAGCTGGTCAAGAGGAGGTGGTCAACACCCGCACCACACCACATGAAACACATAGCCCTCCAGAACACACACCAGCACTGCCTTCACATAAAAACACAAACCACACACCCACCTTCGCGGAGGCTCTCAATAAAAATCTACCCAAACAGCAGAGACCTCCAAGGCAGAAATGCACTCGATCACCACAACACAACACTAATCACGAGACACATAACTCTCCTAAACAGTGTGCCACTCAACCAAATCCCCTAAGCAAACACAGCATGCTCAACACACTAGTCATAGGTGACTCGATAGTGAGGCACACTAATGTCCCATTCACTAGGTTGAATAAGGAGAAAGTAACAGCTGCCTGTCAGGCACCACGATCTGCCACATAATGCACGCACTCAGGCACCTCAACAACAGGTACAAATATGACTCTGTTATTGTACATGTGGGTGTGAATGACCCGAGACGTACCTCCCTGGACTACATGAAAAGAGACGTGGAGGAGCTCTTGGATTATGTAGCCCAGGCAGGTATGACCCTAGCCCTGAGCAGCATCCTACCATCACCCAGAATGATACCACAGTACAAACAGGAAATGACTGGATTTCAACAACTGGTTAAGTTTCTGGTGTCATTCTAAGGGGATCCAGTATCTGTCTGCCTGGGATGACATGACTGACGGACCTCGATGATCTGCCAGAGATGGCCTACATCTGTCACCCCTAAGCTTCCAGATACTGGCCAAGGCTCTTGCCACCCCTATAGTGCCTTTTTTAGGCGGTGTTCCAAAGACCAAATTACCACCATAACAGCTACAAACAAATGCAATCTGAGGGTCATGCTGCTCAACACTACAAATCTAAATCTCAAAATGCACTTGCTTGAAGGACTCCTTAAAATGGAGAACATCAACATTTGTGCTGTAACAGAGACCTGATTCAAGGCAGCAGAAAGCACCCCTGCACTACCAGGCTATAACTCATTCCACACATTTCGGCCCCAGAACTTGCATATAATTACTGACCATGGGATGAGTAAGACCAATCTATAACCGAATAGGATATGTTATTTGAAGCACGAAAAGGTAAATTGGCTTAAAATGGCCTGCAAGGGTAGCTAGCCTAGTACTTGAGAATGAACCTATTAATCGCCACTAAAATCATCACAAATAGTTTACACTTACAATTACAAAAAGTAACAGACTTTTACATGGGGAGCTTCTAAGTATAATTGGTTTAGGACATTGCTTTTGCCAATGCATCATGGAAGTATTAACAAATATTGCTTTACATTAGATTACAGTAACATTAGTGAAGCAGCATCTCCCCTAGCGGATACATAATGTGTCATCAAGACCAAATTACAAAATGTATACTTGTATAAAAGGAGGAATTTTCTATGCCAAGGCAAATTCACTAGAGTCCCTGGGAAGGCTCGTTGTTCTGTGCATTGGAAGACTGGAGTTTCAGTAGAAACTCTTGGTTGTGCCTCTAAATCAGAGGTGGGTTCTTGTACCTTTTGAGAGATTCTCAAGGAGGAAGAATGCCTCCAACTGTTTCCAGGGGGAAGCTCTATTCTCTGGGAGAAACATGTTCATTTGGAGCTCGGAACAATTTTATCATAGCTGGACCAGGAATTTGCTGTACAAGTGGACTTTTTAACAGTGGAGAAAAATGCCATGGCATCACTAACTGTGGAGTGAATATATATATATATATATATATATATATATATATATATATATATATATATATATTATTTTTTTTTTTTATTTGTTATGCAAGCTGAACACGGCTATGGTTTGAGTTATTTTTGGGCTTTCCTTCAAAATACGAGTTAAAGATTAATACAAATTCTCCAGCAAGGCCTAAACCAATGCTTGAGGTGTTTTATTTATCACGGGCTTACCATGAATGCCAAGAAATGTAGCACAGTTTCCTTTGCTAAATGTAGCATTCCTTCTCCTTATCATATAGATAACTGTTTCACTTTTAGAAAGAACCTCATCAGGGACTTGGGTACATTTACTGCTAGCACTCTCCCCTTTGACCACCATGCCTCTGTGGTGGTTAGAAAATCCATTTAGTTTGTAAAACTTATATTTCATGGTTTCTCCTAAAGGTCTTAAGAAGGTACAGTCCCACTTCATTCCGCCTTCATTAGACCTATCATTATATACAGAGCCCCATTTGACAGGCACTTTGCCAGGCACCTAAGCCAACTTGAAAAACTGAAATGTTTCCTCACTAAAAGGTGCTCAGGTCTCAACATCTTTAAGTACTCCAATAGATTAAAAGTCCAGTCTCTCTACTCAGTGTCATACAGACTCCAAAGTATCTCTACTTAGCCTTTCATGCTATGAATGGTACAGCACTCTTTGAACTTCTTCACAAACAGAATTAGTTGGAAAATACCCAGTCTACAGACCTAAACTACATTACCATATCATCACCACCAAATAGCATGACATCTAACTAAATCAATGTATTTCCCATTTGAGGAACAGACTCCCCTTACATATCAAGCAGAATATCTTCTCAGCCACTTTTAAAACAAGTCTGGATGACTTTTTGAATGATCACAAATTTTCACCTGGGAACAGAAAAGACTGCAAAGGTGACTTCACAAATTAATCATCTATTCCACTGTGACAAACAGTGTTCCTATCCACAATGCCACTGAAATGGGTGTGAACAGACCCAGAGGCACCAAACGATTCACTGAGGAGGCTGATGGCCAGTTTACCTTTTCTGGGAGATGCACAAGGGGCCTGACCTGCCACAACACCGATGATGCCAAATGACCCAATCCAAGGAGTCTGAAGACGTACAATCATGAGCAAAACATGAGCTCAAAGCCACCATGACATCAGAGACCACAAATTGTAAGGAGAAACACAGAATAGGATGCAGCATAGCCCCACCACCACCACATACACTGCAGCTGTGTAACAGACTGGGGGCCACCAACCAGCACTCCCACCTGGGAAGAACAAAATGGGCAATATGCATTAACATGTGGCCCCTGAATCCAAGGCAAAAAAAGAACAGAAGATAAAAGATAAAGTAAAAAAAAATACATTCAATGAAATGGTTTTACCATGCCTCATTTTCCCCTTTATTCAAGCTTATACACAACTTCCTTTACTTTGGTTTTATAAGACTTATGATAAAGACATTTACCATTTCTGTTGTTCCCCTTCCACAAGGGCTGCCACCATCTTGCCAATGCACTTGTAGAAATAAGCCCACAGAATGGTTACCCTATATAAATCAGCTGACTGGATTTACCGCACATCTTACTTCCTAATGCTGATTACATACAGCAGGTCGGTTGCGTTTACATTGCTCCATTTTGGGCACTTTCTCTTTTCCCCACTACTGTGAGAATGTGATGTTAGCACACATAATTAGGGGGTGTGGTTTGCCTCCAACACATGGATTGTGCAAGGAGGCTTCCCCTTGAAAAATGTTTCCAATCTGTGCTAAAAAGTCATAAGGCTGCTTTCTTAAATCAGTTTTGATCAATTCTGTCAATTTGCATAGAAAAAACATCCAGACCAACATACAGCACTCCAAAGGTAGAGTCAGAGTCAATCACCGTTTATACAGAGGAACATTACTTTTATTTTCTACTAGCTATGCCTTCCGTAAATCCCACTATCCTGCAACTTATGCAAAATGCTTTTCTTTTTAGTAAATCATTAGAAAACTGTAGAAAATTACACAAAAATTGCAAACTTGTTTTTTTAACACTGGGGACTTCTCAGGACTCCTCACCATCTACAAAGTTCTTCATTATGCACCGCAGTCCATCAACCAATGACAGAAAGACATGTATTGCCACATGTAAATACTTTCATTACTGCAGTACAGACTGCCTGCAGTACAGACTGAACATTACACGATATAGATTCAAAACTCTCTAAGCACCATTATCAAAGACTACAACATACAGCGTAAATTATTTCACAAAAAAAAATTGAGGTAGAAAACCATTGATGTTTACCTGAAAATGTTTTGGTGAAAGTATGTCCTTGATTCTTTTGTGTTCATTTTAACTCCCATCCTTGGCAATATGTTTACCATTAAATTTTGGTGGACTTGTGCATTGCATGAAACAACTAATGTCATTCCATATCACTGTTGGAATATTCATTATATAAGGGATGTTCCTTCCCGGGCATCCAGTCGTTCGGCCAGTATAGATAAGCTTAAGAGAAATCTTGTTTATGCTGCATGTCACATTTATACTTCCCGCACAGAACATAGGGCATAAATGGGATGTACAGATATAACTACCCAGAACTTCTTTTGCCACCAGTTAAACGTCACTGTTGCCAGTTGGTTTGAACATTTTGTTGTTGCACTGAATATTTAACACCAGATAAGTGCCCTGTTGAGATTTTATTTATTTTACTTTCTTGGTCTTGTATTTTTTTTAATCACTACCTCATGTCATCTAAGAGGAAAATGTCAGTATGGGGGGCAGATTCCCCATAAGGATTGTCACAAGCAGTGTCTTTTTCCTTTGAGGATTTCCCAAGACCATACCTCTTGTAGTAGTAGTAGTATGGCATTTGTGCCCAAGACACTCAGAAGCAGTTTGTCTTCCCTGGCCATTTATCTTGAAAACCAATGGCTTAGACAGTTAACCTAGGGTACCATGGTGGAATCCCTTAACCCCGAGATGCCCCCGCTAGGTAAGAAGGCAGCCAAGAAGTCTCAGCCAGATTCTTTAGCTATCCTACCTCCACTGGACATCCTCTAGAAGCAGGTGATAGCCCTGTAGGTTATTCAGTGTTTAAGTCGGATTTCTCTGCTGCAACCCAACACAGGCCGCAGGGCATGAATCTGTCTTTTCACACGTCCTCTGAGGCTTTGAAGCCATCTCCTCCAAGCATCAAGGGGGAACTGCAGTTGATTATCTCCGAGGGTCCTAGAGGGATTCTACAGATATTGGTCAGGGAGAAGTCCCGGACTCTCTTCTTAAATCTCACCAAGGGTCAGAACCTCCAGTATTTGTTACAGCTGATGTCCCCTCTAAGAAAAGGCAAAAACTAAATGATGTTTCCATCTGACCCATGGATTCTCAAAGGGAAGGGCAGGAGTTTACTCAGGACTTGTTCTCTCCCTTAACGGCCCTAAAGCCTCCTCAAGGGGTTTCAGTGCCCACTCCTCCTTGGAACTCTACCCCTCTAAATGGTTTAGGGAACTAGATTCATCAGATGAGGATTCCCTGTCTGGTGAGAGGTCTTTGCCCTATTCTAAAAAGACACCTTTGCCTCTGGTAATGCTTCTGATGATGAGGAGTCTGTTTACCCAGAGAGTCTCCTTTCAAGGAATTGTCCTTTGGGGCACAATTTCTAGAATGATGGAATTATCTAAGTGGATTAATCAGCAGGCAGCAATGGCAAAAACACAGGAAAAAAAAATATCACATCTTGTTCATATAATCAAAGTATATTCTACTGGACTCTCCAGATTCGTCCAAATTAACTAAACATTTACAACAAAACACTGATGGCAGCCCTTCAAGGAAAAGGATGTTAGACACCTCTATTTTCTTTATAATACTTCTTTCTCTGCTGCCTGCTCTCCTTTGTATTAATTGTATGTCTTGGTTAAAATGAGATATCTAGATGTGCATACAACAGTTACAACTGGACTTCTTAATTCTCACTGGTGATGCACCTTCCTATGCAAGACAATACTCTGATCTTTCTCTGTTGCTTTACCTCAAGTCCTTTCTTGCTTCCACCATTGTTACTGTTTTCCCTCCCTCTGTGTACTTTTTTTGGCAGACTACTGCTTCAAGGACCCATCTGCCCGAGTTGGCGGTAGATCAGACTGATGTAAAAGTTCCCACGACATGTATCAAAAGGAGAAGGGGAAGTTTCCCAATGCTTAGGCCAAATTTCGATCAGACTGATGTAAAAGTTCCCACGACATGTATCAAAAGGAGTAGGGGAAGTTTCCCAATGCTTAGGCCAAATTTCCCCTAGTCAATAAGAGTTCTACCTCAAGTATTCCCTAAAAAGAGACCACTGGTCTAGTGGGACTTGCTCTGCCAAATCATAAATTTAAAAACATTTTTCTGTGCTGAATTTAAACTTCGATGTTTTAAGACCCGACAACTCTGTCAAGTCTTTTGATATCCTTTAGCAACTTTCGTAGGCATTTACCTTCAGATATTTGTTCAGTAGAAAAGTATACTATTCCTTCCATGTTTTCCAAAACTGAAAGGATCGGTCCCACTTCTGAACCTAAAGTGTTCTTACTAAAGAGACCATTGGGAAGCTCAGAAGCATCAGTCAATATTGGTAGAAGACTTAAAACTATCCTTCCAATAATTAATTAGATTTCCCCCATATATCCCACATGAAAATTTGTAATCACTGATCCAATCTCCAGATTGGTTTTAAAGGATACTAAGGAAGTATTTGGCTTGATAAGCAAGGGCAGCCTATTCCAGAAACAGGGAATACATTGGGTTAGGTACCTATTGTGTCATATTGTGTTGCTGATGTGGTAGTACAAGTCTAGTCTTCTTCAGTTGGCATTTCTGAATTCCTTCATCTGCAGGGAAGCAATGATAAAACAGAGTGCTTTAGTCACTGCATGAAGAGCTAAGCTCACCCCTCAGAAGTCTGTTTGCCTAGTGGAGAACGGCACAGCTAAGGGTACGGAGACCCAAGCTCTTTTTGGTGAGGAAAAGAGGAGTTCTCTCAAATTAGCTTGTGTGCATAACAAGGTGCATGCTGAAAGAGGTATTATCTTCAATGATGGGTCTAATAAGGGAGGAATAAAGTGGGACTATAACTTCTTTGGACCCTGAGGGAATACCACAAAAGATAAGATATCAAAGTAGAAAGACTTTCTTTTCACACCACCACAAAGATGTGGTGGTCAAAAGAAAATCTATTATTAACATATGTATGCAACTCTCCAATGACTGTGTCATATTTAAATGGAATGTTATCTATATGATGCTAAATCTATCAAAGGAAAGTAAGTCACATTAACCACGGGATTACCCTTAATGCCACTTAACATACCAAACATGTTTAGTCTAGCATCTGCTAGAAAATGTGAGAATCAGAATGGAATTTGGTAACAGCCCCCAATTTGCAATCAGCAATCTTGATCCTGCTTGACATCAGCTTTCATGTCACAGAAGTAAGTGTATAACAAAACAGAAGGAAGCCCAGTACAGAGGACTATGAGACACCAATTATGGTGATTTTTTCTGTCTAGGACAAATCTCTCTTGCTTTAATAGTATGGGTCCTGTTAGAGAAACAACTACCTCTCCAGTTAACTAGCAAAATATGCACTGGTTAATGTTAAGTTGGTAAAGTTTATCAATAATACCAGCACAAGAGACAGTGTCAAATGATTTGGCAAATCAAGGTAAGCAGTGTGAACCGTATTACCCCTTATTCATAGTCTCAGTAACCATTTCAAAGACAGGTATGATCCATCTTTTATAAAACCAATTTAGTGTACATCCAAGGATACAAGTTCACTTGGATTAGTTTAAAATATTCCACAGCCCTGCAAATAATACCAGTTAGAGTAATAAGCCTATAATTCCAAGGGTCAGTAGAGTGACCAAGTTTATGCTAAAGGTACCACAAGAGGTCATCCACATCTCAGAAATGCAACTAGTTGAAGGACTCAGGTCGAAGAAACAGAAGGGTTTTGCTAGACAGGACTTAGCACTTCTCAGAGGACATCTAGAAATATTCTCAGGCCCATGGAACTGATATCTTTAAATTTTGGAAGATGCCAAAAAAGACTTGGTACAAAGAGATTTCAACACAGCAGATATGAAGGGTATATGGGAAAAAGTTGGACAGTGGAATATTAGTGATGTCCCTTAACTGGGAGAAAGGAATACCACAAAAGAACTTGAAACCTTTTACTTCTGCCTTCACTGCACTCCACTCAACTTCCTTAGGAAGACAGCAGAGGAAACAGTCAAACCCCTAATTTACATTTATAACCTCTCACTTAGCACATGAATTTTCCACCAACCCGAAACATGCCATTGTTATACCTCTTCTTAAGGTACCCCAGCCCAAAACCCATAAAAACCATCAACCGTTCAACACTTTGCCCCCTTGCAAAAAGTTCTTTATAAACAGCTTAAACACTAAGAGCTATGAGCTTCTAACTAACAGAGAGCATGGCTTTGGAAATTTGTTTTAGCACAACCACCTCTATACTCTCAACATCTGACACCAGCTATTGCAACCTAAATGGGGAGGTCTCCTTACAGACAGTATTTCTGTGGATAACTGAAACTACTGACAACAAAGTTCTTGCTTGCTAACTTACAAAAATTCGAACTGGGCAACAATGTCATTGCCTACTTCCAATAGCTACCTTGTCAGGGGGACGTTTACTAAGACAACCAGCTATCCATTAATGGAAAACTAAAAAAAAAAATAATAAATTAAAAAAAAACAGGTGTCCGCAAAGACTCTGTTCTAGGCCCATTACTAATTTCATTTCTCATTAAAGACATTACGGATGACTTATCTGAACTTAAAATATGAGTAGAGGGTTAAGTATTACTCCATGCAAACAGATGTCCCATAGTCATGCAATCTCACCACCAGCAATCTTTCTCTTATCTTTGTCAATGGTCTGAACAAAATAAACTGCAAATTAGCCAGAAAAAAAAGTTATGCTTTTTATGCTCCCCATAAGAGCATCTTGTCTTGAGATAGTAAGGAATGGAAGTCAATGACAACCAAAGAACTTCTTGTGTAACTGAATACAAACACTTAGGCGCAACCACTGGTGAGATTGCAGGACTACGGCACATCTGTTTGCATGGACTAATACTTACACACCTGTCACTAGTGGCGTTCCCCAGGGATCTGTCCTGGGACCCCTACTGCTTGGCATCTACTTCTCAGAGGTCCAGGCAAAGACAAAGGGCCTGTGGCTGAACAAGTTTGCAGATGACCAAGTTGTGTGCCGTCATTGACTTCCCAAATGATGTTAACATACTGCAAGAGTATCTCACAGCAACAAATGACTGGTGCCAAAGTCATGGCCTTAAGTTAAATGCAAAAAAATGTATTATCATACCATTCGGCAAAAATACGGCCCCTACTGATTACCACATCAACAACAACCCCTTAAGCACACAACCTGTGGTGAGTGACCTGGGTACTCATTCGACCATCATGTAGCAGCAGTGGTCAGAAAAGCCTTTACTTGGTTAAAAGCCTTTACTTGGTTCATCTCATAAGTAAAGGGATTGCATCCAGAAAAAGACGAGGTTATTACCTCTCTGTACTCCCTCATTAGGCCTATAATTGAGTATAATGCCCTGTTTGGTATGTACCTCCCCAATCACCTGCACCAACTGGAAAGGCCAAATAAATACCTCACAAAGAGAATCCATGGCCTCCACACCTGTCTTATGTGGACAGGCTCATATCAATATCGCTCTACTTGGTATTGTACAAATTGTTCTGAGGTGACCTGTGTCTTGCATACAAGGCAATATTGCACCCTGCCCTACTAGAGATGCACCATATTTGTAGGTCTAACTCCTCGTGCATAATCTGCTTGAAAGGCCTAAATCTAATATGCGACATCAACAAAACCTGCTGGAGAGACAGGTTTGTCTCCCAGAGGCTGCCCCATCTCTGGAACAGACTTCCCATACATCTCACAGTACCTCACTGACCCTCTTTAAGCACAACCTTGATGAGTGGATGGGAAACCACAAATTTGTCCTCCCTGACAGGGGCGACAGCTACTGACAGAGTTTTTTTTTTTTTTTTGGAGAAACTCTTGGCTAGGCTTGTAAGGTCCCCAATGCCATTAGCCTAGTAACCTCATATGATCTTTTGGCCCATCTTAACCAAAAATGTGTTACAGGAAACCATACCTACAATCTCTTACTGCCTGCAAAGTGCTAGCCACAAGTATCCATCTCCCTAAGCTAGATCATCACTGTACACTTTGCTTAACACTCGAAGACAAGTCACAGAGATTAAAACTGTCAGATTTACTGTACTTGTCGATGCTCGGATACACTACTGCAACCTTTTAAATTACCTAAAAATTTGTTCCCCATTACTGAAAGGGCCACTTCTTCTATGCACCTTACTAAATAAAATTCTAAATAATGGTTACTGCTCACTTCTGAAAAGAAAACTCACAAACAGGGAACAGTCCTACTTCCTAAGAAATTCCCAGGAGAACTTCATAACACTCAACCATCCCCCCATTTAGAACAGTCATTAGTTGAAGAGCCTTCTCAAGGACAATCCTAGCTCTCTGAAACAAAATACCATCTGGAACAAGGCATCAAGATAGAAAGGGACTAAGCGTCTATTTAAGGAAGTTACTTGAAAATACCTTAGAGATAAGGGATAAACTCTTTAAAGGCTTAAGATTCTAAAAGTGCTTGCAGGTTCTCGATGCTTCTCCTTTGCCATTTAACTCTCTCCTGTGTTTTCTGTTTTCTTTTTATTCTCTACACCTATCTCTGTAAACTCACTTCCACTTGAGTTTTCTTTTTCACAAATAAATTCCGCTTTAAACCTTTATGAAGCAATTTCATATAGCCGAACTGTACTGTAACCCATATAAACTAGGTTTCCATTAGGCTTTATTAAAAACGTGCAAGAAAGGTATAACATTCTGTTTTATACAAAAACATATAATAACTGTATGTGAATTTTCTAAAGTTTTAGCAACTACATAAACTTAACACTCTACCATAATTGATGTGTATAACTTAAGTTTGCTTGCACTGTTTATTGCCTCTGAGCCCATGCCACAGCTTAAAAGGGTCTTTGGACTGGTCCACTTACCAGATTACCAAACAGAAAGGAAGGAAATAAATAAAGGAAGTAGTTCAGTACATAATTGTTGGTTACTTCTAAGCATTGTAATGCAACTAAAGAAGGCCTTACGGTTATGTTTTGAATTTGTTGCAACCCCAAGTTCATAGTGAACCTTATATTTCCTAGATGTTTGTCACTTACTGGACAGTTACAGACCCCTTTTATAACGATGAAAGAACATTTTTTAGAGCTGGCTAGTAATTTATTTTTTTCTTAGAGTTTGCTGGTATTGGACGTTTCACCATATGGGTTTAGTTTTTAAACATGTCATTATTACGTTTGATTGGGACAGATGTCTCAATGCAACAGGAAGTAAAATTCAAACAAGTATGCAGCAGCGTCCAGTACAAGGTTTGCTGGGAAGCTATACCTTCTGCGATTCTCAATATGATCAGTAAATAGTAATTAACTCGTATTGGGGTAATCCCTGAAAGTCACATAGGATGTCCCAGGGATAACTGTCCATTCATCAATGCAAACCTTGAGTTACCCTGCTAGTAACTGTACCTTCATATAGGAAAACACATTTGGTACAACATCCTATATCGCTTAAAACATATTTGGTACAACATCCTATATCGCTTTGTTTAGCCAGGGATTTACCCATATTGTCATCCTGCGACTTGCTTAAAAAACATTTCATCTGAACACTAAAGGTTTTCAGTAGTGCCAAATGCCTTGCTGAAGTTTTAAGTAATCGACATCTACCACTGCCTTTTGCTTTACTACCCAGGTTACTCAAAAAATGTGAAGTCAAGCTGCTTTCGGGTCCAGTGCACAGTCATACTTCCGTGTAACAGAAACCTCACTTTCAGCTGTGATTCAGAGGCTTTCCCTAAAACTCAGGTCAATATTGCAGCTCTATAGTCTTTAGTATCTGACTTGCTTCAAGTTTTATAAAGGGAAATATTAAATGCCCTCTGATGACTCAAGCTTTGGTAAGCAAATAGTTCCTAACACCCAATAGAATGGACAGTGGGGGGACTGACTTTTATGGACATTGTCACTAAAGTTCAGTAAAGGAAACACTCGACCAAATAAAAACCACGTATAACAAAACAAATGAAGTTTATCAGCTCACAAAGCTTTCAGACAATGTCCTTCCTCAGTGTTTCTCCATTTAAAAAACAGTGTCAGCTCTTCTCACATACAATAAAAAAGGCACATACAATACAAAAAAGTAGTGGGTTTACATTAATTCCAGCACTGAATAACTATCAAACTTCTCAATATCTTTCAGTCTTTATACAAAACCACAATTTGTTGAAAAAGTTAGAAGTATTATAGATTTCACCCTCATTTCTTTATGAATTTTACAGTGAATTCCATCAAGTCTTACTATCTGTCTTTAAATTCTGAAGTTCTTTCGAATGACAATATGCTTTGAAAAAGGCATGGCGTCAATGACATTTACCTAGTCACTTACAACAAATTGAACGTAAAGACGCTTACAGGATCAACATACATACATAAGCATTTGGGGCTCTATAGAACTCAGAAGTCATCCTTAGTGTATGGCAATATATGCAAAAGTTAACCTCAAAAAAGTGAATACACTGGTGACTGTGCCACCCCATCTGCTGACTAACACAGTAACCTAGCTTCCACGCAGCCAAAAATGGCATTTGTGGCTATACCTACATCTGCACGCAGCACACAAGCATTGCACTGGAAAATACTAGTCTACATCTGAGGAGTAGCAGAGATCAACATAACGGGTACAAAACAGATTAGCAGCTAACACTGGGTTCTGCTTCAGCTGTACAACCTGAACAAGTTTTGCAACTTTACAAAGCATACTACGTAAGAAATGCATTCCTTCCAGAATGCAAATGGCACTTAATAATCTTTACAAAATATACTACACAAGAAATGCATTTTCTATGACTATGAAGGACATCTAGTGCTTATTTTTTTACAATCCAAATGAAGGGTCAGAAGACCCTTTCCAGCTATGACCAAGGTCTATAAAACATAAACTAATAATAACCCAGCAATTTCAAAACATCCAATTTACATTAGGAAGTCTGCATTCTGTATAAAAATGTCATAATGCACGTGTCACGATCAGCCAAATACAAGATTACTAGGTTATTTTATCAGCCAAATACAAGATTACTAGGTTATTTTATTTTTGTCTATTATTAAGTAATTATCACAAGCAAAACAATGACAAATATTAATGAAAAATCAGCAACTGATGATTTTAATGGAAGTGGGGGAGTCTGCAAAATGACATCTATGACATTTGCAAGTAACGATCATCAGGAAAGGAAGACACTGACCCTTGTCTGGGGATTGAACCCCCGACATTCTGTGCAACTGTCACTGCCACTGGATCAATGAGGAGCTTCTGGACGGTTGGGTACCTGGTTCCCCCAAAAGTAGTTTCTCCTTACAACTAGGAAACCACCATAATGGTGATTGCTTTTTTAACACAAGTGGGCAATGCAGAACAATTATGAAGCTAGTATTTTAAGCTGTTTAGTATTTTTCTTTCCTGTTGAGTTGTTAATACAATTCTAGGTTCATAAGTCATCTGAGAAGACACTGTAGTTCCATTTCAACTTCTGGTTTTCCTACTCTTCTTGATTCTCCCCCAGCAGCATTACTTTGCATGCCTTTACATTACTAACACCTTTCAAAACAAACTGGAGTAGGAACCTCACCACATGGAACAGGAAATTGCCTCATACCCTATGAAATAGACTATCATACTATTTGTGGTACTGAAAGCAGATTTTTTTGTTAAACACAAACGCAACACATATTCTTACAGCTGTGACCTACCCAACATGACACTGCAGAGGGTGAAGAGTGGAAAGAGCACACACTGGTGGTATAACTGCTGTAAGTAAATATTTTGGAGCTTTTCATCCAGGGCCTTTGCTGAAAATGGGCATTACTCAGATGAAGCACCCTAGTCAACAATTTTTTACACACACACACACACACAAATATATTAACTTCAGGCACAGGAAATCCATTCTCCTTGCACAGATATTATGTCACCTACATTTTGTAAATAAACTACCTAAATTTGAGAGCTACATCACATTATTTATTTAACATTTGTTTACCAGGAAGTCAGACCTGGAACGAGCCAATTTTCAGCACAGGCCCGGACAGAAACGCTCCACATGTAGGTCTTTGTAATGTATAGCACTGCAGCCACAACACAAGGGTCCACACCAGAAATTAAAACTTGATATTTTGTCTATACAGAATGCTTTGCTTCTGCATGCAGAATCCTGTTCAAGGGCCCACACAATCATTCCAGAAGGTACAGACATAGTGAAACATGGTAAAATTTGAAAAATTTAATCATCAAAAAAGCACATCCCCAATTTTTTTTTTTTTTTTTTTTACAGAAGGCCCTTTCCCCAGAATGGTACATTCTCTTTGAAATCAATAAGTGAATTAAGGTGTTCTTAAACCTCAAGAGAATTTAAAAAAAAATAATCAGCAGAAACCCTTTTTGAGGAAGCCAAATGCTCATTTTCCTGACATTGGCTAGGGCACTGACAAAAGTTTTCAGCTCTTACACTCTGTGTGTTAGAAAAGATTAATTCAAGTAATGTGTAATATAAATACCTCCAGGTACATAATGGACACCTCATTCTATTACCTCTGTTGTATATAGTTACTTAACAACTTAACCTTTACCATAAACTATAAAACCGTTTATAACCTCTGAAAACTGACATTCTCTCTTCTATTCTCTGTAGCCAGGTAAAGGATGAAAATGGGTAGAAGTCCAGCCCACTCACCCAGTAATCAAATTGAAAATAAATAAAATATATCATCTATGATATGACACAGATGCTAATGAAATACAATAAAGATGCCTGGAAAGAGGTCATGTATTCTAAGTTTCTACACTCTTCTTGATTCCACTAATCTTACTTAACCCATTCTAAACGACTTCTGCTCACAAAGTCAATCATGTGACAGAAGTTTACATTATCTGCAAAATGACACTTTCTTCTGCAATGGCACTAATAAACAAATTTGGAAAAGCAAACCAGTAAAAAACTTTGTGCAGTCCCACTACGCTCTTCTTGATTCCACTAATCTTACTTAACCCATTCTAAACTACTTCTGCTCACAAAGTCAATCATGTGACAGAAGTTTACATTATCTGCAAAATGACACTTTCTTCTGCAATGGCACTAAACAAATTTGGAAAAGGAAACCAGTAAAAAACTTTGTGCAGTCCCACTAGTAATCACTCATTTTTACTCTACATAATCAGTTCTTAACACAGGCTACAACTGCAGGAATCACTTCGGAACCAAATAACGTAATAACCTTTTATGTAGTACTGTGTCAAAAACTTCACTAACGCTGACATTTTTGTTTATGCTACTCAAACAAGAACTCCCCAAATTCTGAATTTTCCCATCAGCAACATCATCATCATCTTCTTTCGGCTGTTCCCGTTAGCGGTCGCCACAGCGGATCATCTGTTTCCATTTCTTCCTGTCCTCTGCATCTTGCTCGGTCACACCAACCACCTGCATGTCCACTCCCACCACATCCATAAACCTTATCTTAGGCCTTCCTCTTTTCCTGTTATCTGGTAGCTTCATCCTAAGCATCTTTTTCCCAATATACTCAGCATCTCTCCTCAGCATATCTCCAAACCAATGTAATCTTGCCTCTCTGGCTTTGTCTCCAAACCTTCCAACCTGGGGTGACCCTCTAATATACTTATTCCGAATCCTGTCCATCCTCGTCACACCCAGTGCAAATCTTAACATCTTCAACTCTGCCACGTCAAGCTCTGACTCCTGCCTTTTTGTCAATGCCACTGTCTACAACCCCTATAACATATCTGGTCTTACTACCCTCTTGTAGACCTTCCCTTTCACTCTTACTGGTACTCGCCTGTCACAAATCACTCCTGACTCTCTTCTCCACCCACTCCACCCTGCCTGTACTCTCTTCTTCACCTCTCTTCCACACTCACCATTACTCTGAACTATTGATCCCAAGTATTTAAACTCATCCACCTTCGCCACCTCTACTCCTTGCATCCTCACCATTCTCTATCCTCCCTCTCATTCACACATATATATTCTTAGTCCTGCTGACCTTTATTCCTCTTCTCTCTAGAGAATATCTCCATCTCTCCCGACTTCCTCATACAATACCACAATTCCTCTCTAAGCACTTTGTCATATGCTTTCTCTAAGTCTACAAAAACACAATGCAACTCCTTCTGATCTTCTCTGTACTTCTCCATCAACACTCTCAGAGCAAACATCGGATCTGTAGTGCTCTTTCCTGGCATGAAACCATACCATCACGTCCCTTCTTAACCTAGCTTCCACTACTCTTTCCCATAACTTCATGCTGTGACTGATCAATTTAATCCCTCTGTAGTTACTACAGCTCTGTACATCACCCTTATTCTTAACAATCGGTACCAAAACACTTTTTCTCCATTCCTCAGGCATCCTCTGTTTAATGAAATCTTGGAAAGTGAATCTGGTTAAAAACTGCACTGCCATTTCACCTAAACACCTCCATGCTTCCACAGGTATGTCATCTGGACCAACAGCCTTTCCGTTCTTCATCCTCTTCATAGCTATCCTTACTTCCTCCTTGCTAATCCATTGCATTTCATGATTCACTATCCCCACATCATCCAACCTTCTCTCCCTCTCATTCTCTTCATTCATCAGCCCCTCAAAGTACTCTTTCCATCTGCTCAACATACTCTCCTCGCTTGTGAGTACGTTTCCCTCATTATCCTTTATCACCTTTACCTGCTGCATATCTTTCCTAGCTCAGTCCCTCTGTCTAGCCAATCAGTACAGGTCCTTTTCTCGCTTCTTAGTGTCCAACCTTTCATACAACTCTTCATATGCCTTCTCCTTAGCCTTCACCACCTCTCTCTCTGCCATGCACCTCTCCTTATACTCCTGTCTACTTTCTTCATCTCTGACAATCCCACTTCTTCTTTGCCAACCTCTTTATTTGTATATTTTCCCATCAGCAACATAGGTCACTAAAACAAGCAGTGGTTTTAAAATTAAATGCTACATTAAAAAAGTACTAATTGCTACAGCAAACAAAATTATTGTAGAGAAAGAACCTCAAAGAAAATGAAAGTACTCTTCTCAACACCTTTATTCTGCGTCTTTGGAGAAAAGACATCTATTACCCGAATGAACAAATCCCAATAGATTTTCATTCTACTGACAAACTTTAGGGAAATGGGCTCGGCATTACAGCACTGTGCTTAAGTACCAACATCAGCTTTAGGCCATCAGGATGATAACGCAATGGCAGGAATCAAGAGACAAGTCTGGGTTGCAGGAAAAAAAGAACAAGAGTGGTAGTTTTAGGTCTGATTCATGAAGCAAAGACTTTTGCAAGGCAGGTAGAGGTGTACATAATTATGCCCATCTTAACTGAATGGCTATGCCGAGAGAAAAAAAATAACAGGGAGAAAAGGATAATAGGGAAGTCAAATAAAGTACTGTGCAACTTTAAGCAAGTAAAAATAAACAAACTTAGGGTTAGCTGAAATGTTAAGTGTGAGCATAAGAATCAGAAGTGTGTTTTTATCTTGACCAGCTACAAAAGCAAGTAGATTTTGTGCTTTGCCTGAAGTGTTTAAACTGTTTGTTTTTCTCTCCACTGATATTGCAAAAAGAAAAAAAAAATGTCCCCAGCAGTTAAAGAGCAATCTTGGAGCGGTTATATTTGCATAGTAGGGGACCGAGTACAAAGCTTTTAGGCCTGCCTTCATCTAAAGAGGGTAAAAATGGGTTTTAGGAAATAGTGAAGAATACCTTGGGATAGAAATACAATTCCAACCAAAGCTGTACTTCCTGAATATTATGTTTGCACATAAACTGTCATACCTGCAGCTGTTGAATGTGCTACTGCTGTTAAGAAGTTAATAACAGAGAACTGGAAATCCTCAGAAATTCCATAGCAGGTAGTCTATGAGCTATGGTGTTGGGTGATGACACATGATGAAAAGAGGGCAGTTAGAGGCAGAGTTAATCAGGTTTCTTAAACAAATGGATGCCCTGGTATCAACATCTGAAAAGGATGCATGGGGAACTATAGATAACATGGGAGTGAGAAGTCAGTAATGTTTTTTGTAAGGGAGGCAATCATTTAGTATGGCAAATGTAAATTAGCCGACTAACTATTTGACTTGACTGAAAGGGGTTCAGGGCATTGAAGAAGCCATCTGTGAGAGAGAATAACAATGGAGCTGGACCCATTCACCTCTTCTAATTAGGAAGGAAGAGACTTGCATCTCAAGTGAGAGTGTGGACCCATTAATATCTCCTGGTGAGAATGACAAACTCAACATGTAGCATCCGCTTTTAAGTGGGGCGGGGGGGTACGTAGGGTCTTCTGAGGGTTTATATCACACATGGAAGTGAGCAAAAATCCTCACTGCATGCCTGTCCCTTAAATACTATTCAGCACGCACAAGGAAGGTATTGTAGATTAAAGTAACTCCCTCCCCAGTAATGGCTGCCTAGTTGACACCCCCCAGCATAATCACTCAGACAGGAGCACCATGGCTGAGGCACAGATGGTCAGAAGGCATACAGCAGCAAAAACTGCATAATAAAAAGAATTGCCATACTCCCACAAAACACCACATTTGGTAAACACATGAAATGACTGTGCTCCTCTGTTGTATTAAAACAATCCCCGACAACAGGGACAGACATTCATGAATTATTGCAAACACATCTCCCAATTCCAGAGAAAAGCTTAGAAGGCCTTTTTTAAAGAAAAAAAATCATTCTTCTGAGCACAGTATGCCATTAAAGAATACCGTATCTAGAAATTGAGAAAATGTTCTTATATCTTGACCAAATGCCCATGAATTATTTTGTGTTTAGTATTACTTTGAAATTTATTACAACTATAAAATGTATTATTTGGTAAACTTGCATCTCAACACTGCCGGACGAGAGCTGACTGTTAAATATTTATATGGCAGCCACTTTAACACAATGCAATCTGTGTTCCTATTACATGCCGCAGCAAGGCTGTTAGCTTACGGTTTCTCCAGTAATTTACAGTGATGGTATTCTGAATTTCTGCTTTGTCAGGATGCCTGTAAATTGTCAGGATGTCTTAACAGAACGACTGCAGCACATTAGTTTTCACACACTAATCAGACCTTTTCGTCAGTCTTAAAACATTCCTAGACCTTCTAAGTAACCTGCTTTGTTAAACCTGTGTTTTAAGCTAATAGTTACTCTTTTTTAAATCTCTATGAGCAATATTTTCATATCTAAAACTTAACAGCATTTCCATCCTGTTCCAAAATGAATTTGAAAGCAATGATAATTCAGTTTTAAGGTTGTAACAGTCAGATGTAGCCCTGGCCATCATGATGGCCAGAGTGACACTGTGAGGCTGTAGATGGGGCAAAAGATAATATAATTAAATACCTACCACAGCCTTCCTTAAAGGTGTGCCTATCCACTCCATCCTAGAAGCAACCACCTAGTCCTCTTGTCCATATCTTCTCTAAACACTGCAGTCCAGCTGTTGCTTCCAAGACCAAAACAGGGTTTGCATCAGACATTTTGCAGGGGCTCATCTACCTGCTCCTTAATCTGTCCAAACACCAATCTCACTTCAGCTCGGGAAATCTTCCCAAAAGTAACTACTGCAACAGTGAAGTACAGTTGTGTTGGTACTCAGCATAAATGTAAACATTACAATATCCTTAGTACTGCAGTACTTAGTTCTTCCCACATATGCTTTCTTCCTGAACCAGGGTTTGGGCAGGTGTCCACCTTGCCTAATTATCATCCTTCTTTCACACCCAGTTTGGTCTGGCTACCCTTGAGAGAACTGGACTACAATCAATGGCCTAGACAGACCTGAAAAATGGTGCTAAACAACAAACATTTATAAACTGATGTCCTGTTGTTAGATGGGAGGTGTGCCTACAAGGCCTAGGAAAGGGAAGTCACTGATATTTGGGCTGGCCTCAGGCTTCTGCAAGGTAGGAAATCTCAAAAGTAATTAATGTAACTGTGAAGATACTCCATCTAGACTTATGGTAAGTACTTGCAACAATACAGTCCCCCACTTACTGCCGATGGCCAGAGTAGATACCAGTGTTCTGACCAAGCAGATGGGCTTAATGCTTCCAGGAGAAGGCATCTCAGTATGCTGGGGCATCTTGGCCATTCAGTCAAGTGGCACAAAAAATGTATTCTTGTTAACTATTTGGGCGCCTGTTGTCTGAAGATACGCAAACTCTAGCAAGGAAGGCCAGAAAACCAAGCAATATGAAATTATCTTGCAAAACAGAAAAAGATTCTCCCTCTGGTTTCCAAAGGAGAGACATTGCAACTGCTGAACCAGGGGTACTGCTGGTCCTGCAATATTTGCTAGAATCTTTAACCAATCCCTCAGAAAAAAAAACATATACACTACAGTGGCATATTTACTTCTGGGCACACCACTCTTGTCCAGCAGAGTGGTAACACTTCAGACCTTTAAATACTCAACTGTACCATCTGGTAATATGTTTTCTTACAGAAACTGATGATGCCACTATTTTAACCAGCAGTGGTCAGCACAGACAAAATCTTTGTCATGGAACTTAGTGGCTGCTGCCCGAGATTCAAGGGTCTTGGAACTACAGGCTCTCATTTATAAGGAACCCTTCTTGGTCTTCAAACAGTGTTACACTGCATACTAACTCCCTCTTTCATTTCAAAGGCTGTGACATGAGGTGGCACTAAACTAAGCACTTTTAATTCTCAGTACTTTTACCAAACTGACAAAACAAACAGAAAAGAAGCTTCCATTCACGGATATGCACAAAGAGTTAAACTACCTCAACAGATCAAGGGTGTACAAAAGGAACTGATAAGCTATTTGAAACCTTTGGAGAAAACACACTGCTCTAACATTTTCTCCAAGTGGATCTCCCATAGTATTGTATTCTAGTGCGAACTCCATGGCAAGCAGTTACTGAGCGAGGCAAGATGTCACCTTACCAGGGACACTGCTACCTCAACAGCTTTCCCGAATGGAGGATTGCCAAAATATGTTTTGGGAGCTGCTACTCATTCATGCATCCACATCTTTTCCAAGCAGTAGCAGGCAAGATCATGGTTTACAGCAGCTATCCTGAACTTCATATATTCAGGGGTGTCGTAGAAGAAACAGGTGTTGGAAGTTTTGGGATTCTTTCTTAAAGTTATAACTACAGCAGTGACTTGCTCAAAAAACATAATACAGTTGTGTTGAACATCTGCAACTACGATAAGCTAAGAATACTTTATTCCTACAGTCCAGTTCTCCCTTTCCATCCCCTATTAACAACCAGGGAGCACACATGACTCTGGTGGAGAGGGAACGCATTACTTTCTTCCCTAGCCATACCAGCCTACTATATACTCTTACACTATTTATTAGTGATTGGGATGCCTGTCAATGCTACATGTTGTCTCACTGAATTGCGGTTTTCCTAGACATAAAATTACAGTTCTTAGTCAGGGTGAACCTTACTGGAGGGGACAAGAAAAGAGGATATGACCAACCATTTTTCCTCCTGTATACAAAGTTGTGGAAATGCAAGATCAGTGCATGGAGGAATGGTTTCAAATCTTCCTGGACACAGGACTCCATCTGCAACAGTGAGCCTGAATTTATGACTGTAGCAGTGACTACACTCTACCTATACAACTATAGCTTACAATGTACGTGCAAGTTGCTGCTGCAACTTTAACTTCAGGAAAGTTATAAATTTTCCAGCATCTCTCCCACTTTGGTGAAAGATCTATTCTTGAACTCATTTATACTGGCAGGCATCAGTGAGGACATCCTAACCTGGTCCAAACACTATCTCAGCAACAGACATGTCAAAGTGAGAATAGGCACAGTCTTTCTGTTCGTGACCATAAATAAGGGAGTTCCCTCAGGTTACCATTACTTTTGCTTTGTCAACAAGCTGCCAGCTGATCTCCCCCCATATCAAAATCCTCCTTTATGTAGATGATATGGTATCTACAGATCTAACACTTTTCATGTGAGCATCAAAAATTGTTTACAAGCAGACCTCACCAACCTAGCCAGCTGGATTACCAACACAAAGCTGATACTACCCCTATCCTGACTTTCAAAACCATGTTAAGAAAGCAGAAAATCTAAAATTAAGCCACTAATCTTTCAGTCAAAAATTCACACTTTCACAGCAATGCAGAATCGATGTGTTCTTTAGGCACAACTTGAATAGCACTTCTTTGAAATAGTCTTCTCCCCATAAAGCAAAGTATTTCTCTTACACTATTCAAACATAATCTGGATGAATGGAAGGGTAACCACAAACTCACCCTTTGTTTAGCACCCTTGTCCTTCACAGATAAGGACAACACGTAAATGTTCTGCTCATCACTGGGTTATTTGTAGTTAAATTACAAGGACTAAAAACTTAATAGGAATGCATGGATAGGCTTCTAAAGATCTTCAGGGATCAATAGCCTAGTAAGTATCTATGACCTATTATAATTGAAATGTTGTGCACAGAAAATGCAAATTCAGATACATACAAGAAACAGAAAAAACAAACATGATAAAGTTTTCCAATTATGTGGAAGCCCGGTCTATAATAAGTATTCTGCAAACATAAAAAAAAGCTTGACATGGGGAGAGGGTATTTGTCATTGGCCATTTTAACAGAATCAAGATAGTATCATTTTAAAGTACAATTGCAGTATGTACTTCAACAGTTTCTGCAATTTCAAATCAAATATTAGAATACTGCTTATTTTTCATTTATATGACCACTGTTACAAAACATATGCATCATTTTGGACTGACTGATAAGGGAAGAACTACATTTCAAGAAAGAAGCCTTTTCCTGCAAATTAAGGCATCTCTTAACCACTCCAGTTGTACTACTGTCCATAAGCAAAACTGCTCAATACATTAATTTGATTTAGAAACCAATTTACAAAATATTAACTTATTCCATTTCTTTTTTTTAGAATGGCTTTGGCCTTTACAACAAATGCACAACTAAATGGCAAACAAAACAAACTCCAAACTATCCAAAAAAAAAACTAGACAGATAAATAAAAAATAAAATTTCTATGTAAAAGTAGCATTTTTTCTGGCTCAGAAATGTTTCTGCACATTATGAACTTAACAAGTATGCCTCACTTCATACACCATGCACCACGTTATAACAATGCTACTGAGTCCCCCATCCCTTTCTAAAGGGCTCCTGGATTAATACCAAAGTGAAAAATAAAAAAACAGGGTCTAAGGAATTTAACAATTAATCTTAATCTTAAGCACATAAGATCTCCTTGGCCCATCAAATGTATCTATTATCGAGCACCTCACTAGCCCTCTTCAAGAGAAATCTTGATGAGTGGATGGGAAATGGGGATCACTCCAGTGGCTCTACTTGATAGAGGCACTAGGAACTAATGACGGCCGGCACAGTGCCAGGGCACTTCTATAGGCTAGGCTTGTATAGGTCCCAGGGCCATTAGCCTAGTACACACTTATAAACCTATGAACAAAGATAAATGAGGAATCAGTAGCTGATTATGTATTTACCAAGTTATTTTGTGTGTTTGTTGACTAGGGTAGATCACAGATCCAAACTGAACCATTTTCAGGCTCAGCCAAGGGTATACAAAGAAAGAAAGAAAATGACATATTTCCATATAAAGAGACATAAAAGAAGAAAAAATAAATAAATAAACATAAAATGTTCCTCATAGAAGGGTTGGGAATGCGTAGGTAGAGATTGTGGTGAGGGGAGTGTTTGTAAGAAGGAAACAGGTAGCATTACAGTGGACGATATTTTCTGCATGCTATTAGAACTACTTTTTAACTATCCACACATTTTAATTTAAATGAGTACGCATCTAAAAAAAGATGCAAGCTCTAGTAATGTACAAAATGTGTTTAAGTACTTTCATGTAAGTTCAGACTAAGTATTGCAGAAAGCAAATAAACAGCCAATGTTTGTTTTTCTTCTTTAAAAAGAGAAAGTGGTTGAAGTCTTAACAGCTTTCTCATCAAAAGTTAGCAACATTCAAAAATGTATGGGACACACACATATATATATATATATATATATATATATATATATACAGTAGTACTTAAAAAATGAGAAAAAACATACTGCTCATCACAAGCATGAAATGGAATGGGCAATCCATATGTGCAGGTTCTTAGATGTAATAATTAACTGGCCAAGCTATAAGATTAAGATAGCGAGACAGCTTTTTTGGCTTTCAAACTTTAAGAAATTGTACCCCACCACCACCTGTCCCTCTTTATGCAGGGCAATCCCTACATGGGGAAGTTGTATCATGAGAAAAAGAAACATGGCAAAATACAACTGTCCTGTGAACTTAATACAAAAATATTTCCAAGTTTCCCTCAGTAGCTACATAAAACAAATATGTTATATCTTAAACTCCAAGTATTAGATGAATCGCGGTAAGCAATTCAAATTCTCCAAGAAAGATCTTTTAGATTTGCAGAACAGTGAAGTCCAGTCCTTAGCACTGATTCTTTGGCCATCTGAAAAGGTGCAGCCCCCACCCCACACACACCGCCCGTTAAGCTTTTCAGCTACAAAATCTGAGCATCTCCTGAGGAGATTCTCCTCTAAAAACCTTAATCACTAATGGATGACTCAGTAACACTGGCAGAGCATTCGATCTTTTTTCAAACTTTCGTAATCGGCTTTCTGCAGGGATTAAATGTCTTCGTCATCATTTCAAACAAGGTTTATAAGCTACTTAAGCTACTTACAGGTTAGTGAAAAAAACTGTACTCGTTGCAATGTTTGTAAAGGACTGCAGAAATCATGTGCCCTTCTGGTGCCACTCCCGCATGTCAAACAGAGAAAGGTAGAAAACAAACTTTTTTGCAAACAGGCAATCAACTGTTCAATATATTAACTTTGCTAAATCACAAAATGAAATAAAACATTTCTGCTTTCTGACTGAATAAATAAGTAGCTTTCACTGCGAACAATGACAAGAAAGTCAAGACACTGTATTACCATTTCGAGATACGGTTATACTTTGACCCAAGCAATTATTTACTGAAGTATAATGAAAGGTAGACAATGCGTCTTAGCAAGAAATCTAAGGTGCACACAGTTATTTCACTCATCTTGCTACAACTAATTTTCCCTATATACAAAAATGCCAATGCGAGGGTCGTCTACCCTTGTAGTTTCTGTCTAGTCTTTCAGGAGTGGCCGCCCAATGGTTGCAGCTAGGTCCCTCTTTACAAAGAAAGGGGCACACGAGCAGCCGCATACACCACTAAGTATCCGGTTACAGAGCCAAGAATAAAAGCCTGCTGACCCATCTTCTTAAATAACATGCCAGTGCCACAGCTTACAAGTCAGACAGGCATATTTTGTCTGGTACATAAAGTTGCATTTAGAATTAAAACGCGGTCCTGTAAGTCAAAAACTATTAATATCACATGGAGCACTGGTTCAGGCTACAGCTTGGGGGTGGGGGTGAGATTTGCAGTAAATAAGCCTGCCTTTGCTCACGAAGCTTTTCGAAACAGTTCAAAACACATCATAAATTATGGTCATATACTGTCCAGCTCATAAATCTATACATGCTGCCCTACTATCGTATAATGCATTCACCTAGTAAATGACTGTACCGTTACTTGCTGAGACGGGTGGGGAATGGTTTATTTAGGAAGAGATGGCTTTCTTTACTAACTACAATGTCAACTATCCTCTCCCTCCCGAACACCTGCTTATCTTTTAAATTTACAACTCACTCAGTCAGTAAGAAATGCGAGCTTACTTTTTGCGAATCCATGACGGAAACACTCCCATAAACGTACTGCTGCACCTGCTAAACTAGCGACCACCAAAATTGTTACCAAGGCATCATTGGATCCCACCCACCACCACAGCGGCTGCGCACTGCCATCCTGTTTCCATTACTTCCAGGATAAGGCGCTGTGACGTAGGAGATGAAGATCCGTATTTCAGGGAATGACTTGGAAGAATGTGTGTTCTTAGTTTCAGTTTTTTTAGGTCGTTGTCGTGATTTTTTAACGATATTTAAAGTTAAAGGAGAAAGCTAGTGTATTCATCATCCTTATTTTAGTGTTAGCGAAAGTTAAAATGGCAAACTTTAAACCGTGAAACAAAGGGCAGTTTTTACATGTTCGTCTTTGGAAATTCTAGTCCATACATTTTTAATAAGGTGATTTATTAAGAATCCTGAACGACGAGGCTCGGCTTTTACAAATAGATAAGCATGCAGATTTGTATGCTGCTATATATAGCCCTGTAGTTTGTACTTTATTGTATGTGGTTTGTTGTGCTGTGCTGATTGTTGTTTTATGACTGATAAGGACTCATTTAACCAATTAGTTCACCAGACTCACCAGTTTTATGAGTAAAGGTACGTTGGTTACTACAATAAACCAGTGTACCTCATTTCTGTTTTTTTTTTTTTCTGGAATGCGAGTTATATGCAGTCGCTGCGGGAATTTATATTATTTTAATGTAGTAATCGAAGTTAAACCAAGCTTCAATATTATGTTCATATCCCACCTTAAATTATACACGTGTTTTTTTTTTTTTTTTTTTTTATATGCGCAAGGAAAAGTTATATTACTGACTTTTACCCTCCCAGCCATACTTCCACAGTTATGTAGTTTAGACAGACCTAGCTGTTTTGTAAGTAAAATAATCGGATGTTGCCTTGTTTTGGCTTCTGTATTCTTAAGCAACGGACTTGAAGCTGAAGCATGACGAGCTGCACACACATTTTTTTCAAATAAGACACAGACTAGACTGTACTGATGTTCTTAAAATTTTACTTTGTTCATAATTACTAACATGAGAGACCGATTTATTAATATCAACTACTAGTTGTCTCGTAGTACCTACTTTTCGTTCGATTGTTATAATTGACAGTACCAACTATAGCCATAAAACTGTTTTTTTTTTTCAAGTTACGATCGTCCAGATTGCTATTTTTTTCTGCTCAAGTCTCGACTATTTCTACTGGAGAGTATAACAATCTTCTCCAGTTTCCAGCATAACTCTCAAGTGTACCTCATTAATAATCATTATGAGGTACTAGTACTGCCGAAATACTTTGAATGTATCCTCAACGGTAACATTACCACAGCAGTGCAACATCCTCACCCACAGTAGTGCAGCTGAATGCCAGGAAGATGCCCCAAGTAAATGTGAACTGCTATGCATACTTTATAAATTGCTGCAGATACCAACATTTTTCATTCTGTGAAGACTTAAGAAATTGGAAATGCTTTCGGGGCATGTGATGACACATGGGAGGAATCATCCGTAGGAAATGCTATACACATTGTGGTTCACATAAAAATGACTGGTCAGAACAAGCTTTTAAGGTAGGTGCAAGCAGGACCACTGAATTGGTAGAGAGATTGCAGGATAGGAGGCTGGGAGGAAGCATTCTCTGAAGAGTTAGCTGTACCAGTAATGCAGAGGAAGATGAGGATTAGGGAATTTAGTGACTGGCTTTGGCAATGGGCAAGAAGGAAGAGTTTAGAGCTGGTAGAAAGATGGAGTGATATCTGGCAGAAAGAAAGGTTTTATGCCAAGGGCAGGCTTTGTCTTTGCCTAAAAGGACAGTAGTGCTTGAAGCTGGGTTGAAAAGTTACATATCCCTATGAATATACCTTTAAACTAAGTTGTTGCATTTACCTGTTGAGGCTACACACTCAAGTGCGCTAGCCTGTGTTACATATTTATTGCATTTTCCTGCTGTTTGTTGCAAAAAAGAAAAAAAAAAACAAAAAAATTATCCTTGTTTCCCGTCTTTCCTGACCTAGAGTAGTCCAAATAGAGGCTTTGCTGTATTCTGGACTTTTGGAAAGTTCCTGTGTTGCCCATTTCCTTTCTTGGATAAAGGGAGGCTTCTTTGTTCACTAGTGGCAGTGGGGAGCTTAGAGCAGCCTCTCTATCCCTGGAGGAGTGTTCCCAGCACAAATCTGGCAGTCTATTGGCCGTTTTGGGCCAATTTCTAGCTCTTTCAAGTCCCCCTGTATAAAACCCGCTTTGGTGCGGCTTTGTGCGATTTTGCGCATAGCACAGCATCGGGCAGCTCCGCTTAATTGGGTTTAAACCATTCTCTGCTCCACAAAGTCTGCTCTTCACTTTTTCCCTTAGGAACTGATCTAGTTCTCATAATAAACACCCTATTCCTACTCTAAAGCCTGTCACTTGCTCACTAAAGCAATTATATAAGTCAGCACTAAAAAATTAAAAGCACTACACCCTCACAAACTCCCCTTGAGTACCTTGTTCCCCACTGGCCCTTTTTTTCAATTATAAAGGAATTCCCAATACTATTCTAGCACGTCCAAAGGTCAGTCATCAATCTCCTCTCTGGTCCAGCTGGTGAATCTGGGAATCTTGAGGCAATGTTACAACTGCCTCATGTACACAAGACAATCCTCTCCTCCTCCCAACAAATTCCAACACATGTGAGAGATTCAATCATATAGCCAAACTGGAGGCTAAGCTCTCAACTCAGTACTGGCGTAACCAGTCAGGAGGAGAAGGAAACCACACTCACCACAATTCCAGTCTCACATAGACCTACCACGACAGCAAACCAAACGTATAAACACACAAAAACATACTCGGAGGCTCTAAATAAAAATCTGCCTAAGCAGCAGAGACCTTCAAAGCAGACACCCAAGCAACCGCTACCCCAAAACAAAACACGTGCAACACATAGCTCACAAAGCCAGTGTGCCAAACAGTCACAGCCCTTAAACAAAACACGTGCAACACATAGCTCACAAAGCCAGTGTGCCAAACAGTCACAGCCCTTAAGGCTAAACAACACACCTGATACACTTGTAATAGGTGACTCTATCGTCAGGCACACTGACGTCCCGCTCACCAGGCTGAACAAGGAGAAGGGTGCTAGGATCCGCCACATAACACAAGCACTCAGGTCACTCCAAGGCAAGTACAAATATGACTCAGTTATTGTCCATGCTGGTGTGAATGACCTGAGATGTACCTCCCTGGACTACATGAAAAGAGACATAGAGGAGCTCTCTGAGCATGTAGCCCAGGTCGGTATGGCCCTGACCTTGAGTAGCATCTTACCCTCACCAGGAATGATGCCACAATATGAAGACAAGATGATCAATTTCAACAATTGGCTTAAGTATTGGTGTTATTCAAAGGGGATCCAATGCCTGTCAGCCTGGGATGACATGCTCGACAAGCCACGATGCTTCGCTAGGGATGGCTTGCACCTGTCACCCCTAGGCTTTCGGATATTGGCAAAGGCTCTTGCCTCCCCCCATAGTGCTTTTTTTAGGCAAGGCTCAAAAGACAAACCCACCTCCATAGGTATCAGAAGGGATAAGAAACTAAGAGTAATGCTACTCAACGCCAGAAGTCTAAACCTCAAGATGCACGCACTCGAAACTCTCCTTAGCATGGAGAACATCGATATCTGTGCAGTAACAGAAACCTGGTTCAGGGCTCCCGAGAGCACCCCAGCACTACCAGGTTATACCCCATACCATGCTTTTCGGCCCCAAAACTTGGACCAAACCACAAAAGGAGGGGGAGTATCAATATTCGTCAAAGATACCCACACCTCCAGGTTGGTGGCACAGCACGAAGCATCAGAGACTATCCATGTGCAACTAACAGTGGGTAAAACTGCCTTCCAGTTTATAGTCTGCTACAGACCACCCTCCCAAACCCAGGAACCCCACTCGGCCTTCCTGAAAACACTGGAAAATATGAAGGTCTCTCCAAACACCATTATATTGGGCGACTTCAACTACCGAAACATAGGTTCATACTAGGCTATCTGCCCGAGGGCATTTATAAGCCTAGCCCATAGTTTTGTGGCTTAAGCCACCCCTTTTGTATGGGGAACTATACCCATTATTTTGCTGTGCCTCTGTCTAGCAGTGACACTGAGGTAATCCCTGGAGTATATCTGCGATCTCCCATCCATTGGTCAAGATTTCTCTTGAACAAGGCCAGCGAGGTGCTCTGCCTCACATATACCGGGATTTTGTTCCACAGCATAGGGAGTCTTTGGGTGATGAATCTATCCCTCCAGCACGTCCTATTAATAGCCGTGTCGAGGTTTAAGTCTCCGCCCTTGTGGCTCTGACGGATCTAGATTTTTGAGGTGAAGCATATTCATCAACTCTGGGTTTGACATGGCCTTGTATGTCAGGCAAAGGTCACCTCTGAGCAAGCGGTGGCGACTGAATAGAGCTGGAGTTCTTTCAGTCGGGCAGCATAGGACAGATTTTTGAGACCCTTTATCCTTTTGGTGAGGAATTTTGTGGCCTCTCTAGCTGCTGCAAGTGTCGGGTCAGATACATTCCGAATGGGGCATTGTACTCAATCATTGGTCTGATGAGTGATGAGTATAGGGAGACTATGACCTCCCTTGATCTAGATGTGAATCCCTTCATGATGAGGTGGGCAATGTAGAAGGTCTTCCTAACTACTTTAGCTACATGGGTGTCGAATGACAGGCTACTGTCAACCTGGGTCCCCAGGTCCCTGATAACTTCTTCTGTGCTCAGAGGATTACCACCTATATGGTAGCTAGGGGTAACCTTGTTTTTCCCGAAGGGTATGACTATGCATTTTTGGCATTTAACTTTAGGCCATGGCTCTGGCACCAGTCATCCGCTTCTGTGAGACCCTTCTGAAGGATATCTGTGTCAGATGTGTTTTCGACACGGCGCCCAGTTTGCAGTCATCTGCAAACTTTGTCAGCCATAACCCTCCTGTGTTTGCTTGTACTGGAAAAGTAGATGCCAAACAAGAGTGGGCCCAGGACTGAGCCCTGTGGGACACCACTTGTGACAGGCTTTGAGTCTGACATGGCGCCAGCAACTCTGACCCTGTGGGTTCTGTCACTCAGCCAGTTTGCAACCCATCTTGTGATGTATGGGTTAACATTTAAGCTGATGAGTTTTTCAATGATACCCGAGTGGGGTATTGTATCAAAGGCCTTCGCCAGATCGAGGTAGGCTGTATGGACTGCCTTTCCCTCATCAATGGCTTTGGTGACTGTTTCGAAAAAGTCAACCAAGTTTAAAAGGCATGATCTGCCTTTGACAAAGCCAAACTGGGTTGGATCCAAAGTCTGCAAATTCCCTAGGTCTTTATTTATGAGGTCCAGTATGATCCTCTCCATAGCTTTGCAGATAAGGCTTGTCAAGCTAATGGGCCGGTAATTTCCAGGGTCTGTGGAGGCACCGCCTTTGTGAAGTGGGACCACAGTCGCAGTGCGCCACTCCCTGGGTACGTATCCAGAGGTGAGACTATGATTAAACAGCTGTCCTAGCTGTGGGTTTAGTTCCTCGTTGAGTTCGTGGAGCACACAGCCTGGGACACCATCAGGTCCCATGGATGCTGTGTTTTTTGTTTTGGAGAGAGCAGTTCTCACTTGGGCGTTTGAGATGTTTGGGGGGCTGCAACCATTTGGTATAGATATCTCTCCTTTTGGGGGGGGGAGAAGTTTGCACTGAACCTGTCAGCCAGTATGTTGGCAATGTCTGTAGGATCAGTAATCTTCACATCATTTTGAACTAGTTCTGAGCATATCTGGGAGTTTCCTCCCAGGTTTCTAACATAGCTAAAGAAGGCCTTATGATTGTCCTTTGAGTCTTTAGCTATTTTTCTCTCAAAATTTGCTTTGGATGATTTTATGAGAGCTCTTAGTTTTTTTACTTATAGTGATCAAGGATGTCTTACCTTTTAAGGATTTTGCTCTATCTTGTAGTAGCTTCCTCCTTTTGTTGTAGAGTTTGTTTATGGCTGGGGTCCACCAGACTGGACGCTTGCCCTTGGTACAAAGAGTCTTTGTTTTGCTTGGGATTGCCTTATCCATGCAGTGCTGCAGGTGCTGGTAGAAGGCATTTGTAAGTGATTCAGCGGCTTGAGTACTGTTTTCCGCCGGCTCGGGGCCTTAAAGGAGACCACACTAGTCTTTAGAAGTGTGAAGTCGGCTTTCGAGAAGTTTTTACTGTGGTCTTTTTATTTCAGTTGGGGAGGAATGAGGACCTCCAGCAAGATTAGTTTGTGATCTGATCTCACCAGTGAGGGGTATACTTCCGGTGTTGAACATTGTGCTCCCATGTTCGTGATGATGAGATCAAGTATGTTTTCTCCTCTTGTGCGGATGGTGACTAGTTGTTCCATGGCATTTGAGTTTATGAATTCCAGGAACTTTTGGGCTAGGGTGTTTGGGCTTGAGTAGTGTTCCCAGTCTATATTAGGGTAATTGAAGTCACCTAGTATGATGGTGTTTGGAGATACATTTATCCCCTCCAGTGTTTTCAGGAAAGCCATGTGAGGTTCCTGAGTTTGTGAGGTTGGCCTGTAACATGCTACAATTTGCAGAGCAGTCTTGCCTATGGTTAATTGCACCTGGATGGTCTCCGATGCATCGTGCGTTGCCACCATTCTTGAGGTGTGGGTGTCCTTGATGAATATGGATACCCCCCCTCCTTTCTTGGTATTGTCCGGATTTTGGGGCTGGAACGCATGGTATGAGGTAAAACCTGTTAGTGCTGGGGTGCTCTCAGGAGCCTTGAACCAGGTTTCTGTCACAGCACAGACATCGATGTTCTCCATACTGAGAAGGGCCTCGAGTGCGTGCATTTTGAGATTTAGACTTCTGGCATTGAGCAGCATTACCCTTAGTTTTTTTCCTTTTTTGTGTTCTAGGGTGGTAGGTTTAGAATTTGAGCCTTGCCTAAAAAAGGCACTATGGGGGTGGCAAGAGCCTTTGCCAATATCCGGAATCCCAGGGGTGACAGGTGCAAGCCGTCCCTTGACTGGGAGCATTACTCTAGCTCCAACACCCTAGCCCAAAGGTTCCTAGAATTTATAAACTCAAATACTATGGAACAACTTGTTACCACTCCCACAAGAGGGGAAAACATACTCGACCTGATCATCACCAACATGGGGGCTCTATGCTCCAGACCAGAAGTGTATCCCTCACTAGTAAGATCAGACCATAAACTAATCTCACTGGATATTCACATCCTGACCCCACCCCCTGCCCAGAAAACCACAGTGAAAAACTTCTCTAAAGCAAATTTCACACTCCTCAAAACTGAGGTGGAATCCTTCAAAGCCCCCGGGCCTGTGGAAAATACGGCCCAGACTGTAGAATCCTTTATAAACGCATTCTATGAACACCTTCAGGAATGCATGGATCATGCAATCCCAAATAAAACCAAGACCAATCCTCCAAAGGCAGGCATCCTGTGTGGTGGACCCCAGCCATAAACAAACTATACAATAGAAAGAGGAAGCTACTACATGATAGAGCAAAATCCCAAAAAGGGAAGGCATCTCTGATCAGTATTAGCAAAAAACTACGGGCACTCATAAAATCGTCTAAGGCCAGCTTTGAGAGAACAATTGCACAGGACACTAAGGATAATCACAAGACTTTCTTTAGTTATGTTAGAAACCTGGGTAGGAATTCCCAGATATGCTCAGAATTAGTCCAAAATGACAAAAAATACACCGAACCCACAGACCTTGTCAGTGTCCTAGCTGACAGGTTCAGCGCAAACTTCTCCCCCCCCCACCAAAAGGGCAAATATCTATCCTAGCAGTGTGCTGCCCCCCTGACATCTCAGATACTCTGGTAAGAGCCGCCCTCTCCAAAGCAAAAAACACAGCATCAATGGGACCAGACGGTGTCCCGGGCTGCTTCCTACATGAACTCCAAGAAGAGCTAAACCCAAACATAAAACTACTGTTCGATCTCAGCCTTACTACAGGATATGTACCCAAAGAGTGGCGTACAGCAACAGTGGTCCCTCTCCACAAAGGTGGTGCCTCAACGGATCCTGGAAACTATCGCCCCATAAGCCTGACTAGCTTGGTCTGCAAAGCTATGGAAAGGATCATCATGGACCTCATAAATAAAGATATTGGGGACTTACAGATACTGGATCCTAGCCAGTTTGGCTTTGTTAAGGGCAGATCCTGCCTCTTAAACCTGGTCGATTTCTTTGAAACAGTCACCAAGGCCATTGACAAGGGGAAGGTGGTCCACACAGCCTACCTGGACCTCGCAAAAGCCTTCGATACAATACCCCACTCGGGCATTATAGATAAGCTCACCAGCTTAAATATAAACCCCTATGTCACTAGATGGGTTGCAAACTGGCTCAAGGACAGAACCCGCATGGTTAGAATTGCTGGAGCCATGTCAGACTCCAAACCAGTTACAAGTGGCGTCCCACAAGGCACAGTCCTAGGACCTCTTTTGTTCGGTATATATTCCTCGGAGGTACAGGCCAACACGGAAGGACTGTGGCTGACCAAGTTCGCAGATGACTGCAAACTGGGCGCCATAATCGACTCTCCAGCCGACACAAGCATCCTACAAAAGGGCCTCATAGAAACAGACAACTGGTGCCAGAGCCATGGCCTCAAGCTAAATACCAAAAAGTGTATAGTCATCCGCTTTGGCAAAAACAAACTGCCCACAAATTACCAGATAGGCGGTAATCCATTAAGTACGGAAGAAGTAGTTAGGGACCTGGGGACCCAAGTTGATAGCAATCTCTCATTTGAAAACCACGTGGCCAAAGTGGTTAGAAAAACATTTTATATAGCCCACCTAATCATGAAGGGATTCACATCTAGATCAGGGAAGGTCATTGTGCCTCTTTATTCATCCCTCATCAGGCCCATAATTGAGTACAATGCCCCTTTTGGGATGTACCTTACCAGACACCTGCAGCAACTGGAAAGACCCCAAAAGTACCTCACCAAGAGGATCAAAGGGCTCAAACAGATGCCATATGCTGCCCAGTTAAAGAAACTCCAGCTCTACTCAGTGGCATACCACCTGCTCAGAGGCGATCTGTGCCTGACGTATAAAGCCATGTCCAACCCGGAATTAATGGACATGCTGCACCTCAGAAAATCCAAATCCCATCGAGCTACGCGCTCGAGAGACTTGAACCTCAGCACTGAAATAAATAAGACATGCTGGAGGGACAGATTCATAACCCAGAGGCTCCCTTCACTCTGGAATAAAATCCCAGTCCAGGTTAGGCAGAGTCCCTCATTGACTCTCTTCAAGAGGAATCTTGATGAGTGGATGGGAGATCGTAGGTTTACCCCGGGTATCACTTCTATGTCACTGTTAGACAGAGGCACAGTATACTAACTTCGAAAAAGGGCATAGCAAAATTAATTTAAAATGGGTGGCGAAAGCCAAACACACTCTGGCTAGGCTTATAAATGCCCTAGGGCAGATAGCCTAGTATGAAAAAAAAAAAGAAGAGGGGGTGGTTGTCAGAGATGCATCGGACAAGTGATAGTAACTGTAATTGAACAAATAATGGTGAGTTGGGACATGTCCTGCTAAATGAATTATTGCTAAGCTGTTAATATCATTTGGGCAAAATACACATTTATCAAAACAGGATGTCAGATTTTCGCCCTTTCTCTGAGTTCCACTGGCCTCACAATTGATGTTTGGGGATGCAGGAAGTAAATTCCTTCTTCATTGGTGTAGCTGATTTGCCCCCACTCTCAAAATTAAGCCAGTCTGTAAAGTAATTTT
Organism: Protopterus annectens; assembly: GCF_019279795.1. Taxonomy (NCBI): domain Eukaryota; kingdom Metazoa; phylum Chordata; order Ceratodontiformes; family Protopteridae; genus Protopterus; species Protopterus annectens. The sequence goes on along the minus strand of NC_056728.1, from coordinate 703,827,819 downwards.
AACCCTGTTTTCAAATGAATTGTTGTTTTGATGAATTGGCCTTCAGCCTCAGATATTGATCTGACTTGGAGCATAACTGAATATAGCATTCCTGTGCACTGCAGGAAGGAATTTGGGAGTAGAGCTGGAAGCAGTGCTGTAGGAGAGAAAAGAGGCTATTGCTGATGTCAGACATTGGCCAGTGGCAAGAAGTGATAGGACATGAAGAGATTAAGGGTATATGTAGTTTAGGAAGGACAGAAGAAGAATGAAAAGAGTGTAGTTGCCTTTCTAAGAGATAAGGTATAAGATGTGAAGTTAGAGAGGCTAAGAAGCACCTTCCTATGAAATGGGGTATGAGAAGGTGAGGGTCAAAAGAAGAGAAAAGGAGTGAATACTGGTAGACCTGTGCAATGTGTTCACCCCATACAAGTCAAGGGAGAAGATTGAAAGTGGGGAAGAATGTACAGGAGTTTGGCAGAAGGAAGAGGTTATATTCAATGGTAGATCTGTATGTGACTAGGACAAACTGGAAGACCTTTAACAACATGGTATAGATGGAGTGGGAGATAATTAAGCTGTTGGAATATGAAGGATTTAGCTTGCTGGTGCATGACTGTAGCAGAAAGAATAGAGTTCTGGACGTGGTCTAAGCTGAAAGAAGTCAGAAATTGCCAGTGAAGGCTGCATTAATCAACAATGATCACACCACTGTTAGTTTTACCTTGGAGTAGAAGGTAAAAAATCAAAACAAAGGCCATGGAGTAGGATTTCATTAGGCTGGATTATGTCTAGCCGGGAAATGGTCAAGGATGAGTTAGGGACATTTCAGGGTGAATTAGCTGAGCAGTGGATTAGTGTCAGAATGCTCAAGGATTTGGAGAATAATTTTTTTTGTTGACATTATACATCAGAAAACCATGTTGACATAGTTGTAGTTGCAGACATTATGCATCATTTATAATTTATGCAGTCATTGTCAAACCTTACATAGCTCATTCATATCCTGCCTGTACTGTTCCCACAGTTCCATTTTTCTTATGTAATTTGCTTCTACCCTCTTCTAAAGATCCTAATTCCAGTTGTTTTATCTCTCTTACTATATTCACTATTTTTAGTAAAGGTGGTTTAGACCTTAATTTCCATTTCCTAGTGTTTTTTTGGCAGCTACCATAATTGGTCTCAGTAAGGCCTTGCTATGTCTAGGCAATCCCAATTCTGTATCATAGCTCAAAAAATGTATTTCCTTAGTTACACCTATTTGTTCACCCAGTATCACTGACAGAGCAGTCTGCAGGGAATCTTTAAAGTCTTCAAACTCATTACTCTCCCAGAAAATGTATATTCCCAGTAACCTCTTTCTTCTTCAGAACATCTCCAATATTTGCTGTCTAACTGAGGAAAAATTCTTTGGAGTCTGCTTGGGGTATACAATACCTATGTAAACACTTCCAAGCAAAGATCCTAAATTTTCTAGACTGTTGCATATTTGGGAGACATACATATATCCACCTATTGCTTATCCAGTCTCTCTTCCCAATCCTTTCTAACCTCCTCTCATTGATTTTTATACTAATCATGAAATATTTCATATGCTGTGCTAATTATTCCCTTTTAACAGCAGCTTCCATTCTAGATGCTACTAAAAATCGACCAGTGCTGGTCTTTCACTTAGGATGCCCCTATTTCTTTCTCTTTGCCTATACTCTAATATCAGTCTTTGATAGGGAAGGTAATATCTGTCCTGCAGTCCAAATAAATTCTTGGCCTCTTCCCATTCTGTTACCTTTCCTCTCTAATTATTTGCTCCCATTACCTTGGTTCTTTTACCAGTTTTCTCCAATAAATGCTGGCCCTCTCTTGCCTGTTGTCTGTATTCCTAATTGCAGTCATCCCTATTGGCAGAATCTTCTTTCTGCATTCCTTTGTTGGCTTATTTCTTACAATACTTTCTGCTACTTTATAAAATTCCGCATAGTTATTGTTATTCTGCTTAAGGACCTGCATCCAAAATCCCAATCTCTCCTTGTTTTTTGACCGTTCCCCCGTTTCATCATCATCTCTTTCCCCTTTCAGTTATAGGTTTCTGCTTGTGCTGTGTTTAGGAACCATAACTTTAGCTGTGAAGTACCCCTTCAAATTGGGTGAGCCCAAACTGCCTTGTTCAATTAGAAGCATCAACATATTCCACTTTAATCTTGCCATCTTCCCCTCCCAGATAAAATCGTTCAGCTCTTTATTAATTGCTATCCACAACTTCTCCTCTGGTTGATAAAAATATGCCTGACCTGTGTATAAAACTAAAGGGACTAAAAACATTTTAATTGCTTGCATCTTGTTATCCATAGCCATATAATAGAGCTTTCAATCTTTCCATTTTTCTATTCTCTTTTGTTTAGTCTCTTCCCACATATCCTTAGCTTCCATACCAGAATCCTTTTCAATCCATACCCCTAAGTACTTCATTTTATCTTTTCCCCATAAATATGGATATTGCTGAACCGATTCATGTGTGGGTACATAATTTACAGCTATTGCCTTTGTTTTAGCTTCATTAATTTTGTATCCTGAAAAGATTTGAACCTGCATCAAAATGTTCCACAACACTGAAATGTCCTTTTCTGATTTTATCAGGTATAAAATAATATAATCTACAAATAGAGCCAGCTTTTCTTGACTACCATGCCAGTTATATCTTTGAATGTCTGAGTGTCTTATTTTTTTTGCCAGTGGTTCTAAATATAGTGTAAATAAAAAAGGGAAAAAAGAATACCCCTGGCTGGTTCCTCTGCTCAAACAGAAATTATCAGAGAGGAACCCACCCACTTTCATTTTTGCCTCCAATCCCTCATATATCTTCATAATCAATCTTATAAATTTATCAGGGAATGTAAATGTTTCCATTTCCTTGTTCATAAACTACCAGCTTACTCTAGCAAATGCTTTCCCTGCATCAAGACCCACTGACAGCAGTGGTATTGTCTTACATGTAGCTTCCCTCTGGATCATGAATATTCTGTTAATGTTGTCAAATGATTGCCTTCCTTCCGCAAAACTACACTGATCCATGTCTATCAATGTTGGCATCACTTTTGCCATTATAGACATACACACTATAATTATGGTTTAGGATTGAAATGGGCCTGTATGAAGCTGGAACTGATGGGTCTTTGCCCTCTTTAGGTATTACAGCCACCACCACTTTCTTCCAGCAAGTTGGTGCTTCTCCTGCTCTTAAAATACTGTTAGACAAAATCTTCCAGATCAGTTTTTTCCCTCCTAGCTTCCAAACTTCCACAGGAATACCATCTATTTCTGCGACTTTCCTGTTGATTGGTTATACGTCAGCATTTTTTTATCTCCTCTCCTCCTATCCTATTAGTAATCGAGCCTCATCTAACTCTATTTTTTGCATATTTAATTCTTCCTTAAACATTTCTATTTGTACCTCTACCTGATCTCCATATTTCTCTGCTTTAAACAGACTTCCATAAAATTTCTGAAATATTTCTTGTAACTCTACAGAATCTCTTGTTATCTTCCTTGTTGTAGGCTCTCTAAGCTTGGCGATAACCCTTTGTACTTTCTGTTGCCTGAATCATTGTGCAAAAACATTTTTGTGCTCTGGCATTATTATTGAAAAACAGTTGCTTAATAGCAGTCTTTCTAAACTCATGCATATTACTGAGGTTATCCTTTATTTTCTGCTTAGCCCTCTGCAATTGCTCCTCTTCTTGTTCTACAAGATTCCCCATATTCTGCAATACTTTACTATTTGTCAGTACCTTTAAATAATTCTTGTTGCTTCTTAACCATATGTCTCTTTTATTTCCACCGTATTTTTAAACTCCACTTTAATTTTATCTCACTCCCTACCTATATTTTCAGAAGAAATTTCTGTCTTTTCTAATAACTCCTGAATAATTTATACTACCCATTTATTAAATTTCTCTCTTTTCAACAGATTGATGGTTAAGTACCAGTGTCTCATTTTTATTTCATTGCCCTCTGTTTTTATTTTAGTTATTGGCATGTCATCTGAAATAATTATTGGATGCATATCAAAACTTTCAATAAGATGCACATGTTCTTGTGAAATGTAAGTTCTGTCTAGCCTAGCCCAGTTTTTGTATCTTGGGGAGTATTGTGTAAATTCACTCCAAACTTCTACTACTGAATTCACATCTTCCATGCCAAATATTTTTATAAATATCTTCAAAAATTTGCCATCCTTTCTCATAGTTTCCCTTTTGCCCCCAAATACATCTTTCCTGCTGCAAATCAAATTCCAGTCTCCACTTATAAGTAGTATTCCCTACTGAAAACATATTATTTCTCCCAGAATTTTCTTAAGCTCCATTATAGCAGTTTTAGATGGAATATAAATACATGCCAGTTTAATCCTCCTCCATTGCTAGTAGCCCCTTAGTACTGCATATCTACTATTATCTTTTTATCCTCTTCTATCATTATTGAAGTTTCTCTTGCAATTAATGTAAGTATTCCTCTTTTCCTTTGTCACAAGTATTCCTCTGAATAACCATCCTGAAAACCTTTCTTTATCAAATTCACTTGTTCATTTCTTTCCAAATGTGTCTCCTGTAGCATAGCTTTTTGCACTCTACATTTTTTGATATAATTCACTACTTTTGTCTTTTTTTGTATATATCTGTGAGACCATTAACATTTAAAGATAGCGGTAACATTGTTACCTCACAGCAAGAGGTTCTCCTATTCGATTCATGGCTGGAGTGCCTTCTGTGTGGAGTCTGCATGTCCTCCCTGTGGTCGAGTGGCCTCCGAAAGACATGCGTGAATGGGCGTGCCTTCGCTGAAGGTTGGGCGTCGGGCTGGCAACTCGGCACCATAAAACATCTACTGCCAATCATTAGTGGACTGGAGTTCCACTGTGGTGACCCCCTAACCGGGAAAAGCCGAAAAGACAAACATTGAAAGGCTTATGTTAAAAAGTTATTATTCCCACCTTTTATTTATAACATATTTTCTGTTAAGCATCTAATTCCAGCTTTTGTGTTACATGCACACACTAATGTTTGGCAGGTTGACCTTTTTTTTTTACAGTTTTTCTTGTCATATCCACTTGAGCCTATGTCACGTGTTACAAAAAATTTGTTTTATTGAAAGCCGTCAAGCAAAAAAAAAAAAACACCCCAATACCCCCCCCCCAAAACCTACTGACTTAATATTAACACACACAACCATGTACAGCTTCAAATATTGAAGTTTTACCGTCCAAACAGGAACAATTGTGCCAAACTGACAGCCACACTTGCAGACATGGGTTAACCTAAAAGTAAGGTTATCCATGCTAAGACGCATGATACAGCCTGTGCTTCTTCTAAGTGCTGTCTGGTTTCGTCTTATCTTTATTGTTCTTCCAGAATGAGAAAACATTTGAATGCTTTCAGAAAACATTATCTCTTAGCCACTGAAAGAAAGCCATTAAACAAAAGAAGTATTTTGTTTCTATTGCTTCTTATCAGATTGTCTCCATGGAGACATGAGAACCAGATACAGGGTTGCTTCTACAAGTATTTGTTTATTTATTTGCTAGAGGAGAGCTTTATTATATTCAATGATCTTTTTTTATTCATTTGCTTTCTCTTAAAACATGTTACTAGCTAAAGCCAGGAGCCTTAATCCGGTCAATCCCCTACACAAGAGTGAGAAAAAGCACATCATTCTTCCTTGTATCATATTCTTTTGAACAGGCTTTTCTTTTTTTTTCTTTTTAACATTGCAGTGCCTGCATTTCTTAAAACTGATCAAGGAGAAAGAAATAAGGAAAAAAACAGGGACACCTGTTTACTTTAGTATCCCCATTGCACTTGAAAATAACTCAGAAAACTTTACAGCATGCAGATATCATGCACTATATACATATTACTGTACTGGCAGTTAACTCTTTCCTTCCTCTTCCCCTGTCCTAAGTGTTCTTCGAAACATTAATGACATGAAGTAGGGCATATAGTTTAGAGTCCCCTGTAAGTTTAACAAAGTCAAAACAGTCCAATATTTCCAGGTTTTCTTGTTCTGTCATGTTTCACAAATATAATTAATGATTTATAATTCCCACATTTGTTATCAATTTCCGAGTTGCTGGTTTTATTCCTGTTTATCTCCATCTCCCAAATCCAGTCTCTGCTTCCTTGCCAATGTACTCTCTGTTCTTCTAGCCAGCTCATGTATTCTGTCTCTCAAGCATTTTCTGCTGATACACTGGAAAAGGTTTCACTGGCACAGTCTCTCTGTTGTTTATTACCAGAAGAACATGAAACAGAATCTCCTTCTGTTTCACAAATCACTTTTTGTTGGACAAACTTTTGTATTTCCTCCTCAGTGTGTTGTGCATTAAACAATGATTTTGTTCCTCCAGGAAAGAATATTCTGAAGATAGCTCGATACAGCAGTTTGAATCTCATGCCTGCTTCCCGACATTCCGTGACTACAGTAGAAGAAATTTACTCCTCTTCTGCGTGGTACACAGTGAGTAATCATTTTCCACAAATACTCTGTCTCCCACTTTTAGTACTTTGTCCTTCTGCCACACTTTTGTCAGAATCAACTCCTGGTAGCATTGCACCTGTTCTATTAAAGATCTAAGTTGCTTTCTCATGGACAAGTTTGGAGCATACACGTACCCTTTTAATTAACAACTCCTGCTGTAAAATACCAGTCCAGTAGCTTATTTGTGCTTTCATAAAATTTAATACAGTCTGTTCCTTCCAGCTTCTCTGGTACAGCACAAAATCTCAGGTTTTCCTGCATGCTCAGTTCTCTCTAATTCTATTATTTTTTGAAAAATCTCTTCTTGAGCAGTCTCATATTCAACCAACCTTTTCTTCATTTTGACCTCCGATTTTTGCAATTTTATAACCTCATCTGAATATCTGTTTCAGCTTTTTCCATTTTATCCAACCTTTTGTTATTTGAGTTGATACACCCCATCAGTGTTTTTTTTATTTTGATCAGCTCTGAATACGAAGTCATACCTTGCACCAAAGCTGGAGCTTGCACTACATTTAGCTGAGCAGCTACATAATTCTTCCCAATCAGTGTTTTTTCCTCGCCTTTTGTGGTTAATTTTCTTTCAGGTTCTCTGAATTTCTTTTTTGCTGGCATCCAGGCAGTGCACTTACTAGCCAGTTACTGAAATTTTCCAAAAAAAAAAAAAAAGTTTACTGACTCTCTCTCCTGAGTTTCTGCTTTCACATTAGGAGAGCTGAAATTAAGCTTTTACTCGGTGTGCAGCCATCCTATCTTGGAAGTGATTTGGAGAAGAATTTGAGGAAGAAATGGAAATGGAGAAGGCTGTTGTGACTACAAAGAAATGCAACATTAGCAGGTAGTGCAAAATTAGAGGCATACAAAAGGTAAAAGGGAGCCTGTGGGTAAGTGGAGGAAGCAGAGCATGAGAAGAAAGGCAAAAGAGGATAGCAAAGGCACACATTGAAAGTTGACAGAAGGAGTAATGAATGGAAGTAGATTTTTTTGTGTTTAGCCAAAAGCAGGGAGGGATGGACACATGCTGCCAGGCTAATTTAAACTATGAATGAAGTCACAAAAGGCAGACTAAAACAGAGGTAGCAAATGAATATCTCAGGTTTCTGAAAGAAAAAGGAGGGAGAGTGCCATGGTGTGAGGATATTGGGGTATATTGAGAAGAGCTGCTGAAGGATACCACAATAGAAGCAACTAAGTACACCAAATAAAGAAAATGTACAGGAACCTGATGGACTGCATCCTAGGATCCTCAGAATTCTGCCCAGTGTGCTAATCAGTCCCCTAACAGAAATTTTCAACAGATTGCTGTCTAATGTAGAAATACCTGAAGACTGGAAGATGGCAAGAGTGGTGACCATGTACAAGGGGTGAAGCAGGAGACATCTGGAGAACTAGGGCCTTTTTGGCCTAGCAGCTTTGGCAAGAATACTTGGAGAAAAGCTGATAGCTTTCCTACAGGGTGGTCTTCAGTGATACCAGCCAACATTATGGGTTCACAAGGAAGAGCTGAAAGTCAGACCTCATACAGTCTTATGATGGTATAACACAAAAAGAGACGAGGAACTTTTACCTTCCTAGACTTCAACAAGGTCCATGAATTAATTACACACAGGTGGCTATTAGGAAAAGTACAGTAGCTGTATATAGGACCAAGACTAACAAACTGAATTGCAATGTGATTAAAGGGTAGGACATAGACGTTTGTGGTGAGTAGGATGATATCAGGTATACGGGAAGTGACAGAGTACCCTGGGAGTGGTCCTGGGTCCCTTTTTCTCCACTATGTATCTTATTGAAATACAGAGCAAGATTAACCTCTTTGCATGTAATGCAAAAATCGGTGCAGCAATTGAGGATGGGAGAGAAATGTAAAAAAGGACTTGAAAAAGCAGGCACAGTGGGCAGAACAATGTATTTTGGGGTCATTGCAGACAATGTAAAGTACTGCAGATGGGCACAATCACCCTGGTGTCAACCATCAGTTGCATGGAATGAAACTAAGGGTTACTAGAACAGGAAAAGGATCTGGAGGTCTTTGTCTCACCTGGACTGGAGCAGCTGAGTGAGAGGGCATTGGAGGACAGACTCCAGAGCAAAGAAGTAATGCTTTACTATTTCAGTCCATTGTCAAACCAGACCTTCTTACTGTGTATATTTATGGGAACAGATAAGTAGAAAGGCATCAGCTGGAGGGAGAGGATATGACGAAACTGCTGCAGCTAGAGCTGCTGTTGCTTGAGCTCAGAAGATGGGTGGGATCATGGCATAATGGTGTGAAGGGATCACCCTGGGCAGGAATAACAGATTTTAGGAAGAGACCCATGAGGCAGATCGTAGCTATCAGCTATTCCCTGATCTCTCTGAAAGGGCTTCTATATCAAGAGGGCTGTGGACCCACAGAATGACTGCTGAAATGGGTAATGGAGAGAAATCCAAGATAGCCTTCAAAATAGCATGGCATAAGTGTAGATGGGTGAGAGGAGAAGGAAGTATGAATGTGAAGTACAATAATAAATGCATGTAAAAGACAGGTTGGTAAAGTTAACTGTCTCCATCTTCCATGCGTCAAATGTTATATGTATCAAAATATTAAAATAGTCCCCATTTTTGGCAAATATGTCTGCTAAAATGAAATGCCCTAACCCCACCTAATATACCTTATCCATTTAAGCTGTTTGTCAGAGCATGTCATCTGCTTTAATTCTGAATTATCTTCATGTACTAGACAACTACCTTGAACCCATCTGCCAAGGAAGTAATAAGTACATCTCACAAAATATAGATCTGTTTCATAGGTAAGTACTAGACTTGTTGCCCTTGTGAGACATTTTAAGCCTAGCCAGTTTCCCTTTTTGTGCTCAAAATAACCAGTCCCATTTGATTATAGATTTGCCTTACCCATCCCATGGTCAATAATTATGTATTACATGGGCATTCATTACTAAATACAATTCTAGGTATTGACTAGAGTGTCTATGGTATTACATTGGGATGAAAAGGCTAGGCTTGAAATGACCTCCGGGTCAATAGCCTAGTAACCTCCTATGATCCTATGAGAATAAGTGGGATCATACCATAGATAATTTGAAGGGACCCATGCATGGAATAAAGCATTTAAAATCTGCATCTGTTAGTAGTACAGGGGACAGTCCTGGGGTAAATTTTTTGTTTTTCATCCATAGATCTAAGTTACACTCAAAAATGGACAGGGATGAACTTTGTTTTATTGGATGGGGAGTCTGTTCCTTAGAAGCAGTATCCTCTGTGAAATATACCTGTTCCTCCAAGCCATTCTGTTGTTGTCTATAGGATACCAAGTATACTGACAGAGCTTTGAGTAGGTCCATGTAGGACATGTTTAGGCCTTGTATCCTTTTAGTAAGGTGTATTTGTGGGGGTTCCAGTTGTTGCATGTGTCTGGACAGATACATGCCAAAGGGGGAATTATATTAAATGATTGGCTTAATGAAGGCTGAGTAAAGGGGCAATGACAACCCTAGGTCTAGACACAATTTCCCTATTTATGAGGTGTGCAATATAAAAGGACTTTCTTACATCAATGGATGCATGTTGGTCAAAAGTTAACTCACTGTCCATGTAAGTTCTCAAATCCTGAACAACTTAGTCAACTCTTAGGGGTGTATTGTTACTGTGGTAGTTGGGATAGATGACTTCTCAAAGGATACAATAATGCATTTTCTGACATTTAGTTTCAGACCATGATTTTAACACCAGTTATTTATTTGAGACAAACCTTCCTGCAGGATGACTTAATTCATTTGGAGAATCAATGACTGCTCCTAATATGCAATCATCTGCAAACTTAGTCAGCCAGAGCCTGTCTGTATTGGCTTTTACTTCAGAAAAGTAGATGCCAAACAGAAGAGTTCCCAACTCAGAACCCTGAAGGGACTCCACTGGTGACTGATATCTTTGTGATGGTAACCTCCTCTGTTTTGATTATCTGCATCCTATGTGTGAGCCAGTTGGCAATCCAGCAGGTGAAATAGGGGTTTATTCCTAGTTTATAACATTTCTACTATGTTTGAGTGAGGAATTGTGTCAAAAGCTTTTGCTAGGTTATGGTATGTGGTGTGTACCATTTTGCCTTCATCCATTGCTTTAGTGTATATATGATTAAGGAAACAGCAATAAATATACACCAAGGGCAATAAAAACTCAATGTCATCTGAAAACGTCTCTTCAGTTATTGTAGAGACAAACAGGTAAAAAAAGTTGCATGGTATTCAGCATCCTGGTTCCAGTTAACAGCAAGTTTTGTTCCTTTTAATATAAAATGTATGTCACTGATAAGATGCTAACTCTTTATATATGCTCATAGGTTCATAGGAAGTCACTAGGTTATTGGCCCTGAGGCCCTTATAAGTCTAGCCAAGAATTAGCCCATGTTCTGACAAGTCAGCACTCACCCCTGTCCAGCAGGGACACAGGTGGAATCCCAGGGGTGTATTTTCTGTTCGCCATCCAGTTATCCAGGTTGCACTTAAAAAGGGTTAATGAGGTACTCTGTTTGATTAGGAGAGGGAGTCTGTCCCACAGAAGAAGGAGTCTCTGGGACACAAATCTGTCCCACCAACAAATCCTGTTGATGTCACAGACCATGTTGAGATAATACTTATGGGTTACTTGAGTGGAACTTGACTTCTGGATATGCAGCAGTCCCATCAAGGCAGAGTCTGAGATTGGTGTCTCATAATTGGCTGGTGTTCCTGAACTAATTTCGTTGTTTTTTTTCAAGAGTCTGAGATTGCTTTGTATGCTACCATTTGCAGTAAAAAGGTTGCTGTTTGCAGTACAGCTTGTAAACACCAAATGCATTTAGTCCTAACAAAAGGTCCCAACATGCAAACATAATATAACAGCAGAATAAATTAACAGTGGAGTAAAAAAAAGTTCCAGTTGTAATCCTTAGGCTTTATAGGTAGCATGAGAAATCTGTTTATGCACACGTTTTATAGAGTTATTATTGAGTATGAACCAATAAATACTCACTTAAATGGCACTTCAAAATATACTCTTATGATCTTCATATATATATATATATATATATATATATATATATATATGTATGTATATATATATATATATATATATATATATATATATATATAGAAGAGAGATGTCATCTTCCAACACTTTCTTACATTTGATGATGATATTAACTGATGCTACCCAACAGTCACTTCCTTCTTTTCTAAAAATTAGTTCATTCAGGATCCGAAGATTCTTTCAGTAGCAATTACCAATATCCTGACTGTGAGCTCTCACAAGTCAGTTGAGAAGCAGTCCTAAGCCAACATATACCCTAACATTTTTTCACAAAAGTACTTCACCCTCCAGTGCAAATACTCCCCCCTCTCTAAAAGAAGATTGCATGCCATATCAACCCATCGGTCAGACATGCTTTGTAAGGCTGCTTTAAATAATGTAACAAGGTATCTGCAGGTACTGTTTATGACTAGGGGACAGGATTGCCACCTGTCAAAATAACCAAAATGGGACAGAAAATGTAGTCAAAATGGCATCACAGGACTTAGTCAACAGTGATAAAATCAGGGCTTAATGAAATTTCACAGTGTGGTCACTGAAACAGCATCTAATAGCACTCTGCCCAATGCATATGTCATTCTGAAGTAGTATTGAGAATTATCATAAATATGTTTAAGAGATGAACTAGTATGAATGTATTGTCATTTGGTTTAAAATTATTCAGAAGCTGGTTGCAGTACTGCATCTTCCACAGTTAATAGTGCATTAATCTGATGAACAACAGGAATGTTTTTAGAATGTTAGACTTATGAGTATGTTGCATCTATTTTTTATTAATTCTTTGTTCTCCATCCCGTCACTCCTCCTTACCTCAGTCATGTGCAGCCAACTTCCCATAGAAAACTATTTATTCTCTCTAGAAGTGACAGGCAGATAGGAGTTTCCTCAGAGTAGTTCTACTTCAACAGTGACTTTTCATTTCTTTTTCAGTCATGTCTCCAACTTTTTCCCTAACTTAAAATGTATTGGTCATGTCATAGAACATGTATGTAACAAATCTTTGGAGTTTGCTATAATCTCCTTACCATACACAATTTCAGATGTGTTGTTGCATTTTATTTGTTGATGGTGATAAGGACGGTCCCCTCATTTTTTTTTTTCAAAGCTCAAAATCCCTGCTGTTACATCATGAAAGACTGAACCCAAAATGCCCCTGTGGTGATGATGTGAGGTACTGCCAGCTGTGCTAGGGGGAGTAGGGCAGTGCATGTGTAACATATGCCAGCATAGCTAGCTTGTGTTTTGTAAAGAATTATATGTCACTTGAATACCAAACTGATTTGTACAGATTCCTCTGTTAAAAATACATTTGTAAAGCTGCTTGTTGTTAAAAATGTATCAACAGTGGGTCCTGCTGGATAGAAAAGCAATATACACATATGTCAGGCTGTATTGTTTTAATTGGTGAAATGTATATATTTTAACAGAGGATACTGGAAGCGAAAGGGTTAAGCTCAACCCAGCTAACCTTAAGAAAAATAGCCTGAAATTAAATGATTTGGTTTAGGCCATAAAGATTCTATCTCATAGGTCTGAATGGAACCAGATATGCAATGTCTATGAAAAGTCTTTCTGCAGGGAGGGTAAACATGTTGGAATTGTTTTACAGTCCCCAGGTGCTATAATAAGCCTTAGCAAAGTTTTGTGTGTGTATTGTGACAAATCTGTGCCATATCCTGACCCAAGTTTCTAGTGAGGGGGTAGGGTAGGGAACCACAGAGTTAGATGGCCAGATGTGATGTCATTCTGTAGCCAGTACTGAAACTGTATTTAGATACTAGTGAGAGATGTGTCATTAGCGCTCAGCACTCTGTTATTGGAACTGACACAAGACACTTATCCACCTTCAAATTGCCTTGTTTTAGCAAGTAAGTAGGGAACAGTAATTCTTCAGTCAGTTAGAAAATATATATAATATAATATAATATAATATATAAATTTAGATAATATTGTTTTTCTGTATCTGTCCAAGTCTTTCCATCTGTGTTTTTTTTACATTTCCTGTGAATTGAAACTCTGGTGTTTATTGTAAATAGATACATTTTCATGCTTTTTATTTTATTATTTATTATTAAATATATTTATACCTTTCATTGTGGCTTTTAGAAAATATTTAAACTTTGAGAGTAATTGCATTTATTTAGTGGCACTGTGGCTCCACATTCCTGAAAGTCTTGCAGCGTGGTCAGACATTACCATTTGTATAAGTATTAATTTTACTGGGTATAATTGGGTACCCTGGAAAGAGCCTTAGAGTAGCTGGCTTTTGGGTGTGGTGGCAGTATCTACCTTATAGTCTGGGTGGAGGTGGCATGGCAGGCAAATCTGTGCCAGCTTTTCCCAGGTGTTTATGTGTGAAAATCAAATCTCAAAGAATGTGTGTGTCAGCTACCTTGGAACAGGGACACAGGGCACTGATTTCACACAGAGGGTGGTGGAGGACATGACTTGGAACACCTGGCGGATGACTCAACTCTGAGGTGGTCAGTGTGGAGTCTTATTTGGGGCCTGCAGAGGAAGTCCAGCCTCGGGACTGGAGTGTGCATTCCCTGTGTGCTATTAAGGGAAAGTGTGCTTGGTGCAGAGAGCTACATCTTGAAAATTATGTGTTTGTCTATTTTTCTGTCAAAGTGAACATTCCCCATTGGTGTCAGGAGTGAGGATGGAGCCTTCTTGATCACTGGCCCAGAGGAGGGGTGTCACATATTGGTGATTAGTGGTGTGGATATTAATTGAACTTCTATAACGTGCAAGCAGTTAACACTAAATGTGTCCGTATTGTCAGCAGCCATAAGGTAAACATACAGAGTTTCATTTTTTTCTCAACAGTTTTATTTATTTTTGTTAGTTTAGTTTAGTCAGAAAAAGCAGGGAAAGATGTCAGCATAGGATTATGGCAAGCTGACAGTGAACCAGTTAGCAAAGGTGTGCAAATCCAAAGGACTGGTGCATGCCAACCTGAGTAAAGAGGACATTATTTCAGCCTTAATCTCAGCTGCAGCACAGACCAACAACCAGGAGGGCAACCAGTCTGATGATGGGAATGTACAGCCCTCAGAAACAGGACAGTTCACCTTTTCCTCAGAGTACTTAAAAATCTGTCTGCAATTAAAGACTTGAACTGGAGGAAAATTGATGGAATTAGAATCAGCAGAGAGAGTGCAGCATTTGGAGGCCTAAGAAAATGGAGAGACTGTGGCATTTGGATGCTGAAGAAAATGTGAAGCAGCATCGGCATGACAGGGACATGCTAAATCTAATACGGGAACATGGAGGTAATGGGGAAGGGACTAACCAAACCCCAGAAGCAACAAAGGTCAGTAAATTTCTTTCACAGTATAAAGAAGGTGATGATTTTGATAGTTTTATTCATATATTTGAAAGAATATGTTAACAGTATAATGTTGACCAAGGGCTCTGGGTACTGTTCCTCACCCCTTACTCCATGGTAAAGCTGTAACTGCTGTTTCTAAATTGGCTGATACTGATTGTTTAAGTTATGACAAGGTTAAACAATGCTTATTAGAATGTTTTAAGTTAACAACTGAAGCTTACAAATAAAAGTTTCATGACCATAGACATAAGGCAAATGAAAGTGTATGTAATTATATTGCTGAGCTAAGCGGTTATTTTCATAGATGGGCGAGTGGGTGTCAGGTCACCACATTTGAAAGGCTGGCATTTTTATGCTCAACTTCTGAGAGACTTGCTTGGCTACAAACATCTGCATTAGAAGCTGAAGTTAAGTAAAACTTGCAGTAGTGTATTTTAGTCTTCTGTTAAGTACAAACTTGCAGTTTTAAAAGTACTGTATTTTCATTTTTTCTGTTTCCTAATTGTGTGTTTCATTGAACAGTGTGCTGTGTGGCTCTCTACAGTTAGTTCCCCACCCACCCTGTCTGTTCTTTTGTTGGTATTAGTGTTGGTGGCTCTGGAATTACCCGCCCCTCCTGTAAGTCTGTATTTGAACACCCCTCCTAGGTCCATCTCATTTGCGCATTTAACCGAGTACAGTGAGATCATATTCTGAGTCTAGTGTTCACTCTACTTAATACAGAGAGAAGTTTTGAGAAGGCCAACCCACTTAGGTTCTTCCTACCTCTCCTTGCACTTAAAAAAATTGCACTTTATTCATCTTCTTTTACTGTATTTGTGTTTCCTCCTACTTTATTTTGCTTTTCTTAAAAGTACTCAATTTTATTTATTCTGCTGCATTTATTACTGCTTGGTAGTAGCCTGATTAAATTGTAACTGTTACTCTAAGTCTTTTGGTTTAAGCATTTGGGCTTCATACAGGTTGTTTTACATTAAGAAGGTTTGGGTCTGCACTGTTGTGCAGTGACAGGTAGCTTACATCCTTCTAAGCTGGGAATTGCTGACTGAAGGTCCAGTGTCTGCTATTCTAAAAGTGCATTAGTTCTGGCTTAAGCACTTGGGCTTCAGGCCAGTTATTCTACATTAAGAGGGTTTGTGGTCTGCACTTTTGTGGGAGGAGAGGCTGGATTCTGCCCTTCTGAGCTGGGAATATCTGGTCACAGGCTTATTGTGCCTGCTTATTTGAACTGTTTCTTTTTGAAATTGGTGCACCTTATTGCTGTAGCATAGACCAAATTCAGGCCTACTGAATCTAGTTTTGTTTGTATAACTTGAGCACTGATCCAGGACATCTTTTTTTGGAGAAGGTTCCCCTGCACCCTAGTAGCAGGAGTGTGCAGTTAGAGCTTGTCTGATTGAAGACTGCTGGAACAGGGCTCAGTTTTGAGCTTTTTTTCTGGTTAATTGGGTAGCTTGTTTAAATCAGTTTTGTTCCTTTTCTATTGTTTTATATATATATATATATATATATGTATATATATATATATATATATATATATATATATATATATATATATATGTATATATATATATATATATATGTATATATATATATATATGTATATATATATATATAATTGCACTTTATCCATCTGCTTTTACTGTATTTGTGTTTCTTCCTACTTTATTACTAGGGGCATTGACTACAACTCTGATCTGCGATATATAACAATAAGTATCCTTTTCTGTGCATTTAAAGTGTTGTTTTGATTGTATCTGCTTTATTTTTTGAAAAAAAAAACAAAAACAAATACTTGTTTCCTGCCTATCTAAGCTAGTGTAGTCCAGTTTTCAGGTTAGTGCTGAATTCAGGGCTGTGTTACAAATCTCTGTGTTTGCCCATACCTTACTTGGATAGAAGGAAGTTTGTCTGTTCACCTGTGAGAGAGGGGAGCTTTGAGCAGCCTGTCTGTCCCTGGAGGAGTGGTGTCAGCCCAGAAATTAATAGTTTATTGACCGTTATGGGCTAATTTCTCTCTCTTTCATTTCCCAGCTATAAACCCCGCATTTATTTGCCCGGTTTTGCGTGCTGGGCAGCGCCGGTTAGCTAGGGTAAAACTATTCCCGGCTCCACAAAGTCTCCTCTTCAATTTTTCCCTTGGAACTAGACAAACTTTCAACTTAAGCACTCAAGCCATTCATTTCTCAGCCCGCACTTGCTCAAAATTCATAGCAAGCACTTATAAACCGTAGCACTAGACCCTCCTGTACTGTACAGAAGGACAAGGCTCTCTATTCGACCTTACCAGCCATCCAGTAAAACAGTTCACTGTACCTATCCAGGCATGTCCAAAGGGCAGTTTCAGGTGTACTCTCCAGTCCAACTGGTGAATCTGGGCATTTTGAGGCAATGTTACAACTGCCTCATGTACACAGACAACCCTCTCCTCCTACCACCAAACACTATTACATGCGAGAGATGCAATTATACAGCCAAACTAAAGGCTAAGCTCCCTCAATGCAAGACTAATCAGACAGTCAAGAGGAGAAGGGAAATACTTGCATCACACCACCAGTCTCACATAGACCCATTAAATCAGCACTGGCAAAAACACACATAAATACATGAAAACCTACTCGGAGGCTCTAAATAAAAATCTGCAAAAACAACAGAGACCTCCAAAGCAAACAGTCAAGCAACCTTCCCCCCATCACAAACCATGAAACAAATACTTCACAAAACCAGTGTGCCATGCAATCACAGCCCTTAAGGCAAAATAACATACCCAACATACTAGTAATAGGTGACTCTATAGTCAGGCACACTAACATCCCACTCACTAGGCTGAATAAGGAGAAGGTTACTGTTAGCTGCCTGTCTGGTGCCAGGATCCGTCACATAACACAAGCACTCGGGTCACTCCAGAACAAGTACAAATATGAGTCTGTCATTGTCCATGTTGGTGTGAGTGACTTGAGCCGTACCTACCTGGACTACATGAAAAGAGACATGGAACAGCTCTCTGATCATGTAGCCAAGGCCAGTATGACACTGACCCTGAGTAGCATCCTGCCCTCACCAAGAATGATACCACGGTATAAAGAAAAATTCTCGATTTCAACAATTGGCTAAGTTTCTGGTGTCATTCAAAGGGGATCTAGTGTCTGTCCGCCTAGGATGATATGCTCGACAAGCTACGCTGCTTCGCTAGAGACAGCTTGCACCTGTCACCCTTAGGCTTTCGAATACTGGCCAAGGCTCTTGCCACCCCATAGTGCCTTTTTTAGGCAAGGCTCAAAAGACAAACCCACCGCCGTAAATAGCACAAGTAACAAAAAACTGAGGGTAATGCTACTCAATGCCAGAACTCTAAACCTCAAAATGCACACACTCGAGGCACTTCTCAGTATGGAGAAAATCGATATATGTGCAGTAACAGAAACCTGGTTTAAGGCTGCAGAGAGCACTCCAGCACTACCAGGCTACAACTCATACCATACATTTTGGCCACAGAACCCTAATTGAAATACAAAAGGTGGGGGCATATCCATATTCATCAAGGATACCCACACCTCCAGGTTAGTGGCACAGCACGATGCTACAGAGATCATCCATGTGTAACTAACAACGGGCAAAACTGCAATTCAAATTGTAACTTGCTACAGATCACTCACCATGTCCCAGGACCCCCATTCCACGTTTCTGGAAACACTGGGAAACATAAAGGTCCTACCAAACACCCTAATATTGGGTGATTTCAATTACCCAAACATTAACTGGGAGAACTACTCAAGTACTCCTTCCTCGCCCAACATTTCCTAGAATTTATAAACTCAAATGCCCTGGTTCAGCTGGTCAACACTCCCACCAGAGGTGACAACATGTTGGACCTGGTCATCACCAACATAGGTGACAGGTGTTCCACACCATAGGTCAACCCCTTGCTGGTTAGATCTGACCATAAACAAATCACTTTGGATATCCACATTCCGCCCCGCCCCCAGACAAGGAAATCTTTGTGAAAAACATTTCAAAAACAAACTTCACGTTACTTAAGACGGAGGTGGAAAGATTCAAAGCCCCCATGCTGAAGGATAACGCTGTCAAAGCTGCAAAATCCTTTACTAATGTATTCTATGGGCACCTACAAGAATGCATGGATCATGCCATCCCAAGCAAAACCAAGACTCACTCCACCAAGAAATGGAAACCAGTCTGGTGGACTCCTGCCATAAACAAGCTATACAATAGAAGGAGGAAACTAGTACAGAAAAGAGTAAAATCCCAAGAAGGGAAGACATCCCTGATCAGTATCAGCATGAAACTACGATCCCTCATAAAATCATCCAAGGCAAGCTTCGAAAGAAAAATTGCCAAAGACTCTAAAGATAACCACAAGGCATTCTTTAGCTATGTCAAGAATCTAAGTGGCAATGCTCAGATCTGCTCGGAGTTAGTGCAGAATGACACAAAATACACTGAACCGACCAATATCACCAACATCCTGGCAGACAGGTTCAGTGCAAACTTCACCCACAGAAGGGCCCATAACCATACCAGAAGAATATAGAGTCCCTGAAATCACAGACACTCAGGTTAAAACAGCCCTCTCCAAAGCCAAAAACACAGCATCAGTGGGACTGGACGGTGTCTCAGGCTGCGTCCTACACAAGCTCAAAGACGAACTAACCTCTCACCTAAACACACTGTTCAAACTCAGCCTCTCCACAGGCTATGTACTCATAGAGTGGTGCACAGCAATAGTTATTCCGCTCCATAAAGGTGGAGCCACAACAGACCCGGGGACTATCGCCCTATAAGCCTGACTAGCTTGGTGTGCAAGGCTATGGAGCGCATCATCATGGAACACCTTAACAGAGACATTGGGAACCTCCAAACACTGGACCCTACCCAGTTCGGCTTTGTTAAGGGCAGATCATGCCTCCTAAACCTGGTGGACTTCTTTGAGACAGTTACCAAGGCTATAGACAAGGGAAAGGTGGTACACACAGCCTACCTAGACCTCACGAAGGCCTTCGACACCATTCCCCATTCTGGTATTATAGACAAGCTCACCAGCCTGAACATAAACCCCTAAGTCACAAGATGGGTTGCCAACTGGCTCAAGGACAGAATCCATATGGTGAGAGTTGCGGGAGCTAGGTCTGACTCTAAACCGGTTACAAGTGGTGTTCCCCAGGGCTCAGTCCTAGAACCCCTCCTGTTTGCAAATGAGCTGGAGAGAAAAGAGGACCTCTACTTAGCAAGCAGGGCACCACTGTACAGGAAAGGAATACCCAGTGCTACTCATGGATATAAGGGATCCTGTGGTGGGCAGCCTGAAACACCCCAACAGAGTTCACCAGTAACAAGGAAAGCCACTAGTTCAGGTACATGGCCAGGATCAAGGTTAAGATGTTTGAAATGTAACCGGAGGGGCCATGTAGCATACCACTGTCCACTGAACCAAGGTGGGGAACAATGTTTGAGGGAGCCACCAAGTGGGAATAACAGTATGCCAGTGATAAGCTGACTGGAGACAACAGGAGTACCAAACTATCACCAGGGTTTGTATCATATCATAGTGGAATGGAAAACAGGTCACTGCTAAGAGAGACATAGCCTCTGACATAACCATTGTGAAGCGTGCAGTGGTTAAAGAGGAGCAGTACTTGCTTGGGCAGTCCACTCCAGTCAGAGCTTTAGGAGGGACCCCATTCCAAATAACCTTTGGCCAGGGTTCACCTTGACTGGGAAGGTGGAAAAGGAAGCAAGCAATTAGGTGTGTTTGAAGATATCCCTGCAGATGTCTCGATAGGTAATGATTTTGATAATGTAGTACCTTATGTACCTGCAGTTACATGCAGCCAGGCTTAGAGACAGGCCTGTGAGTCTGGTAGCCTTGGGGGAGACCAAGACAGACTCCACACCTGAAGCCGCAGCTGGTGATATGGCTATTTTGGGGAGGGAGCTACTCTGTAGCAATGAGCCTGAAGGTGAGCCACAGCTGCTGATAGGTTCTGATGTTCCCTTGGACAGGATGACTGCAAGGGCAGAAGTGAGTGATAGTATCCAGGCTGATAGTGAGGCACCGCTATCAGAGGTTACCAGACTTCCTATTGAAGGGGAGCTGGGAATGGTCACAAATGCAGAGTTGGGACAGACTCGGCTCTCAGACCTTACATTACGAGGTTTGAGATAGGTAGCCAAGGAGGCACCTGATTCTCAAGGAAAAGGGGAGTCTGTATACTGGAATAAAGATTTACTATAGAGAGAGTGGACCCCTGAGGAAGAGCTAGGGGGTGAGGTAATACAGCATTTGGAAGTGCCTAGAGCCTACTGTCTGGCACTTCCCATAGCCATGACATTCTTTTAGCAGGTCATATGGGCATAAAGTGCACCAAGAGACATATTATATAGAACTTTTAATGCTTGGGATTGCAAGGGATGTAACAGGGTACTACAGGACCTGTGAGCAGTGCCAAAAAGTAGGCAAGGCAGGAGACGAGGTTAAAGCTCCTTTGATGCCTTTGCCTGTGATGGAGGAGCCATTTCAGAGGGTAGCTATAGATACTGTGAGGCCTCTGAATGCCCCAAGTTCCACAGGGAAGAAATATATCCTAGTGGTAGTAGATTATGCTACTTGGATACCCATTGAAGCAGAGAAGGTGACAAATGCTTTTAGATATTTTCAGCAGAGTCTTGTGGAGAGGTTGAATACTACACTAAAGACCATGCTAAGGGAGTTTACAGACTAGTTTAAGAGAGAATGAGACAAATATTTGCCCCATCTGCTGTTTGCATACAGAGAGGTATCCCAAGAATCCACAGATTTTTCACCCATTGAGTTGCTGTATTGGCATAGGTTGAGGAGGCCCTTGGATTTGATTCATGAGTGTGAATCCCACAAGGAGTCTGTTGTGGCATATGTCCTAAACCTTAGGCCCATGCTTAGGGAGCTCATAGGCTTGGCCCAGGAGAACCTGGCAGGAGTCCAACAGCAGAAAAAGGTCTGGTATGACAGGAGGGCTGCAGCCAGAGAGTATGCTGTGGGACAGCAGGTTAAGGTGCTCATTCCTGTCAGACATATTAAACTGCAGGCAGCTTGGGAAGGACCCTTCAAAGTAGCAAGGAAGGTCAGGGATGTTAACTACATGGTAGAATGCTTTAATTAATGAAGCGCTTTTCATTCATTATAATTCTTTGAACTTCTTCAGATACATACACAATTACAAAATGATTTAAATATCTATGCTGTCAAGTCAGCTGATCCCAGCTTACTACAATTAAAAGGGCTACGCTATAATATTAAAATTACTTAAAATACTTAAAGTAAAAACACTAAAGGCATCGCAGAGCAAATAAAACCATTTACATTTTCAAGTCATCCTAATGTAGTATAAATAAATGTGTTATTTATATGTTTTCAAAAATGTTCTTAAACCATTGTAATAATAATAATGATGATAATAACAACAGTTATTAAGCTTCTCAGTATCATTGTTCCTATTTAAACAGCAGTACATACATATCAGTCAATGAAACAGATGCTAACATGTTACTATCTACATAAACTTTTGATTTTTAAGATAGGCATAATTGAACATATATCATTGAGTCCGGGCTCATTATATGCATTTAGGCGTATTTGCCATACTAGTTCCAAATTTTCTAATTCTAATTCTGTTGGTCCACCCCTTATTTTTGGTACCATTTGGTCTAAAATCCAAAATTTAAAAGTGTGACTAGGATTTTCGTGAACATGTTTAGCTAATGCACTATCCTGGTTGCATTTTTTAATACTGTATAAATGGTCGTATATTCTGTCCCTCAGTCTACGTTTAGTTTTGCCTACATAAAAACTGGGACAGTGTAGGCACTTAGATAAATATACGACCATTTTAGAGTTACAATTAAATTTGCCCGTACTCTTCAACACTTTTTTATTGTTACTGTTGTTAATCTGAATGTCTATTGATGTACCTACATGAATATATTTACAGTACGGGCAGGCATAACATTGTTGCATGCCCTTACATTTGGTTGTAACTTTCTCCAAATTTTCAAATATGTTTTTGAAATTCCTGTCTCTTCGTGTTGTAAATTTCGGAACTAATCCTAATTTCTCAAGAAGTTCTTTATCCTGAGTAATAATGTTCCAATTTTTCCATATAATACTTTTAATATGTTGGAAGTCAATGTTGTATGTGATAACAAAATTAACACTTGAACCGTCTGATTCTTTATTTATTATACTGTTACCAGTGTTTTCTGTTGGGTTGTTATTTCCTACAACTATGATTATGTTTTCAGTTGTGTCCTCTTTATTACTCAAAATAGGTTGATAAGTTCCACTCTTTCTTTTATTCATCACTTCCATTATAATTTCATCTAGTAACTTACTAGGGTATGCTCTTCTAATGAACATTTGTCTCAGTGTATTACATTCTATCTTAAAATCCTCCTCTGTAGTGGTCATTCGGGCCGCCCTGACAAGTTGTCCCTTGACCACCGATTTCTTCTGGTGGAAAGGGTGGCCACTTGTGAAGTGTAGAAACGTGTTAGAATATGAAGGTTTTCTATAAATTCTTGCTTCATACTTTTTAGCTATTGTGTTCTTAACTAACAGTACATCCAAATATGCTATCTCCTTCTCATGATAGCTGTGTGTGAATTCTAGGAAGTCTGTTGTTTGGTTGAAGTAGTCTACCAAAAGTTCGGCTTGTTCTTTGTTCCCTTTAAACAGTATAAAAATATCATCTAAATATCTGGTGAAGTATGCTATTTGTTTGTAAATATGATCTACTTTGAATATTTAGCTATATTCCCAGTGGTTCATCACTAAATTAGCAAAGGTTGTACCCCATGGCCACCCCCTTTGTTTGGTGGTAAAAGTTGTTCTTGAAGTAGATGTAGTTGTGTGATAGAACAATGTCCAACAACTCTTCTACTAGTGCTATTTCCGTATACAAAGCGCCTTTTTGTTTGAGATTCTGTGATACCCACTCAATACCTATATCTTGGGGTATAGAGGTGTATAAATCTCTTACATCAATTGTTATAAAATTATGTTGATCGACATATTCTAATTCATTAATTTTCTCCAAGAATGACCATGAGTCCTTACATATTCCTGCCTCATAAATCACATATTTCTTTAGAATCCTATCTATCACCTTTGAACATGTGTAAGTTGCGGAGTTCCTACCATCTATTATAAGTCTAAGGGGTGGGTCTAATACATTTTTGTGTATTTTAGGTACTCCGAAAATTGTGGGTACCGTCGGTGCTGACATAATCATAAAGTTATACATGTTTAAATCAATTCTCCCTTCAATGAAGAGATCATTTATGTATATTTTGATCCTTTGATTAGCTTGGTTGTATTCATTAAGAGATGCTTGTATATATGAATCTGACGCTAATATTTCCTCTATTTTATTTTCGTAATCAATAGGATCCATAAATACCAACCCTCCCCCTTTATCTGGTTTCATGATGCGAACATTAAGTTTTTTCAAATGCTCAATCCATTCCTGCTCCTGCACAGTTAAGTTCCCTTCCATTCCTGATGTCGGGTACCATGTGTTGTAATACCTAAAATCCAGTTCACATATTTTTTCAAAAATATGTAGTGAGTTGTGCAATGGTGGATTGAATGTACTAGGAACTCTATATTGTTCCACTTGTATCCTATTTGCATCACCAAACAAGACCTGTAGATTTAGTTTCCTAACGTACATTTTTAGATCAATTATATGGTTAGTAATATTCGGTCTCTTAAGTGGAACAAAAGTAAGGCCTTTTGCAAGCATGTTGACCAATTCAGACTGAATTACAGCTGAAGAGTAATTATATACAGAAAAATCCCCTTCACTATTCCGGATAACCGAAGGTATATTTACAGTACTTAATTCGGTTATCTCCATTTGTTGTTGTGCTTCTTCCGTTGATTCCTCCTGTTCTGAAATCTTCCCTTCTGAAAAACCTGTTGGTTATCCGACCATTGTCCATTGTTGTTTCTCCTATTATTATTCCCATTGTTGTTGTTACTTTGATTTTGTAAACGCTCACTTCTACGTGGCCCATCATCATTACTAGTTACATTCGGAGGGGTGGAGGGTGGGGATTCTGTATTGATATGCAAGTCAGTGTGGTCAATATTTTGAACATTTTGATTGTTATTCACCCCAATGTTAGCCACTTGTTGGTTAAAAGATGTTGAATGTGGCTGATTAGTATGATTTACCTGACCGGTTACTGTCTGATCTCCCCTTACTTGCCATTGTTGTGCTGGGGGAGGACGAGGATAGGCAATGCCATTAGTGTATTGTAATCGGTCTCGTTCAAGTTTTTTACACTTCACCGCTTTAGCTTTCAACATGTATGCATCTATTGTTTGGAAGATACGTACATATTCATATTTGTATCTTTCAAAGTCTGGGTGAGACCTGATTTTAGAGTCCAAAACTATACTTTCATCATTTAATTCATCCGCTAAAATCTTGTAGTTTTTACACATAATGTTAAGTAATTCCAGACCCTGTTTGTTAAATAATTCCACAAGTTCCATGTGGAATTGGGATTCTGGTATAAGGCCCGTTGGATATTGACAAATTCGGAGGCCTTTAGGTACCAGTTGTAATCTAATACATTCAGAAAAATATTCTATCTCCAGTTTCAACTTCTTGCATTTTAGTAAAATATGGTCAAAGTTGGAACATTATTACTCAGGATAAAGAACTTCTTGAGAAATTAGGATTAGTTCCGAAATTTACAACACGAAGAGACAGGAATTTCAAAAACATATTTGAAAATTTGGAGAAAGTTACAACCAAATGTAAGGGCATGCAACAATGTTATGCCTGCCCGTACTGTAAATATATTCATGTAGGTACATCAATAGACATTCAGATTAACAACAGTAACAATAAAAAAAGTGTTGAAGAGTACGGGCAAATTTAATTGCAACTCTAAAATGGTCGTATATTTATCTAAGTGCCTACACTGTCCCAGTTTTTATGTAGGCAAAACTAAACGTAGACTGAGGGACAGAATATACGACCATTTATACAGTATTAAAAAATGCAACCAGGATAGTGCATTAGCTAAACATGTTCAAGAAAATCCTAGTCACACTTTTAAATTTTGGATTTTAGACCAAATGGTACCAAAAATAAGGGGTGGAACAACAGAATTAGAATTAGAAAAGTTGGAACTAGTATGGCAAATACGCCTAAACGCATATAATGAGCCCGGACTCAATGATATGTGTTCAATTATGCCTATCTTAAAAATCAAAAGTTTATGTAGATAGTAACATGTTAGCATCTGTTTCATTGACTGATATGTATGTACTGCTGTTTAAATAGGAACAATGATATTGAGAAGCTTAATAACTGTTGTTATTATCATCATTATTATTATTACAATGGTTTAAGAACATTTTTGAAAACATATAAATAACACATTTATTTATACTACATTAGGATGACTTGAAAATGTAAATGGTTTTATTTGCTCTGCGATGCCTTTAGTGTTTTTACTTTAAGTATTTTAAGTAATTTTAATATTATAGCGTAGCCCTTTTAATTGTAGTAAGCTGGGATCAGCTGACTTGACAGCATAGATATTTAAATAATTTTGTAATTGTGTATGTATCTGAAGAAGTTCAAAGAATTATATTGAACGAAAAGCGCTTCATTAATTAAAGGATTGTACCTGTCAGTAGGTTGCCACGTTTCATTTTTGGGTTTAACAGTTTTTTGTTTTTAATACGAGTTTGTACATGGTAGAATGGCTAGGCAGGAGGCAGGGGCACAAACTGTACCATCTTAACATGATGAAGCCTTACCATGATAGGGAGACCCTTTTGCTGAATATTTGCACTGGGTGGCAGTAGGAGTCTGAGTGGGGTCTGGTGATTGATCTCATTAGTAAGGGTCGGACTGCTGTCTCAGTTTAAGGGGTAGCAATGTCCCAGCAGCTATCTCCTACCCAGGTTCAAGAAATCTAAGCAATGTTACAGGAGTTTGGGGACATGTTTACTGGGAAACCTGGGTGTATCCACCTTGTGCAGCACCATGTGAATACAGCATCCCAAAGACCTATCAACCAGACCCCTTGCAGGGTGCCTGAGCGAGTCAGACAAACTCTCAGGGAGGAGATACAGAAACTGTTGGAACTGGGAGTAATCCAGGAGTACAGCAATCCCTGGACCACCCTAGTGGTGCTGGTACCAAAGAATGATGGCAACACCAGGTTCTGTGTTGACTACAGAAAAACAAACAGGCAGATAAATCCTTAGAACAGCTGGGTGGCATTAAGTATCTGGCCATTATTGATCTGACCAAGGGCTACTGGCAGGTGCCCTTGACTCCCACCACTAGAGAAAGGTCAGCCTTTGTGACTCCTTTCAGATTATATGAGTTCACAAAATGTCCTTTGGGATGAAAAATGCCTCATAAACCTTCCAGAGGCTGGTAGATCATATCCTAGCAGGAGATTATGCCCTTGCTTACCTGGATGATATTGCCATCTACAGCCATTCCTGGCAAGAGCACCTTCAGCATGTTGAGGAGGTCCTGGGCAGACTGCAAAGGGCAAGGTTGACCATTAAGCCCAGTAAGTGTAAGGTGGGTATGGCAGAGGTGTCCTACATGGGACATATCATGGGTAGTGGTAATATCAGGCCAGAACTTGCCAAAGTGGAAAATATTCAGGAATGGCTTCCCCCTGTTACCAAAAAGCAGGTGAGGGCATTCTTGGGGACAGTGAGGGCATTCTTGGGGATAGTGGGGTACTATAGAAAGTTTGTTTCCAATTATAGTACAATAGCTGCTCCCCTCACTGAGCTGATGAGGATAAATAGGCCAGAATATGCAATGTGGACCTCAGCCTATGGGCAGGCATTCCAAAAGCTTAAAGGGGCTAGGGGCTTTGGGAGGATCCCCTGTGTTAGCCAGTCCAGATTAAAACAAAGAATTTGTTGTGCAGGTGGATGCTTCAGACCATTGGGTGGGAGCTGTAATCAGCCAGGTCTCTTCAGAGGGAAAAGAGCACCCTGTTGTATATCTCAGCAGTAGACTCCAACCCAGGGAGGAAGGTTATGCAGCTGTAGAAAAAGAATGTCTAGCCATAGTATGGGCACTGCAAAAAAATAAGCCTTATCTGTATGGAAGGACATTCACTGTTGTTACAGACTGCAGTCCCTTAACATGGCTATATCAAGCCAGCCAGCAAAATGCCAAGTTATTAAGGTGGAGCCTAGGATTGCAGGCATATGTCATGACAGTGCGGCACTGTAGTGGGATCAGCAATGCCCATGCAGATGGGCTGTCAAGACAGGGTATGGGTTAATGTATTCCCAGACAGGCCCAATCCTCTCAGGGTCACTTGAAAAACTAGCTTGAGTCTTCAAAGGGGTGAGAGATGTGATGATGTGAGGTTGTTCCAGCTGTGCTAGGGGGAGTAGGCAGTGCATGTGTAACATATGCCAGCATAGTTAGCTGGAGTTTTGTAAAGAATTATATGTCATTTGAATGCCAAACTGATTTGTACAGATGCTTATGTTAAAATTTATTTGTAAAGCTGCTTGTGTTAAAAATGTATCAACAATGGGTCCTGCTGGACAGAAAAGAAATATACATGTATGTAAGACTGTATTGTTGCAACTGCTGAAATGTATAGGTCTTAACAGAGGATACTGGAAGGGAAGGGGTTAAGTTCAGCCCAGCTAACCTTAAGAAAATTAGCCTGAAATTAAATGACTTGGTTTAGGCTGTAAAGATTATATCTCACATGTCTGAATGCAACCAGAGACATAATGTCTATAAAAAGCTTTTATGCAGGAAGGGTAGAAGTGTTGGAATTGTTTTACAGTCTCTAGACGTTGTAAAAAGCCTTAGCAAAGTTCTAAGTGTGTTTTGTGATGCATTTGTGCCAGATCCTGGCTCAGTTTTCTGGTGAGGAGATAGTGTGGGAACCACAGTCAGGTGACCAGATGTGATGTCATTCTGTAGCCAACACTGAAATTGTATGTAGACACTAGTGAGAGATGTGTCAGTAGCACTCAGCACTCTATCAGAACTGACACAAGACATTTATCCACCTTCATCTTCCCTTGCTTTAGCAAGTAAGTAGGAAACAGTAATTCTTCAGTCAGAAAATATAGTGAGATTAGCTAAAGATTGTTTTCCTGTACCTGTCTGAGTCCTTTCAGCTATGTTGGTATTTTATATATATATATTTCCTATGAATTGAAACTCTGGTGTTTATTGTAAATAGATATTCAGTATTTTCATGTTTTCTGTTTTTATTATTTATTATTAAATATATTTATGAAAGCCGCGGTGGTACAGCGGTAGCGTTGTGGCCTCACAGCAAGAGGTTCTCCTGTTCAATTCTCAGCTGGAGTGCCTTCTGTGTGGAGTCTGCATGTCCTCCCCATGGTTGAGTGGCCTCCGAAAGACATGCGTACATGGGCGTGCCTTTGCTGAAGGTTGTGTGTCGGGTGGCAACTTGGCACCATATAAATCGACTGCCAGTCATTAGCAGACTGGCATTACACTGTGGCGACCCCTAACCGGGAAAAGCCGAAAAGACAAACAAACAATTATTAAATATATTTATACCTTTCATTGTGACTGGTCTTTTAGAAAATATTTAACCTTTGAGAGTAATTGCATTTATTTAGTTTCACTGTGGCTCCGCATTCCTGAAAGTCTTGCCACTTGGTCACACATTACCATTTGTATAAGTATTAATTTTACTAAGTATAATTGGGTACCCTGGTAAGAGCCTTAGAGTAGCTAGCTTTTGGGTGTTCTGATGGCAGTATCTACCTTATAGACTGAGTGGAGGTGGCATAGTGGGTAAATCTGTGCTAGCTTTTCCCAGGTGTGTGTGTGTGTGTGTAAGTAAAATCTCAAAGTGTGTGTGCGTTAGCTACTTGGAATAGGGACACAGAACTCTGATTTCACACAGAAGGTGTTATAAGACTTGGCTTGGAACACCCGGCTGAGGACTCATCTCTGAGGTGGTCACTGTGGAGTCTTATTTGGGGCCTGCAGAGGAAGTCCAGCCCCAGGACTGGAGTGTGCATTCTCTGTGTGCTGTTAAGGGAAATTGTGCTCGTTTCACAGAGCTACATCTGAAAATACTGTGTGCATCTATTTTTCTCTCAAAGTGAATGTTTCCCACTGGTGTCAGTGGCAAGGATTGAGGCTCCTATATCACTGGCCCAGAGGAGGGACGTCACAGCCTCATTACCTAAATTAATGTATAGGCTACTGTATTTCTATTAGTAGTTATTTGTTACTTCCTGGAAAGATAAGTTGTCAACTAATTCTTGCAAATAGAACATCTCTCATTGAAAATGAACATATGAAGATGCAGTAGTGAAACTATAATATAAGAAGCTGCTCCTCTAAAGAGCCAAGTTTCCTTTTTTACCCAGAATTCTTTGCAATTGCATATAAATCATTACCTAGTGCCCATGTTGGCATCATTTTTGGTGTTTATGTGAGTAAATAGAGAAACTGAAAAAAACATATTTTTTGCAAAATAATTTGCAACTTTAACATGACAGGAGGCGGCCACGGTGGTGCAGCAGTTAGCATTGTCGCCTCACAGCAAGAAGTTCCCTGGTTTTATCCTTGGCTGGGGTGCCCTCTGTGCGGAGTCTGCATGTCCTCCCTGTGGTTGTATGGGTTTCCTCCGGGTGCTCCGGTTTCCTCCCACATCCCAAAGACATGCTGTAGGTGGATTGGACACTCTAAATTGGCCCTAGGTGTGAGTGCATGCGTGTGTGTGCCTTCTGTGGAAGGCTGGCAACTTGACACCGTAGAACTCCAGTGCCAATCATGAGCAGACATGTGATCCGCTGTGGTGACCCCTAACCGGGAAAAGCCGAAAGAAGAAGAACATGAGTATAACAGGAAATTAATTTCATTGAAAAACAAAGATGCTTCCAAAAGTGACCAATACCATTTAAGTGCATTACAGTCTAAGGATAGGATCAGCTGACATATACCCACGTATTCCAAGTCCTTCTGGCATGACTGCTAAAAGTAGGCTTTGCAGAGGTTCTTTCAGTTTCAACAACTCACTGTACAATATCCTTAACACCAAACTTTCCCAGAGAAGATAGACCAATGGCCCATTGCCCATTCCTTTGTCAGACAGTTGGCTATTGAACAGTGGAACCCTCTCTTCATGTCTTGGTCACTGAAATAGTTTGTGGGTGTTGTTTATCCTTGCCTTTAGGTCAGCAGTCCTTTGCATCTTTATAGCTTGTACTGTAAATGCAGAAGTCTACAAGGTACTTTATTTGCTAAAATGATTTTACCTTTGAAGCCGTCAAGATCATCAAGCCCATTAGTATACAAGTTTGAAACATTTGACCTCACCTCTGCATAACATATAATATAAAAGCAGTATCTGCTTTTCACATTTCCTAGCTTGCTGCCCTTAAAAAAATCTTTGCTTGCTTTGCCTCTCACAAACATTCTTTTTTTTTATTTTAATCTTCGCTTTTCATGTATTTGCTGCTCTGCCTTACCAATGGCTTTGTTTTGCTACCTTCCAGTAATGGGGAGAAAGTAACAACAACTCCATAAAAAAGCCCCTTTACAAAAGATTCTACCTTGAAGTATGTGCGTGTGTTTTTTTTTTGTTTTAATAGACATGATGGTGTCCTATCTGCTTTGAAGGTCAGGGTACTGAAGCCAGGAAATCAAGGAAAAGGGTAGGGGGAGATTGTGAAAATACTGCAGCTGATTCACAGTGGTTTCAGCATCACAAATTGCTACTGAACAAATTAAAATGCTGCAAAACGTGGATATTTAAAAGGTTCATAGGTAGGTTCATAAGTGTATACTAGGCATGCAGCCTAGAGAACCATTCAGACACTAGATAGCATAACTCCAGTATACTTGACAAGCATTAACATCCCTGATCAGGGAAGGACATACTTCATGTTCCAGGTGTGAATTTATGAATAACTATCCAGTTATCAAGACTGGCCGTAGTTAGCTAGTGTGTTGCTTTGTTTAGTGTCTAGGGGAAGCATATTCCATAACAAGGTGATACATTGGGTTAGATATTTATCATACCAGGCACTTTTAATCGTGTGCCATTACAGCTCTACATGTAATTGAGTGTGGGATATGGGAGAGAGTGCTACAAATTGGGACTGCCCTATACAAATCAGGATAGTTGGCAACTGTACCTGGGAGAGAATGCACGGCTGAGTATTCATACCTAATAAATAAACGTGGAGTGTTTTGTAACAAAGTTAAAGTCACCTTCTTCAAAACTAGATAACTATTTCTCTACCATAACTCAAAAACTTCTTATCGGCTGTGTTATTGTAGATTTTCTAGTGAACATGTCTCTCCCTACCACCTCTGTCCTCTAACATATTTATACTACTGACACCTTTACCCCTCCCATCACTTTCCAAGTATCTTTTTTAATACCACAAACTTCACAAAGATAGTCCTAGTTTTATCAGACCTACTGCAAATTGTTGGTTCCCCAATTTCTTTTTTTTCTAATCCTTTTTGTATACTTGTGTCTTTCGCTCTTTTAGCCCCCAACATGACAGTAACTGTTCACTCCTCATCACGAAAGAGCTGGACATATCTTAGAAAATCCCTGACGACTGCCTGAATGATAGCTGTTTCTGTTACTAACCCCTCCCCATAGGCTGGCATGCATGCTTAAAGATGCAACAGTATGTTATGCCTCCCGCTATGACTGTGCATGTTCCTGTACTTGCTCCTCAAAGGCTTCTATGTAGATTCAGCTTGATAGAACAAAGAACAGCTCCCCAGTCCATATGCTGTGCGCTGTATACCCCTCTTTCACTAGTAGGTACAGACATTTCAGAAGGTCGGACCACCTTTTTTCCCCAGGATGGACAGCACAGTGTTCGTTACTCACTTCCCACCCTTCCTTCTGTGGCTTTTCCAGTGTGTACATGACTAATCAATCCCAGGTCAGCCCCCTTATCTCTCTGTACCACAGAGCCAATATATCTCCACAATCACTGAAAGCCAGCAAGAATTTAATCTCTGTTCCCTTAAACAATATTTTCAGCAGTTCTCTTATAACTGGAATGCTCTCTAGCCTCTGCAAATGTCCTGTCATAATCCCTTTTAAAAAGATGCCAACAGTAAAGCTTTCATTGCAAATCTGCAAGATATAGCATACCTTCTTCACCCTATTAATGTGTTAAAAAGACATTTCCCTAAGAATTTGTGTCTTACCTGTACTACTATGGCCTATGATCATAGTACTTCTATTGTCCTGTTGTCACTTTTAGAAGGGCACTAGAGGACTTGTAAATGCATTTCCCTTCCTCTGACTGAAATCTAAACATTGCCTCCCATTCTGTGACTTCACCAGTGTTGTAATCTGCAGTCCCACCCACGGCATCAACTTCTTATTTCTCTATCCCCATCATCTTTTTGTTCCCTGCAAATTTAAACACGGTTTTTAGTTCATCCCTTTCATATAGTCCTATGTACAGAGTCATCAGTATTGGAATTCCATCAAAGTAGTTTCTTGTTCATTTTAAATATTACTATGTAATTCTGTACAAGTATCATTGCTTTGTGCTTTAAGTTCCCAATATTTTCCATTTAATATGTGGTTTTCTGTTATAAATATTTGTTCAGTAAACCCAATCGAGCAAACTGCAGTTCTCCTTAACTATTAAAATATAGTAACAGAAGTTATTTTACTTTATTTATACTTGTTATTTCATATTTCATTCATTGTCAAGTGCCCCTGTGCAGTAAACTGTTAGCATAATATAAACCCTTGTAATGACAATTTCCAGTTAAAATTGCCGTACATGAATTTGCCACTGAAGGTCTTTCATTCCATGGCTAATGTTACACTGGTTAAATACCATTGCTTCATTTTTAATTACGTGATCTAAAATTGTGCTCGTTTATTATAATAGATAATGTCATTTGCTAAGCACATTTTTTTTTAATCTATACCTAAAATCAGAATTCTAAACTGTGCCTTATTTTGCAAAGTATCCTTAATATTTGCATAATGTTTTTGCCCCGTTCTTCGTAAACATTCTGATTTTCTAGTAAATCTATAATTGTAGTCTATCAATTAGTCCGGACATTAGACTTTCATAATTTTTAATGTTCTGAAAATGTTTACATTATGAAATTCCAAGCATGTTTGCTGTCTGATGTAAAAGCAGTTCTTCTGTTAACTTTTTGATTGAATTACAGCAATATTTAATAACTGCCATTCCACTATTTTTGCTTATGCTCCTCTGTGCAAAGAAATTTGGAGTGTTGCTAAATAAACCTTCCAAAATGTTGCAGTTACAGCAGGTGAAAGTGTGCAACAAGGAAGCCTTGAAAGTGATTGAAACAATTCTCTTTTTATTGAATTATTTTGTATTAGAATTATTTTAATTAAATATAAATATTTCATAAGCATTGTTAATTCAGTTTTACTGATTGTTTTGTAGAATTACATTTAGAAAACCAACAAGGAAAAAGTTTAACTCTTACAGGAAGGGGTGAGTTCTGTAAATCAGTGTTTCTTTTGTTTCACCTGCTGTTACAGAAAGTGGCAAGACCTACATATCAGATACATGTCTTTGCTGATATGAGGAAAAACATGCATTTGAGATCCATTACTAGCTATTTTAGCCACATTTCCTACACATTATGTAAAACTGCAACTTAAAAAAATGGCTCTTGGCAATTAGCACCTACTATAAGCGCTAAGCTTTTTAATACTTCCATTCAAACTGTTAACAGTGTTCCTTTTTGATTTTCAAGGTGAACCTTGAAAGTTAAATTATACACTTGCAAGTCTGTTAGCTTAAGCAACATGTCTAAAATTTTGTTGATGATGTGCCAGGGAAGATAAGTTTGTAGGGAATTGAGGACAGTGACACATAGGCATACAGCTTCATACTACTTGTTAAAGAAGTATCAGGCATAGTCTTTTTTAATAAAGCCAGTCAATAAAAGCAGTCATTAGAGTATAATACCTTATTGTTCACAAAATAAATATTGATGAATGAAAGCTATGGAAATGCAATATTCTTTTTGTGTCTTGTACTTTTAATATTATGGATTTTCTTGTAAATTAATGAGGTTATAGTTAGTCAATAATGTCAGACATTACAGCTTGCTACAAATTGGTACAACAGTAATATGCCTTTTTTCTTATATTTATCTTGACCATCTAGTTCATAGCATTTTATTTTAAATTACTGGAGATTATCATCCATCAGTAATGCTACACATTGCAGTTTATTATTGTTCAGGAAATGCATGTCCTTTCACAAATAACTTGATTACTCCTGTTCCTGTTAAGAAGTAGGATTTTATGGTAAATCACTCAGGATTATAGAAGATTATAGTAATTAATTTCAGACATTAGGATAATGATACTTCTTATTGTTCAGAAAATGTATTTTGATGCACACCTGACAGTCAGAATGTCAGTCCTTTGCAGTATTTACTTCTGAAATAAATTAGAGTAATGGTTAAAAACTGTTCCTTGATTTTGTGACCTTGCATCCCATTTACTTTTGCCCAGTAATTCAAGGAATTATAGTTTGGCATATATTACTGCTGAGGAAATACATGTTTATGCACCCATACTGTATATTGTCAGGTATTGTAGTATACACTTTCCGGGCTATGTGAATTACATTCTTTTAATAATTCCAAATATTACAGTTTCATATTTCTTCTTTTTCAGAACATGCATGCCAATGCTAAACCACCTGTTGTTATATTAATTTTAGTAGTAAATAATAAGTTAATATTAATAAATTGAGTTTTGGTTTTTGGTATTTATCCTCATTATTTTTCTCTGTGTTCCAGATTGTAAGCATGGGAGTTGAGCAATATAGTTTTAATGGTTTACTGTCAAAATCTTAAAAATCATAAACCTGAGATCTTAATATTAAAAAAAAAAATTCTGAAGACTACAATGTCTTGAATATTGAATCCACTTTATCAATATGATCCCTGGAATGAGTGCTAATGTTGGTCCTGCAGGGGTGTGGCCCCTGATCAACTACTAACATGGGTCCTATGGGGGGAGTCCAGGATTTCAATATTGCTGTCTTTATTCTTTTGGTATTTCAATATTGTGGTCTCGGGATTATGACTTTCAAGATTGTGATAGTAAACCAGTTTTAATAGCACCCTGCACATCACATCAACAGTCAGGGAAATCCAGCGTGTGTGTGTGTGTTCAGCAGTGGACACGCATTAGAATTTATTATAGTATTCATTTTCTGGGCTGCCTCGGAGATTTGCAATCCATCAATAACTCCAGAAAAGCAGAGTTTCTGAGTGCCAGTGCCAGACATGTTTTTCTATCAACTTTTTAAGGGACTTCGAGATATATGCCAAGATGTTTCCTTAATTTTGAGTCCCCCTTCTCATTAAGATCATAGGAAATATGAGGCAGCTGAGTCTTATATTACACCATGACAATACTCGCCTTTAAACAGTATCTCCTTTTCAAGGATGGCTAAGCCTGTACAGCCATGGGTGAATTTGTGAACAGCCATCCAATTCCAGTTTGAAGGAGGATAATGTATCACACTGATTTGCAGCAGGAGGCTATTCCAAAAGTGGGGAAAGCATTGCTAATGAACCCATCTCTACACTGTTTTATTTATTTGCTGATGAAAATTTAGATATTTGGTTCTGGTATTTGTGAGACTATTTCATTTGTGAAGATCCAAGAAACCCAACACCACTGGGTCCCTAGTGACATTGAAAGCAAGATATAGATCCCCCTCAGAAGTCTATAGGATACTGAATAAAGGGACAGTGCTAACAGGATTTTCTGGTAGCTTACGGTTAATAAGCCAGTGATGATCTTAGGAACCTCTGTGGTTTTTCTAGGTGTTTGATATGTCCAGTGTGGCGCATCCCAAAGGGAGCAGTCAGTTCAATAACTGGCCTAATCAATGCTGAACATAAAGGGACAGTGACCTCTTAAGGTCTGGAGGATATTTCTTTGGCAATTAGCTACACTAAGTAGAAGGGCATTCATAGTTCTATTGTTACATGATGATCAATGGAGAGGGATTTATCAACCTAAGTTCCAAGATCTTTTCTCCCTTTGGAGTGGGGTGTGGTCTGCACTGGATGCAGGGGAAGTGCTTATTTACCAAATGTGACAATGCTGCATTTTTTACTTTTAAATTTAACCCATTATATTACAGCTATGTCTGGCATACAAAGCATCCCCTGTTCCAGCTTTGATTTATTTTATTTATTTATTTATACATACTTTGTTGACTGGGTTAACCCCACTAGACTAGTTGGATCTTTTCAGGAGATATCCAAGGTGGTAGTTATACTACTAGGGGGAATTTGGCCATGGTATTGGGAAACTTTCCCTAATCTTTGGAGCTGCCATATAGTGTAGGAGGGCTCCTACAGCATCATGGAAGAGGCCCAAGGAAAGCAGCATCATGGAGGAGGATCGAAAAGCTGTTGAGTTTGGAGGTAGAAAATGAGAATTTGGAGGAAACTTTGACATGGAGCATCAGAATGTAAACAAAGATTCCTGTGTTTGTAGATGACGCAAATGAGCTGTCTTAATGGAGAAGGAAGAAGAAAGCGAGTCTGTTGGAGTGGTGCAGATAACAAAACTGACATCAGGAGGGCTTACAGATGATAATCTGTTTAAAATAATCACGCAGTATGATCCAGGTGACACTTCTGCTGTTTCATGGGGTGAGGTACCAGATAACTTTTTCAAAAGTGCTGAAGATTGTAATGTGGAGAAGTAAACAGGTGATGTGGCAGCAGAGAATGCAACAGTTAAAAGTTATGTAGCAGTGACAGAAAGTGAAAGAGGAAAGCAACAGCAAGCTGGTTTGTGGCAGCAGATAATGCAGAAACTAAGATAAATAAAGATCTGCCTAAGCAGCAGAGACCTCCAAAGCAGACACCCAAGCAACCGCTACCCCAAAACAAAACACGTGCAACACATATCTCACAAAGCCAGTGTGCCGAACAGTCACAGCCCTTAAGGCTAAACACACCTGATACACTTGTAATAGGTGACTCTATCGTCAGGCACACTGACGTCCCGCTCTCCAGGCTGAACAAGGAGAAGGTCATGGTGAGCAGCCTGTCGGGCGCTAGGATCCGCCACATAACACAAGCACTCAGGTCACTCCAAGGCAAGTACAAATATGACTCAGTCATTGTCCGTGCTGGTGTGAATTACCTGAGACGTACCTCCCTGGACTACATGAAAAGAGACATAGAGGAGCTCTCTGAGCATGTAGCCCAGGCCGGTATGACCCTGACCTTGAGTAGCATCTTACGCTCACCAAGAATGATGCCACAATATGAAGACAAGATGATCAATTTCAACAATTGGCTTAAGTACTGGTGTCATTCAAAGGGGATCCAATGCCTGTCAGCCTGGGATGATATGCTCGACAAGCCACGATGCTTTGCTAGGGACGGCTTGCACCTGTCACCCCTGGGCTTTCGGATATTGGCAAAGGCACTTGCTACCCCCATAGTGCCTTTTTTAGGCAAGGCTCAAAAGACAAACCCACCTCCATAGTTATCACAAGGGATAAGAAACTAAGAGTAATGCTATTCAACGCCAGAAGTCTAAACCTCAAGATGCACGCACTTGAAACTCTCCTTAGCATGGAGAACATCGATATCTGTGCAGTAACAGAAACCTGGTTCAAGGCTCCAGAGAGCACCCCAGCACTACCAGGTTATACCTCATACCATGCTTTTCGGCCCCAAAACTTGGACCGAACCACAAAAGGAGGGGGAGTATCGATATTCATCAAAGATACCCACACCTCCAGGTTGGTGGCAAAGCACGAAGCATCAGAGACTATCCATGTGCAACTAACAGTGGGTAAAACTGCCTTCCAGTTTATAGCCTGCTACAGACCACCCTCCCAAACCCAGGAACCCCACTCGGCCTTCCTGAGAACATTGGAAAGTATGAAGGTCTCTCCAAACACCATTATATTGGGCGACTTCAACTACCCAAACATAGACTGGGAGCATTACTCTAGCTCCAACACCCTAGCCCAAAGGTTCCTAGAATTCATAAACTCAAATGCTATGGAACAACCTGTTACCACTCCCACAAGAGGGGAAAACATACTGGACCTGATCATCACCAACATGGGGACTCTATGCTCCAGACCAGAAGTGTATCCCTCACTGGTAAGATCAGACCATAAACTGATCTCACTGGATATTCACATCCCGACCCCACCCCCTGCCCAGAAAACCACAGTGAAAAACTTCTCTAAAGCAGATTTCACACTCCTCAAAACCGAGGTGGAATCCTTCAAAGCCCCCGGGCCTGTGGAAAATGTGGCCCAGACCGCAGAATCCTTTATAAATGCATTCTATGAACACCTTTAGGAATGCATGGATCATGCAATCCCAAATAAAACCAAGACCCAATCCTCCAAAGGCAGACGTCCTGTCTGGTGGACCCCAGCCATAAACAAACTATACAATAGAAGGAGGAAGCTACTACATGATAGAGAAAAATCCCAAAAAGGGAAGGCATCTCTGATCAGTATTAGCAAAAAACTAAGGGCACTCATAAAATCGTCTAAGGCCAGCTTCGAGAGAAAAATTGCACAGGACACTAAGGATAATCACAGGGCTTTCTTTAGTTATGTTAGGAACCTGGGTGGGAATTCCCAGATATGCTCAGAATTAGTCCAAAATGACAAAAAATACACCAAACCCACAGACATTGCCAACATGCTAGCTGACAGGTTCAGCGCAAACTTCTCCCCCCCCCCCCCCACCAAAAAGGCAAATATCTATCCCAGCAGAGTGCTGCCCCCCTGTCATCTCAGATGCTCTGGTAAGAGCCGCCCTCTCCAAAGCAAAAAAACACAGCATCAATGGGACCAGACGGTGTCCCGGGCTGCATCCTACATGAACTCCAAGAAGAGCTAAACCCAAACATAAAACTACTGTTCAATC
This sequence comes from Protopterus annectens, assembly GCF_019279795.1. Lineage (NCBI taxonomy): Eukaryota > Metazoa > Chordata > Ceratodontiformes > Protopteridae > Protopterus > Protopterus annectens. The sequence goes on along the minus strand of NC_056728.1, from coordinate 703,787,910 downwards.
TCAGCCTTACTACAGGATATATGTACCCAAAGAGTGGCGTGCAGCAACAGTGGTCCCTCTCCACAAAGGTGGTGCCTCAACGGACCCTGGAAACTATCGCGCCATAAGCCTGACTAGCTTGGTCTGCAAAGCTATGGAAAGGATCATCATGGACCTCATAAATAAAGATATTGGGGACCTACAGACACTGGATCCTACCCAGTTCGGCTTTGTTAAGGGCAGATCCTGCCTCTTAAACCTGGTCGACTTCTTTGAAACAGTCACCAAGGCCATTGACGAAGGGAAGGTGGTCCACACAGCCTACCTGGACCTCGCAAAAGCCTTCGATACAATACCCCACTCTGGCATTATAGATAAGCTCACCAGCTTAAATATAAACCCCTATGTCACTAGATGGGTTGCAAACTGGCTCAAGGACAGAACCCACATGGTTAGAATTGCTGGAGCCATGTCAGACTCCAAACCAGTTACAAGTGGCGTCCCACAAGGCACAGTCCTGGGACCTCTCTTGTTCGGTATATATTTTTCGGAGGTACAGGCCAACACAGAAGGACTGTGGCTGACCAAGTTCGCAGATGACTGCAAACTGGGCGCCATAATCGACTCTCCAGCCGACACAAGCATCCTCCAAAAGGGCCTCATAGAAACAGACAACTGGTGCCAGAGCCATGGCCTCAAGCTAAACGGCAAAAAGTGTATAGTCATCCCCTTTGGCAAAAACAAAGTGCCCACAAATTACCACATAGGTGGTAATCCATTAAGTACAGAAGAAGTAATTAGGGACCTGGGGACCCAAGTTGATAGCAATCTCTCATTTGACAACCACGTGGCCAAAGTGGTTAGAAAAACATTTTATATAGCCCACCTAATCATGAAGGGATTCACATCTAGATTAGGGGAGGTCATCGTGCCTCTTTACTCATCCCTCATCAGGCCCATAATCGAGTACAATGCCCCTTTTGGGATGTACCTTACCAAACACCTGCAGCAACTGGAAAGACCCCAAAAGTACCTCACCAAGAGGATCAAAGGGCTCAAACAGATGCCATATGCTGCCCAGTTAAAGAAACTCCAGCTCTACTCAGTGGCATACCACCTGCTCAGAGGCGACCTGTGCCTGACGTATAAAGCCATGTCCAACCCGGAATTAAGGGACATGCTGCACCTCAAAAAATCCAAATCCCATCGAGCTACACGCTCAAGAGACTTGAACCTCAGCACTGAAATAAATAGGACATGCTGGAGGGACAGATTCATAACCCAGAGGCTCCCTCCACTCTGGAATAAAATCCCAGTCCAGGTTAGGCAGAGTCCCTCATTGACTCTCTTCAAGAGGAATCTTGATGAGTGGATGGGAGATCGTAGGTTTACCCCGGGTATCACTTCTGTGTCACTGTTAGACAGAGGCACAGTATACTAACCTCGAAAAAGGGCATAGCAAATTTAAAATGGGTGGCAAAAGGCAAACATACTCTGGCTAGGCTTATAAATGCCCTAGGGCAGATAGCCTGGTATGAACCTATGAGCCTATATGCAGAAGTGACAGCAGGCAAAAGGAAAGCTGCAACAAACTGTAAGTAAAGCTGCTGTTAAAAAGAAGACCAGCTGTGAGAATAAGAACATAAATTATACTATACTAGGCAGATATTATGTGTGGGGCAATTTGGTAACTGCTCTGGATTTAAAAGCTCAACAAATTTAGTCTTTTATACATAATAGGACCGAGACATTTGTGAGTTAACATTTGAAACTGAAGGACTGACAAAATTTCTGAAGCTGTGTAACTAAAAGGACATTTATCTGTGGAACAATTTGTTTTCTGGTAGTAACTTAAATGTTAAAAATAGTGTTACTATGCAGTTTAAAACTGATGAATTGAAGAAGAGGATGTTAAAAATGCATGCAGGGTCTGTGTGAAACTGATGATAATACTGCAAAAGTCAGTGATGAGAGAAACGTGTGTAATGCAGAGTGGAGGCTGGAAGCTGTTTTGAAATGAGAAAAAACATGGTGAAACACTTGCCAGTTGTTATTTTTGTGGCTGATCATAGAGGGACATTAAAATATATTGGCCAGCCTAAATCATATTTCCTTTGTGGGGAATTTTCTCAATTAATTTTATGATTGTGACAAGGTACAATATAACTAGTGTGGGCAGAAAGGATGTACAGCAATAAAGTGTGTGCCTAAATACAGGCTGTGTACAAAAAGGCAACAGTTTTGGATGGATTTTCAGGAACAAAGAGTAAATAATGAAAAAGAAGGGGAAAGGGGAGACAACATATGAGGAAGGTTAACAAGTGGTTGGAAGAGAGGGCAAACTAGGTGAGGAAGAAACTGTAGAAGAAAAAAATATGGAGGGGAAAATGTTGAGAGACTGCCTACAGGAAGACAAGTCAGGAGAGTTTTTTTTGAAGTTTTACTCAGTGAAAAATCTGATTCTGATGATCAAGGATTATTTGTACAGAATCCCAGTAAAAATATTCTATTGGGAAAAGCGTAAAAATAAAAAAAAAAATGTAAAAGTATGTACCCTAAACATAAAAGGAAGGAAAAGCAACAATTTTAGAATACTCTCAGTAAATGTGAAGAGTATTAACATTGTAAGAAGGAATGTGATACTGGAATGGTGTGCTAAATGTGATGTCAACGTTAATTCTGCTAGAGGATGTAAGATTCTTGACAAGTGGAAAAAGATTGCAAACAGAAAAATTATGAGGTGGAAATATAATATTCAACGTTGGAAGTAAAAGTTGTTCTGGAGTGGCTGCATTGTGTAAAAAAAAAACAGTAAATAACATTTGTAAGGACTGGAAAGTTAACTGTTGTGGATGTGAGGTGGAGAGAACATGTTTATAGAATATATAGCATTATATTCATATCTAACTAGCAAAGAAAAAGAGAACTCATAATTGCAGGGGACTTTAATTGTGATTTAAGGGGAAGATGTAAAAAGAAAGAGAAAGATATAAAAATACAGGAAGTGATAAAAGTGGTAAATTAGCTGTGTGGAACAAAAGACAATGGTCTTTTAGAAGGGGGCACTTGGATATGAAATTAATTATTTTGTATTATCGAAATGTCTGGGGGGGTAGCAGATAGTGATACAATTGTGCTGGGGTTTTCAGACCATTTAGCAATATGGATGAAGCTGATGGAAAAAGGGAGTATATTAAAATAGGAAAGGGAATAAAAAGAATAAATGAGAAATTATGGGATGAAATTGGAGAGTGGAAAGTACTGCAGTTATAGGAGGATCATATAACCATGAAGGACTGCTATAAAACAGTCTGAATGGTGAATTGAATTTAAAAAGTGTTTTTTTTTTCCAGTGGCAGGATGAAATAAGAAAGGAAGAGAAAGTGACGTATAGGAAAATTTATAGAAATGTGCTGGAGAATTTAGAGAATAATACAAGGGATTAGTATGACAGGAAAAAATAATTTGATAAAAGAAATCAAGAAAAAAAATTAAAGCATTTCTGTTTAGGCAGAGATATTTACAAGGGATGTGGTATTTGTATATTTGGGTAAAATAGTGAAGGAGGATATTAGTATAATAAGAGAAATGAAAAATGTAACAGGAGTTGTAAAAAGAACACAAGAACAAATTATGAGTATTGTAGTACAGCATGTGGAAAATAAGTAAATAAATCCAGAAAAAGTTAAGCAAGAATTTGAAAAGAAATTACTATTAGTGAATTGGATGAAGTACATACGAAAGTAAATGTCGATTCAATATCAGGCACAGATAGTATAAGGTGTGGAATGTAAACGAAATTAATGTACTGGCAAAGAGGTTATTTTATAAATGTACAGAAAGAATGTTTGAAGAAAGAGTTTGTTTATGAGAAGTTATATATTGGGATATTAAAATGTATGTAGAAGAACAATGAGAAGAATGAAATAAGCCACTAGATGGCTAAACTCCTCACCATTCCTACATACTCCCACAGGGGTCCCTCAAGGGTCCATATTAGGATCTCTACTCTTTAGTATTTCTATTAACGACTTCCACTCTTGTGTTACCAACAACTCTGTTATTCAATACGCAGACAGATGACTCAGCTATAATTTGTACTGCCAATACTATACCTGAACTACTTACACGCAAGCAGCAAGCATTCTCTTCCACTGAAAATTGGATGACTAAGTTACCTTGCACTCAATCCCAACAAAACCAAACTTCTTCTTTTCACTCCTACGTAAACCACCATAATGACTTTAAAAACTATTCACCAAACAAAACCACCATAGAAGTAATTCCATATACAAAATTACTAGGTGTTACCATAGATGAAAGCTTAACCTTTGACCAACACATTCGCAGCAACATCAGAAAAAACTACCAAAAACTTGGAACCCTCTATAGATACAAACACTTCCTTAACCCCTCTACCAAACACACCCTCACCTCTACCTTCCTATTGCCATCTCTATTATATGCTGCCCCTCTTCTCACTAACATACAAACCTCCCTAAAAGCCAAAATGGAAACCTGCTACAATAAAATTGCCAAATTTGCAACTAATGTCACATATTCCTTCTACCACTGTTCCTCACTTCACACACTCAAATGCCTCGAACTACCATAATACCTCATCTACCAACAACTCACTATAGCTCACAAAATAATCTGTAAGCCTCTCGACTGACTATCCCTTTCCTCCACTCTAACTCATTACCACTCAAACAGACCCCTTAGATCTGAAAATGCGACCTTACTGCTTGTCCAAAAATCCACCCTCCCTGCTGGTCAAACACCCTACTCATTCTGCATTGCCAAACTCTGGAATTCACTCCCATCACCACTCAGATCTACTAAGGATGCTAACTCCTTCAAAAAGGCCCTTCACCTCCACCTATCTATCCATTGGCAATGCTCTTGCTCCAGACCCCATATAACCTGATCCATCCCACAATATCATCTCTTGCACACATCCCTAACCATTTTAAATCTGTAACACTCAACTCCATCTATTTATTTCTTCTTTCTTTTCCCCTTTATCCACTGCCCATGACTTTGTTAGACATTTATATTTACTGCACACTGCCAATTGCATTGTATATAGTTATTGCTCACTTTTGCTCCTTTGTTTATGTAATATTATGATCACTTCTGACTGTTAAACTTCTTCATCTCATTTGTAACTGTTTTTAGCTTTGTTGTAGCTAATTGTAGCTGTGTTAATTCAATTTGTAATTAACTGAATGTTGTACTGACATGTCTATTGGAGCTTTTCTCCCCAGGCCTCCACTGAAAACAGGCTCACTCCAGCCCAGTGGACACTCCTGGTAAACAAATGTAAACAAAAGTAAGTAAATAAATAAATAATAAACCAATTAAAGACTCATCATACCAAATAACACAGATTATAATTTTTATGATAATAATATAGTGGAGAATGGAAGGAAGGATGAGGAATATTATGGAAGAAAGTGCATATGGTATAAAAGGGAAGGGATGTCAAGAATTGTTATTGCTCATGAGAGACATTGTGGATGATATTATAAGGGGAGAGATGGCATAATGGTTAAGGTATTTACCTCAAAGGCAAAAAGTACAGTGTTTGATTCTTACTAAGGGGAAATTGGCTAGACTTAGAATGGCCCACAAAGACCGCTAGCCTAGTACTTACTTATGGTGGAAGGTTGGCATAATGGTTAAGATATTTATCTTACAGACACAAGGTGCACGGTTTGTTTCTCACATGGAGTAATTGGCTAGGCTTAAAATGGTCCACAAGGGCACTTAGCCTAGTACTAATCTATGAACCTAAGTAAAAGAGGGATGTGAAACTTGTGACACATGATATTAGCAAGGCATTTGATAATGTAGGATATGATGCTTTGTGAGATGTTATGGAAAAGTATAAAAAAGGTAACATAATTAGGAGAGTGTATGTCGGCATATCAAAATAATACAGTGAAAGTATTAGTTAATGGGTGGTTGAGTAAAGAATATGCATGAAGTGTTGTATAAGACAAGGATGACCCATTAGTGGAATATTGTTTGCATTGGTGATGAATGTGATAGGAAGTGAAGTAGCTTATAAAATGAAAGATGCTAGCTATGTGATGCAAAAGGGCGTGGTGATTCTAGTAGTTTTGACATAAGCAGGTGATATAGTTGTAGTTGCTAAGAACAAAATATGGATGAAGGAAGTGCTGGCTTGTCTGAATGGATGTTTAATGGAAATCAGGAATACCTGGAAAAAAGATAAAAGTAAGGGTTTGGGTGATGTGGTGAAGACTGGGGGTGTGTATTTTTTAGTGAATGAAGTGGTCTTTGCTAGAAATACATTTTGGGAAACATGATGCAGTTGTATACAATGGCACAGTTTGATAAAAAAATGAAATAAACGTCTTCTGTGGAGGGCATACAGATTAGTATTCAGGAAAAATATTTATGTGATGAATTCAGTATTAATGGGGAATAACATATATGTCAAATGGTTATATGATCCCCGGCAAATATGAAAAGGAAATTGTGCAACTGGTGACTTGTTTCATATGGGGTTTAAGATTAAACCCAGTGAAAAAAGACATATTGTATATGCCTGAAATATGAAGGGGGTTTTGGGGTTACAGTTGTTTATTCTACTTCTTGAAACTTGTGTAGAGTATTAAAGTGGTAAAGGTAGAGAATGAGACTTTTAATAGTGAGATTGTTTAAATATAAGTACAAAAATTATGGAAGAGAATGGGAAACAGAAAAAGAAAATATGTAAATGAAAAATAAAATTCGATGATATACACAAAGATGTGGTATAATAATGTAATAAAAGAATATTGTTATGTAAATCCATGGGAAATGTGCCAGAAGAAGTGATTAAAGCTGTTAAAGTAAGGAAAATTAGGTGTACAAAGATAGTGTGTCAGAATATCTTATGGAGACTGGTAATAAATCAGTTACCTGTAAAGGTGAATATACCATATAAAGAGAAGGCTGAAAGAGTGTGTTTATTTTGTAGGGGCAAAGAGAAAACACTTTTTAATGTAAAAGAGTGGTAGAACTCTTAAAAAAGTTGTGTGAAGGAAAATGTTTTGAGAATATTAATGACATAAATAATATCGATACAAATAAGATTATGTATAGATATTCTAAGAATAAGAAGAAAGAATATGTGAGAAGGGTAGATAAGAATTTATTTTATGTAATATGTGTTAGTTGGAATGAAAGACTGAATTAAATTTTGTTTAATGTTGAATGGATTTTGGCAGCTACACTGCAAATAATCAAATTATGGATATGGAAGAAGGAGTGGGAGATCAGTTATGGAAGAATATCAATGAAGATGTAATAAGAAAAATGATAAATAGCAAAAAATTTAAGTATGTATATATGTTCCTGTAAATATGTAAATAATGTTTTTTTATGTTATGTTAAATAAAGGACTCCTATTCTTTTCAATAGGTGCTTTGGGATCTTTACATCCACCTGTGTAACCACCAACTCAGGCAGATGGGACTTCAGTTTAACGTCCCATTTGCATGACAACACACTCGGGAATGCAGCACGCTGTCCCCTTATGCTGCACTGCAGTGTCAGTAATCAATTTACCTCGTGTGAGAATAGAACTCACACCAAAGGCAAGTGTACTACCTGTTGCTCTACTGACACTGCTAGACCTACTGCAACCACAAAGCAAATAGTATCAGAAATATCTGATTCAAGGGTCGAAACTGCATCTGCAACATAAATAAGACATGTTGGAGGGACATGTATGTGTCTCAGAGATTATCTCTTCTCTGGAACAGTCTTCATATCTTTGTGAAGCAGAATTCTCTGCACTTGTTCATGTGTAATTCAGATCATTAGACAGGGAATCCAAAATTTAACCCTGGACTGGCACCTATGTCTCTTAGAAAGAGAAAGCTTGTAAATGCATGACCCTTATGCCCAAGTTATATGCCCTAGTTGTTATCAAACCCTGTCTATTACAATGAGGAAGCATGGTTAGGCTTAAAGAGTCCCTTTAGGGTTCTTAGCCTAGTAATTACCTATGAACCTATAAAAGTGGTTCCAGCACCAAGCCCTATGGGATACCACTGGCTACCATTATACTGAGCCACCATTTCATCTGTTCCATGTGGGTTTTGTCTTTTGGACAGTTTGCTAGGCAGCTTACCACAGGGGGATCTTTTTGTAATGCATTAAGCTTACTAACTATGTTAGCATTGGGAACATTATCAAATGTCTTGATCCAGGTCAAGGTATGCTGTGTAGAAAGCATGACTTCTGTCAACAGCCTGCATTGCCTCTTCAAAGAAATTAACTAGATTTATTATACAGGATCTACTGTTGAAAAAGCCAAACTGCTGTGTGCGTAGCCTTTTGATATTTTTAATATCAGAGTTTACTAGGTCAGTTATTATATGTTCCATGGCTTTGCAAATAAGACTTGTCAGGCTGATGGGCCTATAATTTCTGGGGTCAGGGGTGGGGCCACCCATCTGGAGAAGCATCACTACTGATGTGCACCAAACCTCAGGGACAAAGCTTGTTGCTAAACTTGTGTTAAATATTTTAAGGAGTGGCTGTGTCAGGGCGTAATGATGATTATTAAATAGCCAGATATTCATCCAGATTCCATGGAGGAAGTGTTTATATTTTTAGTGAGCACCTTCATAACACGTTCTTTACTGATGATGGGGGAGATCTGAGAGATTCAGGGATAAGCATGCTTTGGATAGTCATCTCTGGGGTACAATTTGAACTAAATTTGTTTACTACTATATTGGCAATGTCTACTGGCTCAAAGTTGGCGGTGCCATCATGGATAAGTTCAGAGCACTGTTGGGTCTTATTTCTAGGTTTCCTAACATAGCTAGTTAAGGATGTGTAGTTGCCCTTAGCTTCAGACATTAAGCTATGTTCATGGGCTGCTTTAGTTAACCTAATAGTATTTTTCAGATTTTTTCTCAGTTTCTTGACATATTTGATATGAGAATGTTTTGATCAGCTGTATACTTTAAGGATTTTTTTTCTTTAATTGTAAATTTTATTTATATTGGTGGATTACCAGGGTGGTTTGTTTATAACTTTTCCAATATATTTAGATCTGGTTGGGACTGCTATTTCTATACATTTGTTTAAGGGAGCATAGAATTCTTTTGTGAAGATACCTACCATGACAATATTAGGATGATCTTGCTATAACTCAGTTTTGAAACTTCATCAAAGAATTTGATGAAATTAGTATGTCTGAAATCCTTGAAATCTGAAATATTGTTTTCTGTGGCTTTAGCAGTTTGGAAGGTGAAGGTAACTAGTTTATGATTTCACACAACTGGAGAAAGACATACCAGGGAAGAGTACACGAAGAAGCTAGGTTCATAAAACTAGGCCAAGAATATTGTGTCCTTTTTGTAACATTGTGGTTCAGAAAATTTGTGTTATTTCAATCTAAGAACTTTTAGGCATATCCTAAATTATAGCTACAGGTACTCCAGTTTATTGAGGGGTAGTTTTAAGTCTCACAAAATAATGACGCTCTTTTTTATGGGGAATTCATCAAGTAGATTTAGGAACCTTTAAAGCTTACATACCAAGTGTCCTATGCTGTTTATTGATTGCTGTTTCTACTGAGTGTGAATTGGACCTCAATGAATTTCATCTGTGGGTCTCTGGGAAACTGCCTAAAGGTGATATGATTCATAACAAATTTGGATATACCACCACAGCTGCCATCAGGTCTGAAGGCATGGTAGGCACAAAACCCAGGTGTAGAGGGAGTGCTTTCTGAACATTTAAACAAAGTTTCAATAATTACATAGATATGGGTGTGTTCCAGTGGTGCAGTGGATAGCATTTTCACCTCAAAACAAGAGGTTTTCCAGTTCAATTCTCATCTGTGGTGCCTTCTGTGCAAAGTTTGCATGTTCTCCCTTTGTTTGTGTGGGTTTTCTCCAGGTGCTGCAGTTTCCTTCCACATTCCGAAGACATGCATTAAGTGGATTGTACACTCTGAATTGGCAATAGGTGTGAGTGTATGTGCAAGTGGGTTGTACGGAAGAACAGCCGTTGCAGGGGTAGCCACCTGGCGGTGTGAACCTTGGCTGTAGATGATTGTGACTGTTAAAGTGACACCCCAACCCTGTTTCCCAGGAACTACTCCTACAATGGAACAGGCTTGCCATCCATGTAAAGTTGAGTTTGTCTGTTACCCAGTTGAAGCACAACCTAGACCAGTGGATGGGGAATAGAAAATTTACACCAGGCTTGGCACCCATGTCCCTTATGGACAGAGGTAGCTTACAAAATGCCTGGCCTTCAGTGTCCTACTACAGGACATCATTATTCTTTTAGGAAAACTTAGCTAGGCTCAGAAAGGCCCCCTGGGTCACTAGGCTAGTAACAATCTAGAATATATGTATAAAAAAAGGGGGTGGGGTTGTGGATGGATGGATGTGTTCCAAATACAGGAGAACCTCAGCGCTGACTTCTGATATTGAACAGAACCACCTTAATATGATCCTACTTTGGATTTGATATGGTAATTACTTTGTGATGTCAATTAGCTGGACTCTGCCTAAAAAGGCACTATGGGAATAGCAAAGGCTTTAGCTAGTATGCAGAAGTTTTGGAACAAGTGGTACAGGCCATCCTTTGCAAAACAAGTATAATTGTTGAAGATCCCCCCCCCCCCCCCTGGAATTATACTAATAGGAATGAAAGATTCCACTCAGGAGCATAGTCCTGTCTGCATTTGTAACATGCATGTAGAGTTCTGACATATTGCATTGCATATCTCTCAGCGGTTTGAATTTGAAGTTGTTCACCCTCAAGTGGCCCATCACCATGTCATAGCCATATTTGTTAGGTAAAATAGTCTTAAGGACCCTTGAGATATCAGAGATCCTGTCACCTGAAAGACAACTCACTGCTACACTGCCTTTGTCCAGCCTAATAAAATGAGAATCAGTATGCCTGACTGTTCTATTGGCAAAGTGGTCTGATGTACTAGATTTGAAATAATTTAACGTTTAATCACTCTTTGATCAAAATGTGCCTGAAGGCGATGTGATGCTGGATTTTTGATGAGACTTAATCTTCATGGGTCTAAGAGTTTTTGACAATGATTTGTTGTGATTATGTGTGTTGTACATAGTCCCTGTTTTTTTGAGAGAGTGTAACCTCTGTATTTAAAGATTTACATCTCTCACAAACATAATTTCTTGTATTCAGTAAGAATTCATTATTTCTGAGCATAAGGCAGTTTCTACAAGTGACATGAGGCTAGTAATACAAAGGAAACATGCAGACTGACTTTCCATCTTAGTACTGGATTGTACACTAAACAGGCAGGAAGTTTTGATGGAGGGGATAACTCGGACATTAACAGTCTAAGGAGTAAAGCTCCAGTTTGGTATTCTATTGCTCGCTAGTATGAGAAAATGATGTGAGACTTTTGACAGTAAGGGCAGGTAAAAAGCCAAGAGCAACACTTCTTGGTTTGGTGGTCACCCTGTGTTCAGCATCTATGTAAAACAGTGGGAAGGAAAAGGTATACAACAGCTAAAAGGGAGTGACTTCACAAAATGATAGTGTTGAATTTGCTGACAAACTTTGGAATGAGGAAGTTTTATAGTTAAATTAACATGGGGCAGCCAACAAGAGTGACACTGACTTTAAGATCACAACAAGGAGGGGGCAGGGAGGATGAGATTTTTTCAGCCACTTAGCTCTCTTGCTGGATAGATTGAAACAATAAACATAAATTGAAGGCCTAGCTAAAAAGCTTTTGGTCACCAAAACAACAACAGCAATTAACAACAGACCTACCCTAACATGGAAATTATCTCAAGTTACGTAACTCAGCTTAAAGACAACCAAGATTTAATTTCAAATGTCAGACAATTTTAATGGAAAAAGCAGTGCAGATATTTACTGGAGTTACTGAAAAAAATGCTTAAAAAAGCATGCAACACTTGATCCAGAAGTTTTAGGTTCAGCAAAAAAATAAATAAATAACACTATTTTTTTATAAATAACTTTTACAAAATAATCTTATAATATTATATGAAATTATATGAAATAACTTTTATAAACTCATTATATGAATAACTTTTTAAAGCCATCTTTTTAAATTTAGTTTCAATATGAGGCATGCATAAGGTGGTTTTCAATTAAAATGTGCTTTTTGTAATGAATGGCCATTTGGGAGGATACTGTGTGCGTGTGTGTGTGTGTGTGTGTGTGTGTGTGTGTGTGTATGTATATATATATATATATATATATATATATATATATATATATATATGGGTATGCATGTGTATATAATCTTATATCAGATTATCAAGTTTTTGGTAACTCAAACTTCATATGATCGAGACCATACATTTGACTTTCCAAAAACTCGAACAAAATAAAAGAACCCAAATCTATGTTTTTGCAGGGGTCAAGCACCCTGCACCCCCTCACACACATCCCCTGCACATTATATATACCAACTCCAAAACTGCACTACAGTGTAGGAAAAGGGTAAATTCCAAAATCCCTACTGTCCTGTGATCTCCATACAAATGCTTAGAGTTTCTGGAAAATCGAACATATGGCCTCGACCATATGAAGTATGAGTTTTTAAAAACTCATGACATACTATATATATATATATATGTATGTATATATATATATATATATATATGTGTGTGTGTGTGTATGTGTGTATATTTTATATATATATATATATATATATATATATATATATATATATATATATATACACACACACACACACACACACACACACACACACACACACACACTTCTGATGAATTTCCAGTTTTAAAGAACGAAAGCGCTAACACATTTAATAAAGTTAACAAAATTAAGAGTTTATTGGAGTTAGACTTTTTATAAGTGTTAAAGCAGAGGGTTTTTTGCAATTGTTTCCATCTGGCTGAATAATGTTCATTAATTAATAGAGAGAAGGTCTTAACCACAGATAATATAGAATATGATTCTAAATCAGGCACCCTATTCCCCCCTAAAGACCAGTATTTCATGTGATGTATAAGAGCTACTCAGGGTTTATTTGGGCCCTAAAAAACTTTAACATCATCCTGTTAAATTATTTTATTTTATCACTGTTTTTGGTGGCTTTAATGATGTGGATTGTATGATATAGAGTATCTTGGGCAGTATGATCATTTTAATAATCAAAAGTTTCTTATCCGTTGTAAACAGAAGTTGATTCCATTTGGTTATTAGATTTCTTATAGAAGAAATGCAATTATTATAATTTGATTTTTATTATGTCATTTATATTATTAGTTAATATAATTCCTAAGTAAGTTAAAGTATTTGTTTTGACCAAATAACGAATTTCTGATCCCAAAATTTAGTGTTTGAATTTATGGACAGTATTTTTGTTTTATTATCATTAAAAATTAAACCAGAACTGTTTTGAAAATGACTTCAAATTAAAACCCTTTATGTCAGGGTTCATCCTTATACAGTTGGCTTAAGGGTTCCATGATAAGCGTAAAGGAGAAAGGGGACATCCTTGTTTTGTTCCTCTGTTTGTCAATATTTTTTGAGAGATATAAGAGCCAGTCTTTATATATGCCTAACTTCATTTATAAAGATGTGTTATAAGTTGTATGAATTTATTACAAAAATTAAATATTTCTAATGTATAAAAGAGGTAGTCTCAGTTAACTGAATCAAAAGTGTCCAAACTTAGAAAAGTACATTTTTTCTTTGAGTTAAAAGCATGATCTATAACTGTGAGCACTCTCTTAATACTATCATTTGTGTTTCTATTCAGGACAAATCCTGTTTGATCTTCATCAATTAAAAATGGAAGGATTTTTTTTATCTGTTAGCATAAATAGACATGAATATTTTATAGTCTGCATTCAGTAAAGAGATTGGTCTATATAAGGTACATCTGGAAGGGTCTTTATCAGTCTTTACTATAAGTGATATAAGAGTGTATTTCCATGAGGGAGGTATATTAATTAAATCTTGACATTGTAAAATAACTTGATGCAGTAAAGTCAAAGCTTCTTTGGGTATGAGCTTATAGATTTCCAGAATAATCCCATCATTACCTGGAGCCTTGTTTTGTTTTAAAATATTAATTTGGTGTTTGATTTCTGACAATAAAATTGACTTATCTAGGGCATTCATCTGTAGTTCTGTTAGTTTATTTGTGGTGTATTTTTAATAAAAGATCTTACCAGACCTTTAGAGTCTAATGTAATAGAGCACTGATTAATTTTGTTGAAGTATTCTTTGAATTGAGTTAGAATATCTCCTATTTCAGTTACTTTCTTCTTTTTTATCTGAATAGATCTCTTTAATATGATAAAACTTACTAAATCTCTTGGTCTTTATGGCCAAATTATTTAATGCCTTAGAGTTGGTAGAAAACTTTATGAATTTAAATCTCTCTAAACTAATCTTAGTCTTATGATTCAAAATTTCTAAATATTTGCTATTCAAAGTATTAATTTCTTCAGTCTTATTAGTTTTATTTGATTATGCAATTTTAGCTTATCAATTTTCTCTTGAAGAGTGTTTAATTCCTTATCCCAATGTTTTTTATTAATATACCAACTTATTTCCCATAGAGATATGCTTTTAAAGCATCCCAAACATATATGCCTGATATGTTTTCAGTACTGTTAAGAGTAATGAAATGTTTTATTTCAGATGTAATGAAGTCTTCAAAATCTGACAAAGTGGTTAAGTATGCTGGAATTCTTTTAATTTTGGGTACAGTGGATTGAGCTGATTAATAGTTAAAAAATGTACTTTAACTTTACTTAGGTTATTAATTAACAGATTAGAGATATAAACCCTATCAATTATGGAATGTGTACCATGTCTATTAAAGAAATGCATGCAAAAAGAGAGTATGGATCAGCAAAATCATTAATGTCTCTAATATTTTATATGTCAGCAAATTCAGTTAGATTCTTTGTAGATAATGACATTCTTATCTTGCTAAGAGCAGTCTTTTTCATTGACTATGCAATTAAAATCCCCTGCTAAGATAATAATTCCTTTAGATAATTGTCCAATTTGGTTTAAGTGTTGTTTAACTGTGTGAATACCATTCACAGGAATCCAATATATGTTGATTAAAGTATATATTTTTGTATTAAGTCCAGTGTAACAGTACAAAGCATGCCCTTATCATCATTATATGTATATATTATTTAGTATAAGGTAATTAATTGTTCCATAATATTGTAACACCCCTTATGATGGTGATGAGAGCTGGATAATACTGAATATTTTTTATTATTAAGTCCATGTCATCCTGTAAGAGATGTGTTTCTTGCAAAAATACATTAGGATTAAAGAGCTTCAGATATGTATATAAACTTCCCCTCTTATAATTATTATTTAACCTATAAATGTTGAGTGAAAAATACTTTTCGAGTGACATGAGTTACAATGTGTTAGACTTACTTGTGTGATAATCAGTGATATATTGACTGTATGAACAACAATTGTTATACTAATAAAATTAAAATACGTTTGGTAGGATCTGTGATCTAAGAAAGGTAAAACAAAACCATTTATCAATTTTTAAAGGATCTAGACACAGAATAAGAATAGAATTTAACTATGTACAAAAATGTAAAAAATCTATAAATCCTTACTCCTTCATGGAGTTCAATGAAACTCCCAACTTAAACAGGAAACCTGTTTAAGTTAACCACCATATCACCAACAACAGTTGAATCCCCCCACCACCACCACTAAGAATTATAGAGATTTTCTTTTGAAATAGTACATATTAATATATATATATCTATCCCATGTATCCTATTGTTTACAGTCAAAATATTTAATAGATACTATTATTTTCCAGATTATAATAAATCATGCTAATATCTATAGGTTATTGTCAAGTTATATGTAAGACAACAACATGATAACAATATGAAATTATGTTACCAAATAGAAATCAAATAAACTTGAATAGAAATTGACGTCTTATTTTGGTTTCCTCTTTAATGCTGTCTAATCCTCCTCTGTAGCTTTTGAGTTAGAATGTAGTGATGACGTGATTATATATTAGCACATTTTCCCTTTAAAACATATTATAAGAATAGTGCCACTGCTTTACTCTCCTTTACTAACACTATCCTTCAGCATAAAACAATGGCTATCTCTCCTCTGCTACTTTCCTAGACCTATCTAAAGCATTTGACATTGTCCCACACAAACAACTCATATCTGTCCTCAGTAACCTATCCTTCTCTCAATCAGTCACCAACTGGTTTCAGAGTTACCTGTCTGAATGCCAACAATCTGTTTTATGGCAGAATGACATATCTCCCCAACTACCTGTCTCCATAGGGGTTCCCCAAGGATCCATCCTTGGACCCATACTCTTCTCTGTTTTCACTAATAATCTAGCCTCTGCCACCAAACATGGCACACTCATACAATACACAAATGACTCAACCATCATCTGCTCAGCCCAGTCCCTACCCAAACTGCAAAATGTCACACAGGAAGCCTTTTCCTCTGTTGAAACTTGGTTATCCAATACCCAATTAATACTCAACCCAAACAAAACTAAACTACTCATCTTCCAACCAACCAAACCTACTCAAAACAACTCTCACTTTAACATCACAGCAAAAAACAACACCACTATATACCCAACTGAACACACCAAATTGCACATATCCATGACCATAAAAAAAGTCCACAAAAAACTAGGAGCGTTACACAGAAATAAGCAACTTCTCACCAAAGCAGCAAAGATTTCAATAGCAAATTCCCACCTTATCTCCACCCTACTTTATGCCTCTCCAATATATACCAATCTAAGGCAATGCAATCTAAACAAGCTAGAGACCTGCTATAACAAAATCGCCAAATTCGCCACAGGGGCATCCTACCATAGTCACCACTGTCTCTCACTTGCTGAACTGGGCTGGCTTGAACTCCCTCACCTCCTTCAATGGTATTAACTCTCACTCTCCCACAAACTAGTAAACCATCCACTAAATGTCCCATCCCTCCAGAATGTACTCCAACCCTATCGCACCACCAGACCACTAAGATCCAGCAACAAAAATCATTTGCAAATCACTAAAGCCAATAACTCTGCTGGTGAAGCACTATTCTCTTGCGCCATAGCCAAATTATGGAACTCCCTCCCACCTACCCACAATTACCTCCGTACCATCATGCACCCACTTCAAAACTTTACTAAAAGCACACGTAAAAACATGCTGGCTATGCCCTTGCAACTCCCACTCTAATATCACCCACCCCATCCAACCACTACCTTTCTTTCCACCCCACTAACTACCTTGATTATAGCAAGCTCAGATGCTCATAAGCCTAGTACTTATTATACATCAGGAACTTCTTATTGTAACATTTGTTAATGTCTGTTATGTACTTCACAGATAAAGATTCTAGTTGCCTACTGATGTACTATGTTCTTCATCTGTAAATATGTTTGTAATTAATTGCTATGTAATCCAATGTAACTACTGTCTGTTTATTTTAACTGTGGAGCTTTTCTCCCCGGGCCTCCACTGAAAATGGACCTACGTCCAGTTGCACACTCCCAGTCAACAAATGTAAATAAAATAAATAATAATTAAATAAGTGTATATGTATTTAAAATCTCATATGGGACATTAATTGTAGCTCACTTATCATGTACTAAACCTCACATTTAAAGATCTTAGTTCCCAAGCTACTTCAAGAGTATTTTTTATAAGAATAAACAGTAAGCTCATTAGAAGGTATATGAACATTTTAAGCATAATACAATTTTTATGGTAAAATTGAAAAAGAAGCTTGAATTGGAGATATACAACTCAAAGAGCTGTATATCAGTACACAGTTTCATGTAGTTCTGCTTAATGATAAAATAAAAGTCACTAGCCTTTGTTTGTTTGTTTGTGTCTTTTGGCTTTTCCCGGTTAGGGGTCGCCACAGCGGAACTCCGGTCCGCTAATGATTGTCAGTAGATTTTTACGTGCTGGCTTGCTGGGCCTAACGCCTTCTTACTGAGTATATTTTTGTACATACACAGCTAATGATAAAATCAGTTAAGTCAATGTCTGCAACCTTAAAGTTTGTTCATCGGTGTGAGACCAACATTAAAAAGAAGCTGTTAAATAGTTAATATGTTAACGTACTTAGTATTTTAACATAGAAGTAAAATGCGTACAAAAACTCAAGTAATAGTAAGCATGAACTTGATTTTAACATATATACAGGATTGATTTAAAACTGCCACCAAATGGCCAAACTTAAAAATTGCAGGTAAATATTATGCTTTTGTATCAGATTACTTTTGAAGACAAAGAAATGAGTGTCTCTGTACTTTAAAACATGTTTCAAATACTTTTAACTCTGTATGTATAATAAGACTCAATGACAGTAATCTTTAAAGATACATCACAGAAAAAAAATGTTCTGTTCTAAGTATGCTACTGTTTTTATTTTGTCTGTTAGGAAGTAGATATTTTAGATATAGGTATTTCATTAACAAACGCAGCTAACAACTATTAAGACAACAGTAAAGCAATAGTTACTGTTTATTTCCCTCTTCTACCTTCCTTTCTTCTTATAATTTCTTCTCCTTCTCATTGCATTAACAGTAATGTGAATGTTTAGGCACATACCCTGTCAAAAGGAGAAAGAGTAACATATTATATTATTATACATTATTATATTGACTCCTTACCTGATTTTAGCAAAAGGAGACGTTCAAGGATAAAATCAATGGATTAAAAAAACAGACAGATACGTTGTCTTGTGGCATATGTGAAAATAGAGACACATTCATTTGAATTTTGTAGGACTCTATCAGAAAATACACTAAAATATCAACTTTGAATGGGTTTAACAGCCATAAACAGTATAACGTTATTTGTGTTTCAGTGTTCCATCCTGTTCCTTCTCAGCGAGGTCAAAGGTTGGATTTCCTCATCCGCTTGAAGATGCGATGGTTTCTAAAGCCCAGTGAAGCTGCGAGCATTGAAATGGCATGAGATCAGTTCCTTGGAACTAAAATGTGAGTTTAATAGTGGGAACTGCCTTGCAAAGAGCTTCAGATACTGAAAAATGGCTCGAGAGCCAGAAGCTTTCTTTTGAATGTAAAAAATATGGAGACTTGTGCAAGAACCATTAATCCAAGATATAAACAGAGTCAAATAAGGCAATTAAACATGTGTCTTAATAAGATCAACACCTCTATGTGATAGACAAGTGGATTTTTAAAATAAAAAAAAACTATTCAAGGGAACAATTGTGTCTTTCGGCTTTTCCCGGTTAGGGGTCGCCACAGCAGAACTCTGGTCCTCTAATGATTGGTAGTTGATTTTTACGTGCCGAGTTACCAGCCCTGACGCACAACCTTCAACAAAGATACGCCCATTCACACATGTCTTCACGCAGAAGACGCTCTAGCTGAGAATCGAACCGAACAGATTTACCTCTGGGTAGTTGTTTAAGCACCCTGTGAAATCTGGAAACACAGATATGGAAGTTCCTATGCAGTCCATTTCCCATCCTTTAATACACCAAGCAGTGCAGTGCAAAAACAAATTCCCACAATAATTTCCAGGTGCTTCATTAGCTCAAAATGAAAAGAGATGAAGTGAAAAAGAAAAGAAGATAAACACATTTTGCTGGGTTAAGACAAATTATTTATCTTTCTGTTTCTTCTTTCTTTCTGCTGATTTCCATCTGGCATTATCTGCAATTCTTTTCAAGGAGATGTTTGACCATTCTATATCCTCTAGTTTATCTAAAATTTTGTTTGTTTTTACAAATGCTACTGCAGAGTCCAAATCATCATATATTTTTATGCCGTCATTGAGAAACCGTTTGTCTGGCTGGGAATAGGAGGTCCACCTTTATTTGATTTTTCTTTAGTTCGTTAATTAAAGGCTGGAAAAGTGTTCTTTTAGAAATAACAGAATTTGAATAATCATTGTCAAAGTGTATAATATTGTTTTTTAATTTTATGGGTGATTTTGGCCCAGGCAGTTTTCAAGACTAATTCTTTATCTTGAGTAGACATAAAGATAGATATGTAGATAGATGGACAGATAGATGGATTAGATAAATAAGTGTAAAAACCCTAAGTAGATCTTACGTAAATTTCTTGAATGGTAAGTGGGTGGGGGCTATACCATTTTCTGTAGCCTAATGATGTTAATGTTCTATAACTTTATAGGCTATTACTAGGCTAATGACCACTATGGCACTTACAAGCCTAGCTGCACATCTCAAACCCATTTGGATCCTGAGTATCATAGGCATTTATACATGTTATTAGGGAGGTAACTAACGGGCATGTGGGGTTGTTACTTAGGATAATGCTTTTCTTATTGACAGCCTCTGACCATAAGAGACATGGAGGCCAGACTAGGGTTACAGTTATGATTTCCCATACAGTTCTCAAGGTTTCATTTAAATAGGTCAGGGATGAACTCTGTTTTACATGGCTGGATCTTTTGGGACACATATTTGTCTGTAACGCATGTTCTGTTTATGTATCTGTGGTTGTGCTCAAGACTATCTCAATAGGATCATAAGGTAAGCAGGGGGTTATCCGTAAAGTCTAATACAGTGGTGGTTTTAGTTACTGGAATTCAGAAGGTGTGATACTGCCACTGTGGTACTGAATTTTTCACAACAATTAAATTACAGCTCCAGGGTATAAAATCATTCATAGAGACAGTGCAGGCAAAAGAGGTGGAAGGGTAGCTATAATGTACAAAAAACACCTCGTCCTTGAACAACTTGATATTAGCATCCTGGACTTCAAAAATGTAGAACTCATCCTTGCCATGTTTAAACTGTACTCCAAGAAACACATACATATCATTGGCTGCTACATTCCCCCAGGAAACACTATTACTATCATGGAAAACCTACTAGAATGGATCTCAAACTCCCTGCCTCAGGAAAATATCCTGCTAGGTGACTTAATGTAGATTGGCTCAAAAGTAGACAAAATCAGGAATTATCAAAATCTACAGGAAAAAACATGCTAAACACCCTCAAAACATCTGGGCAGCAATATACTCTGTATTGCAACCTGGAAAAACTATAACCCCTAAACCTACAACAGGAAACGACCAATATAACATCCCCAGCCAGTTTAATAAATACTTTATAGAAACAATCCAGGCCGTAGCCAATAACCAAATTAATACCAGTCACCCTACCCCAACAACTACACTAACTAACAAAGGAACACAAGATAACAGCACCCACTTTAGCTTTCAGCTGGTCTCAATCAAAATCATACAAAAATCCTCCAGAAATGTAAACCTACCTCCCTGGCTGCTGATAACCTTCCTGCAGAATACCTCCAAATAGCTGCAGCAGCTATAGCCTATCATGTTGCAATCCTCATTAATAGATATATCTCAGAGTGTAAAGTCCCCTCTGTATGGAAAACCTCCCACATCATACCACTACACAAAGGAGGCAACTCCTTTGAACTCAATAACTATCTTCCTATTGCTATTTTATCACCCTTCTCAAAAATCCTTGAAAAGGTCATGCACACGCAACTCATATACTACCTACAGGAAAACAGTCTACTATCTAAAAATCAGCATGGCTTTAGACCCTTCCACAGTATGAGCACTGCACTTACATCATTCACTAATGCCATTAATCAACATAGAAATAATGGACAACTAGTCTCAGCCATATTTTTAGACTTCTCTAAAGCTTTCAATATCGTTAACCACAATAAACACCTGAATATACTCTCTATGCTAAACCTCAGTATCTTCTCTATCACATGGTTTCAGAGCTACTTATCAGGTCATCAGCAGCCAGTAAATGGCAGAACCAACTACCCTGTCTACTGCCACTATCCTTAGAAGTTGCTCAAGGCTCCATCCTGGGCCCATTACTCTTCTCTCTGTTCACAAATCAACTCTTATCCTCCACACCAAAGGCCTCAGTTATTCAGTATGGAGATGACACCACTATCATCTGTGCAGCCCCCACACTAGAGTACCTCTACTCCCAAACACAAGAATGGTTCTCACTAGCTGAAACCTGGTTCACTAACCACCAGCTTATTCTTAACCCAACTAAAACAAAATTACCCCTCTTTAGCCCACATAGATCCTTCCTTCAAACAGATAACTTTACTATCAATTCTGATAACAAAACCGTGATTACCCAAACCACCCATGCCAAACTGTTAGGCGTTGAAATAGACAGCCACCTAAGATTCGACTTGCACATTGCCCAAACTATCAAGAAAGTTCACAAAAAACTAGGCCTGCTCTATCACAACAAACAATTTCTCTCAAAACACTCTAAAATCCACATTAGCTAGGACACATCTGCTATCCACCCTCTTCTATGCATCCCCAGTCCTAATTAACCTTTGTAAAACAGACCTACACAAACTAGAATCCTGCTATAATAAAATAGCTAGATTTGCTACAGAATCTTCATGTAGAACACATCACTGTGATTCTCTCAAAAAGCTAAACTGGTTGGAGTTCCATCTACTACTTCATCTCAAACAACTGTCACTAGCACACAAGTTATACTACTCCTCAGATAAAATCCCAGCCCTCCAAAAACATACTCCCTCACACCACAAAAAGAACCTTGAGATCTAGCACACTAAACCTCCTAGAAGTCACCAAACACAAAAATGAAGCAGGAAAATCTCTCTTTAGCTACTCTATTTCTAAACTCTGGAATGCCCTATCTGCCCACCTAACATCTAATAATTCCACTACACTATTTTGAAAAACTCCTAAAAACCCACCTCATGAACAACTGGCTATGCTCCTGTGTCACCATTGGGTAAAGACAGGCATACAATAAATAATTCTTAATACAGCCATTCATAAAGTCTAATATCTCACTCTGTTATAGTATAGCCATGGATAGCCCACTCTTCAGACTTTGGTTCAAGTTGACTTTAATATATTAAATGTATATGTATACAAATTACTGCTTGTGCCACAACACATTATATGTATACGACTGCAAAGTACTGAACGTATTAAGATGTGTGATGCCTGTAAATGTTACATGTTATTATGAGCTTGTACTATGAACTGTCTGATATTTTCTAATGTTATTTTGCCTTATGTCTATTCATATACGATTGTTCTTATCTGCTTGGTCATGTATGTATTTAACTGGAGCTTTTCTCCCCGGGCCTCTGCTGAAAATGAACATGTGTCCAGTTGGACTTTCCCAGTCAACAAATATAAAATAAATAAATAAAATCTCTGATTTTTAAGTCAGTACGGTAGTGAGTAATTCATCTAACCTTCCTTTAGCATTTATAGAATACCATTCTCTCCAATTTGTGGCCATGGTAGTGCAGTGGTTAGCATAGTCACCTCTCAACAAGAGGTCCTCCAGTTTGATTTTCGGCTGGGGTGCCTTCTGTGTGGAGTCTGCATGCCCTCCCTGCGGTCACATGGGTTCCCCTCTGGGTGCTCCGGTTTCCTCCCTCATTCTAAAGACATACAGCAGGTGGAGTGGACACTCTAAACTGACCATAGGTGAGAGTGTGTGCATGAGTGAGTGGTGCAAATGAATTACTGCAGCAGGGCTAGCCACCCAGCAGTGTAAATCTTGCCTCAAGATGATTGTAACTGTGGAACTGACACCCCGACCCTGTGTGCAAAACAGGCAAAGGGGTTGAGGATGGATGGATTCTCTCCAATTTTATCTACAAGCTTAAGATCATAGGAGGCTTTGGTTAGCTGGACTATACTACTGGGGTTCTGATCTTGGAACTAAATTTCTTTGCTAGGATGTTGGTGACGCCTCTGATCTAGTATAAATAGCACTACCAGTTTCTAGGACACTACAGTAGTGAGTGTTGCTTGTTTCCTTAGTTTTGCAATGCTGTTTTCCTTTAATTTTTTTTTTTTGTTCCAAGATTGAGGTAACAGTGGAACCATAAACATAACTGTATATTATGTCAAAATAATTTGTACTACTGCTTTATAGATATTTATACATATGTTTTAATTGCTGAGATATTTGCAGTAGCCCTAATGCAGTAAGCAGCATGCCTATGAATCTCACTCATAGATAATAATTATTTCATATTATTCTTATTTTGTTATATTTATGATGTTTCTGTGATTTTTCTGTTGGTTATTTTATTTAATTGATTATATAAACTTTTATTTATAAACTGGTTGTGCAAAACACTGCAATAAACTTGGTTTGATTATTTGCCTTGTAGCTAGTTTGTAGCTTAAAAATGAAGAAAGTGGTCCAGTCCATTCACAATAAATAACTACAAATTTATAACTATTTGAATAGGATACTGTGTGTGTGCATTTTCCTTGTACATTTGTGATTTATTATTCAAAATGGGCTACTTTTAGTTAAAAAATAGTTAAGTATATATTCCTAAAGCTTCAAGATGGATTAGGTTTACTGGAGGTATTTAGTACTTACAGAGAAATCCACCACCACCCCACCACCACCACCACCACATACACCAAGAGGGACTGTCTTTTTGTGTTGTAACTGACTTTAATCGAATAACAAGCTGTGATGATGTAATAATAGCTTGTGTATGTATTGTACAGAGATATGTTTGCACACATGTAAAGATTGTTACTTGCAAATGTTTTTCTTTGTCATTTAATGAGACTATTTGCTACAGCAGTTGGTTATAGTAGGAAAAAGCTGTGTGTGAAAATGTTTTGTCTTTAATTGATTTAGATCTCAGCTAAATGAGAAAATTCACACCATGGCATATAACTAACCTCAGTGATAAATTGTGTGTGTGTGTCACTACGCACAAGACAATACAGCATACCCAGATTCTCATCAGCATTTCTTCCATGCTAACTGATACAAAATGGTAAAAAAAAAGTAAATTCTGATTTCATCCACCAAAGGCAAAGAGAAATGACTGTCTTTCTTTTTAGGATGAAGCAAACAGAACATTTTAATAAAACAGATTTCCTGGTTTCTTGACAAAGAATACTTTTTCATCTGTTATAATTGCTGAAAGTAAATTCCACTATTGCATTTTGCAAAAGTGCCTGGCATTCTTTCAGAAAGTGATGTAATTATTTATTCTATATGTAATTTTCTATGTGTGCCTTTGCATAATAGTTTCCAGGTTGTGACTGAAAAGGGTATATTGACCATTCCACTTACCTGGTCATCAAAATGAAATTGAATGAATGGAGTAAGTTAGCAAATAATGGGAATAGATGAACTGATTTCATACCAAAGTTAGTTTAATTCATGGAGCCTTAGAAAGTACACTAGTAAATACACTGTTCATTGAAATGTTAATTTGCAGATACTATGTTATCTGTGTACATTATGCTAGTGTTCTAGTGGCATAAAATGCAACACGGTATTCAGAAAAAATAGTTCACTGTGTAAGGCTAAACTGTGCAACAAGTGGTGACATGTATGGCATGGGCAATTCAGAGATACATGTAGCGCAGTCATTGTAGCATGAAAGGTTGTGAGGAAAGCAGCATACGCTAATGACCAAAAAATGACATGCAAATGAGAGCCATTATGGAAATTCAGTCATTGATAAATTTTTGCTCTTTTCTGTATATATGTGCATCATGGGCATTTGCAGGATACTTGTACATATCCTGCAATCCACCACTCCCATCCACCCACAGCCCCTTTTCCCATTTTTGCTCATGGGGTCGAGATGTCACTTCAACAGTGACACAGTCATCTACAGCCAGTGTTCACACTGCCAGGTGGCAAGCCCTGCCACAGTTGTTCTTCCTGAGAAAACCTATGTGAACACAGGGAGGACATGCAGACTCCACACAGAAAGCATCTCAGCTGGGAATCAAACTTGGGAACCTCGAAGGTTGATACGTTCATAGGTATATACTAGGCATGCACTCCAAAAGACTACTGAGAAGCTAAGCCCAAGAAAAGCTGAATAAGTAAGCTCTGTAATCAAGGAGTCTCATGCTACATACTGTCTGATGAATTTATGTTTTTGTAGGTATTCAAGATTTTTGAATACAGTCAATGTGTTGCATTGCTCCACATGTACAGGAAGTTTATCATGTAAGTATAGGATTCCTTGAGTTAGAATATGCTGACCCAGTACATTCCTATTTCTGTATCTGTGAAGATTATGGTCTTTGCTGTGGGTGTTCATGGTGCTGTTTGTTTTGCATAGCTATATGAGATCAAACAGGGTGGGAAGGTCCATGTACCATACTGATTGGCAGCACTCATCAAGGAAGCCTTTGACCCCTTGATATAAATATCAACAGTAAAAGATGTAGAAGGGTGTGCATCTCACCAGATTCTGTGGACTCTGTGAGAAAATCATTATTAGGGAGTGGAACCAAGTCTGACACCTTATACCTTTTGTACCACAATACATCCATGGTAATGTCGTCATGTTTAGACCATCTCCTGCGCAGGAGGGAAAAAAGGGGGAGGTGCTTCAGTCTTCACCCAGAAGAGACTTGCATCAAGGCTGGTAATGCAGCATGATGTACTACAGCCTTTTTATGTCCAAATAACAATCATAAAAGGTCTGATATCATATATTAGCTAGCTACAGAACTCCCTCTATCACCCAAGAAAGATATAAAGCCTATCTACAGGAACTAGAATCACTCAATATTAAACCGAATACCATTTTTCTAGGTAATCTAAATTATCTAGCTACACACTTGAAAGCCTACAGTGCCACTAGTGCACAAGCAGAGAGACTCCTGGACTGTGTTAATAGGATCAGAGTCAAACACTAGGCTAGCTGCTCTAGTGGGCCATTGTAAGCCTTGCCAATTTCTCTTTCTTGAGAATAAAACCTTGTGTCTTGTGTTTGTGAGTTCAACACCTTAACCATTACACCAACTTCCCAATCCTCAGTATAAATGTCCTGGAATGATTTGTTAGAGTGCCCAGTGGGGGAACAGCATCCTGGATCTTATCCTTGCTAATATGAGGCATCTTACCATCCCTTGTATATCTTTATCACTTATTAGATATTGCCATAAAGCTGATTTCTTCAAAATATAATTTTAACCAGTGACCCCTTCCGTAGAAGTTGCCTTTAGAAATTGCACTAAGACAAGCTACTTATGCTTAAGTGATGCATTGGCATGCTTCAAATCCCAACCAAACCCAGCTAACTTCACTGAATACATGGAAATATAAACAGCTGTATAGATGCAGCTGTACCTGTAGGAATAAGTGTAGGGTAAGCAAAACCCCTTGGTGGAACCATAATATCAACAAGGTTTATAATAAAAGTAGGATAATTTTGACCAAAAGAAAGAAGAGTAATTCCCAGAATGACAGAGCTCTCATCATTGAAATGAACAAACAACTCAGGAGCCTAATAAAATCTACTAAAAGCTAAGTCTAAAGCTGAAATAACCACCCATGCCAAAGACAATCACAAGGCCTTTTTTAGTTATGTTCATAATCTCAAAAGCACAATACAGAAATACACTGAGATGATTGTGAACAATTTTACCTACACTGAGGCTAAAGAAGTAGCTAACTTACTGGCTGATACATGTAGCTCAAACTTTACCCCTCTCTCCCCCTCCTCCATCTGTCCCACAAGATATACCTGAAACCACCTTGCCCTCCTGAAAGTGCTGTCAAAAGCAAAAATGACTGCATTGATGAGTACTGACAATATCCCTGGATGCTTCTTGAATAGCATAAAGAATGATTTAGCCAATCCCCTAACAACACTATTCATCCTCAGCCACAATATAAGTTTTGTATCAAGCGAATGGCAAACAGCTACAGTCATTCCCTGCATAAGCAGAAATTCCACAGATACAGGCAATAACAGCCCCATAAGTCTGACCATATGCAAAGCAGTGGAAAGTCTTATCATGGAACTAATCAATAAAGATATAGGGAATTTCCAAATGCTGGACCCATGTCAGTTTGGTTTCATCAAGGGCAGGTCATGCTTACTCAACCTGTGGAGTTCTTTGAAAAGGTAACCAAAGCAATGGATGAAGGTAGAATGGTGCACACCACATACTTCAACTTGGCCAAGGCTTTTGACACAATTTCCCACTTGAGCATAGTAGATAAGCTAAATAAACTGGAACTAAACACTCACCCCTTGGATTGCCAGCTGGCTGACAGTACACAGGAGATCAAAATAGGGGAAACTACCAACATAAAGAGACCAGTCACCGCTGGAGTCCCCCAGGGTTCAATGCGGGGACCTTTCCTGTTTGGCAACTAATTCTCTGAAGTAAAAGCCAATACCAAAGGGCACTGGCTGACTAAATTAGCAGATATCTGCAAGCTAGGAACAGTTATAGAATCCCCAAATAACTTAGCCATCCTAAAGGAAGGTTTGTCCGAAACCAATAATTGATTCCAGAATCATGGACTGAAACTAAATGACAAAAATTGCATTATCGTATTCATTGCAAAATAATCTACCCCGGGGAACTACTGCACTGACAATATACTCCTGAGAGTTGACACCATTGTTTGGGATTTGGGAACTTATGTGGATCATAATCTAACTTTTGAACAACTTGTATCCACTGTCTTAAGAAAGTTCTTCTGTATTATGCAGCCTATAAACAAATGCATTGCAACTAGTTCTTGAAATGTCATTCTCCCACTTTACTCACTCCTCATTAGGCCAATCATTTAGTATAATGCCCTTTTTGGCATGTATCTGTCCAGGCATATGCAACAACTGGAACACCCACAGAGATACCTTACTAAAAGGATACAAGGCTTGAGCAATATATCTGACATGCACAGCTTCAATGCCACATCACTATATTTGTTATCCTACAGAATGCTAAGAGGTGACCCGTGTCTGACATATAAGGCATCCTCTCAGCCAAGGAACTCCCACAGACATAACTTACTAAAAGGATACAGGGCCTAAACAATATATCCTACGTGGACCACCTCAAAACCCTGTCATTATACTCAGTATCCTGAAGACTGATCAGAGGTGACCCTTGTGTGGCATACAAGGCATCCTCTGACCCAATACTGATGGACCAATTACATATCAGCAAGTCAAATGGTATCAGAAATATTCAGTCTAATGATCTAAACCAACTGTTGGAAGGGAGGGGCAGGTATATATTGCAGACAAAACCATTGCTCTGGAACAGACTCCCCCCCTCCATTTAAAACAAAGCACATCCAATTCCATATTCAAGCTCAACTTGGATCTGTGGATAGGAGACAGCAGGACTGCCCCCGAGTAAAGCTGAATGGTTGTCCTCCTGTTTCCAGTACTTGCCATCTGCTGCTAATGGACAGTGACCACACAGGTATCTAAATGGATCATAGTGAAATATGCCTGTTTGCAAATTATCTGTTGAAGCTGCCATTTATTTTCTGCATTCAGTGCTAATATCCAGTGCCATTTCAAAATTCTTTTGAAATTGCTCATCTCAGCCTTCACAAAAAATCCATAGGTTTTATAATTTATGTCATTGCCTTAATTTTAACTAACATTCTGTACTTAAACACTAAATAATATTTATAGAAATAATGGCAGCATTTTCAGAAAATGTTGTAATATGTTGTAAAGAAAACCATAATGTCATTTTTTAAGTAATTTAACTCAAACTTGGTTTTGTCATTCTTTTCAAAGTGTTATACTTCATTAAGCACTTAAACTTTTCAGTGACAAAGTGAATTTCACAGTAGTTGTGAAAGGATTTGAAAATGTCACCATTCGTCTGGATGAGTCAGTGGAAAGGTGAAAATGATCCCATTCATATTGATTTGACAATAGAGACAGAGTTTTGCGTTATATATATCTGTGATGGTTCCTTACCATCAGTGCTTCAACCTAAAAGGAATGCAGTTTTGGTGTGAAAGGTAGTAGAGAAGGCATTATTAGTGAGGTATATTTTTAGCTTCTGAAAGGATTTTGACCTCAGCTGAAAACTCACAGTCAGACTGAAAAGCTGGAGGAGAATTTAGTGCAATCATTTTAAATTACATAGTTCTTTTTGCCCTCCGTTTACAACACAGCTGGTGGGGTGTTGTGAAGGAAGGAATTATGAATTTGTATCCTTTGATCAACGTTTTAAGGATACCGACCATGTTTTTGTTGCACAGGTACTGGTAAGATCTTTGAGGGGGTCATCTGAAAAAGAGATCATCATCCTTGTGGAGGACTACTGCAGCAATGCAATGTATTACTGCAAAACAACTGCTGAATAATACAGGCTTGCATAATTTTTATTATTTTTGAGAGATTTTTCCAAACGTGATATATTACAGATTTCAGCTAATGTATTCTGGATACACTTTGAAGAAGAAATAAATGCAAAATATGTGTTTAGTGTACTTTTGTTGCAATTTTTTTTTTTTTTGCTCAGGGGATGTAATGCTTTGTGGTATTTGAATTTATCTGTGTACTTTCCAAGCTTCCTGCTTTAAATGTGGTGATGTGCATAGGCAGTTATTTTCATGTGTGGATAGAGTTTTCCCAACTTTTTTTTTTTTAATTTTTATTTCAGTTGGCAAGTTTGTTTCCACCTGACCAGTGGGACTTCAGATTTCATGATCATTTAACAGCAAATAATTTTCTGTGGCATTTGTATAGCGAGAGTGAGTGTGTGTGTGGGCATGCGCGTTTCTGTGCGTGTGTGTGTGTGTGTGTGTGTGTGCATGCTCATTTCTGTGTGTGTGTGTGTGTGTGTGTGCACGCGTGTTTCTGTGTGTGTGTGCACCCTTGTTTATGTGTGTGTGTGTGTGCGCACGCACGCACTTTTCTGTGTGTGTGTGTGTGTGTGTGTGTGTGTGTGTGTGCACGCGCGTTTCTGTGTGTGTGTGTGTGTGTGCAAGTGTGCGCGTGCACGCATTTTTGGGTGTGTGCACGCACGTTTGTGTGTGTGTGCATGCGCATTTGTGTGTGCACGCACGTTTCTGTGTGTGGGTGCACGTGTGTTTGCATGTGTATGTGTGCATGCATGTTTGTGTGTGCATGCACGTTTCTGTGTGTGTGTGTGTGTGTGCGCACGCGCATTTCTATGCATGCGTGTGTGTGTGTACACGTACGTTTCTGTGTGTGCACAAGCGTTTCTGTGTGTGTGTGTGTGTGTGTGTGTGTGTGTGTGTGTGTGTGTGTGTGTGTACATGCATTTCTGTGTGTGTGTGTGCACGCACGTTTCTGTGCATGCGTGTGTGGGCGCATGCACATTTCTGTGTGTGTGTGTGTGTGCACGCGTGTTTCTGTGCGTCTGTGTGTGGTGTGTGTGTGTGTGTGTGTGTGTGTGTGTGTGTGTGTGTGTGTGTGTGTGTGTGTGTGTGTGTGTGTGTGCATGCGCGTTTCTGTGTGTGTGTGTGTGTGTGTGTGTGTGTGTGTGTGCATGTTAGTTCCCATTAGCCTAGTTAGATAGAAGTGTTGTGGTGATCAATGAAAACACTTTGTGTCTCAAGGTTTCTTAAACACTTTGGTTTCATAATACAGAACAAGCCAGAGTAGGAGGCATTTGGCCTATGAAGCAGAAGATTGAGATGAAGGATTTTTACTGTGTTTGGGTATTTTTTTTTTTATGGAACTCCACATATATGCTATTATTCATATAGTAGTGCATATAAACAAGATGATTACACCTTGAAATGATGCAAAAGATTTTAATTCTCTTACCTTGTTCTTTATTACCATACCATCTCATGTCCATTTCCCAGATGCTATAGACTTTTTTTTATTCATTACTGTTTACACATAAAGTGCTTATTTTTAATCAGCAACATTTTGTTGCCTCGTCTCACAAGATAATCTACATATGCATCTGTGGAGATTTGTAGATAATAGATGTGTGTCCTGGTAGTTGGACAGGACAGACGCATATGCTCCTGTGTAAACTTGAAGGGATATGGTACAAGAAGTTTTTGCTCATTTTTTTGTCTGAAACTATGATGAATTATTTGGGCATGAGTCTCAGGATAAGAACTCTGAATAGGTCATTGTTACTTGGCTCACTGGTACCATTTAGGTTCATAGGTAAGTACTAGGCTAGCAACCCTTGCAAACCATTTTAAGCCTAGCCAATTTCCTTTGGTGAGAATTGAATCATGTATGTCTTGTTTGTGAGGTAAACACCTTTACCATCGTGCCAGTCCCCAACTCCATTATATCATCCTCCTCAAAAAACCTTTGCAGTCATGAGGCAAGATCATGGCTTGAATTTTGCAGCTTAAATGAAAATATTTTGCCCGTTTAGAAATACTCCAACCTTCTTTAAATATGATTATGACCTAAATCATTTTTCTGTTGTCTATTAAGGAGGTTAACACTAATAAAACTGAAATGGGTACAGTATTCTATTATCTAGCCACAGGGTTGTCAGTAAGTATGTAAATACATAAATAAATCACAATCCATTCACTGGTTCATCAAATGCAAGGTATGGGCTTTTGGTTTTGTAGGAGCAGGGATTGTTAAGCAGTCTCCATCTTGGATACATCTGCCATTTAGTCCTGAGCTAAGAGCTTCCAGAAAGGTTACATTAAACTTGTTATACCCATACAATATTTAGTCATACATTTCAATCTAGTAATAGCTGTTTATTCACTTACTGTATCTAAACTGGCCTTAAATCAGATAATACCTAGAAATTTGCACCAAATGTGTTTGCTAATATATTTGTGTAGTCCGCAAGTTCAGAGCAATGTTGGGTGATATCTTTTAACATCGTGATGTAAGTAAAGAAGGATTTATAATTATCCATCACTTGTGTTGTTGGTATATGTTCGTGGGATGCCTTTGATTTCCTGATAACCTTTTGATGCCCAGTCTTGATTTGTTGGTCTTTAGCTTTGCTGTATATTGTGAAAAATGTTTTTATTTAATTTAATTATTTTTATACATGGAGACCACCAGGTTGGTTTACTCCTACATTTTCCATTTTGTTTAGTTTTGATACAGACTGTCTTGTTATTAAATGTAGCTAGGTGATTATATAAATTATTTGCATAATTAATAACCTTGTAAGCATTTTAAGACTTCATCATAGAACTGCAGAAGGTGAGTACATTTGAAGTCTTGAATACTGTAATAGTCATATCTGATGGATGGGTATTTTGAAGGAGAAGGTTATCAGTTTGTGGTTGAGCTTAACTGGGAAAGGGTATACCAGTGGAATAGTGCATACTGATCATAGAAATATTAAAGTCATAGAAAATATGAAGCAGACTTTGGAGTCTTGTCTGATTTTTTAATCTGATTTCCTTCATCCTCTTTTAATAAGCCCCTCAATATAAGCTTATTCCTCCTCTCCTGCAAGACCCTGGCACTAAAACTATGACAAATGGAACAGGAGTCTTGAAGATGGAGTGGACCCAGACAGTACAAACAACTAGTGTGTCCGTCAGTAATGGACATCTTCTGAGTGTAGGAATCACACTTTTTGAATTCTGACTTATGTTCCTTAGTTGGTTCCTTAGACATACTAGCTATAAGGAAAACATTTCTCAATAAAAGTTAGAACAACAACTATAACTGTTATAAAGAGAAAGCAGCAAAGAAACAAGTATATAAAATAAAGTACTATATATATATGTATATATATATATATATATATATTTTTTTTTTTTTTTTTTTTAAGAGAAGAATAGAGGGGAGGAGAAGTCTCTAAGTTAAACAACTATCTCCTCCACCTGAGGAGATGCCTCTAACTTAAATGAAGTACTCCTAAAAGGCTTATAAAGAAGAAAAAGGACAAGAATCCTCTAATTTAAAAAGGAATTCTTGTGGAGAAAACAAGGCCCAAAGAAAAGATAGCCACAAAATAAACTTACAAGTTTCTGAGTACTGTGCATTTGTTAAGTGATTTTTGAAAAGGGCTAAAAATAGCACAAGACTGTTGCTATAGCACTAATAAATAAAAATAACAATCAGACAGAAAATTTATAAAATATTACATTTTCCAAGCCTGAGCCAGTGAAGACAATCCCGAAGCTTCAAGCGGCAAATGAGATCTGGGGAATAGCCGCTAAGCACTATGGGATAGGTATTCTGCCTCGAGCCAGTGAAAGCTCTCGAGCTTTAGTATAAGCCGAGTTGGTGCCGAGGTTTCGGCTCTGAACCCAAAGTAGCAAGACTGAAGGTGAGATGGGACAACATAATATCATAGCTTAACTATCATAAACAATTATCACCAACTTGAGATTCAGGATCTAAAAGGTCTATAAAGGTCCATAGAACTATTTTATTCTTTTAAATAAATCCCTGACATTTCTTTTGCAGGAAGGAGAATTTTAGCTAAGGTTGCTAACACTCCATGGAAGAGACATAAATAAAAGTGAAGTATCATTTGGGATGGCAGGACCATCTAAGTAGACACGGATGTGAGGGGCCTTAGCCACAATATAAACACTATATTCAAATTTTGCTTTGAATAATTCTTGTAATTTAGTTGGAATTCAAGCTTTTCATAAATGTGACAGATCCATAAAAAACAATACAAGTAAGCAGCTAAAGAAAAAGCTTTTGAAATGACCATAGTTCTCAACCTTTTATTTCTAGTGTGGAACGCTTACCAACAAATTTAACTAGAAAGGTCAAAAAGTGGTTAAAACTCTTAATTTTTTCAAGAAATTCTCTTGATGAATTAGTATATTTCAATATTACTCAAGACTCTTTTAACAAATATCAGTGTTAACAGTGAAAGTGTGACAGATCCTTTCAGTGTGGAACTGTCTGGAACATGGGATTTCTTAAGGCTCAAAATGAGAAACATTCACCTTAATTAGGTGCATTTGAGAAGTATGGATATAACCGCTGAACTTTCTTAAAATATTTCATTTCAAGCTTACGGGAGAGTACATGGGGGCTTGCCTTCAAGCAAGAAAAGTGAAACTGGATTATCTTCCTTCTAAAAAAGTGAGGTTTGATTATACAGCCTTTTATGGTGAGAACAAGCTTGTTCAAAATATGTTCTAAATTTCTAAGGCAAGTTAAAAAATGCTCAGTAAAATCAGGGAACTGCTTAGTTGGACACTTGCTAGAAGTATACCCAAATACTATTATATCAGATTTATTAACTTTAACCAAGTAATTAGTGGTGTGTGATTTACATTTATTGGCATAAATGTATGTGGCTTTACCTGAGTAAGAATTTTAATATGCAGACATAGCACATAGCTGATAATGGCAGATAAAAACACTGGGCTTTACAAGACCAGCCACCATGGAAAGAAGACAAGACAAGACCAGCCACCATGGAGAGAAGAAGCTGTCTATAGCAAGGTTACTGAAAGAAAAACATCTGAACGAAATGTAGCCATACAAGAGTGTTATTATAAGTGGCCATATGGTATCTAATAATTAGCATTTTTTTTGAGATAAACTTGTAAAAAAAGAGCCATAGAATGTGCACTTAGCACTCTCCAATTTAACCAACATGAAGTAGCAAATCAGTCAGGTGTGCTCTTCAAGAAGTGGACCTGACTATAAGCCATATATGACTGTTAGTTTGGTGGATGGAAAAAGTGCAGCTGAGTAGGTGTGATCATGGAACAAAGCCCCTCAGCTAATTAAATATCAGATCATAAGGGTCTGTAACAGCAGGTAGCTGTTGTTGAAGTGTGAAGTTGGGGGAAGGCACTCTTTTACTTTCACTGGCATAGGCAGGCAACAATAAGGGCTGCTGGAATGCAGTTTCTGAGTACTGAGCATTTGTGAAGTGATTTTTTTCTTTCTTTTAAAGACACACTGTTGCACCCGAACACAACTATAGGTAATTTGTGGGGCCTCGTGTTTTGTGGGTATCTAACATCAACTATGTATCCACAGAGTGATATCAACCTGTCATTAACATATGACTGAGACTGTATGTGAAGCCAGAAAACTACCTCTAATTCATACATTCTAGCAGAGACATTTTATCATACTTATAGGTTCATAGGAGTGTACTTGGCTAACAACCCTTAGGGCCTTTATAAGCCTAGCCATGCAAACTAAATGTGACCCACAAGTTTTATTTTTTAGACATTTTTATAAGGGGTGATTTTTGGCTTTGACATGAATTATTGACTACCTCTGTCCATCAGGACAGAGGCGAATTTATGATTTCCCATTCAATGGTCGAAGTTACACTTAAATATGGAAATGTAGGGACTTTGCTTCACATCAATGGGGAGCCTGTTCCAGAGGATGGGAATTGTCTGATATGCATATCTGTCTCTCCAACATGTCCTGTTTATGTCACAAGCAAAATAAATCTAATTGGTTTCATACTGTTTGTTTTGCAGATGTGCAAAAGGTTTATCAGAACTGGTTCCAAGGATGCCTTGTACACAAGGCATAGATTGCCTGTCAGTAGTATGTATGAGACTGAGTACAAAGATAGTACTTTGAGGTAATCATAGAACATTGTGTTTACTCCTGTATTCTCTTTGCAAGAAACCTTTGTGTAAGTTCCAGTTGCTGCATGTGTCTAGTCAGGTATATGCTGAAGGGGGCATTATACTCGATGATGGGTCTGACGAGGGCTGAGTATAGTGCCATGATGACTTCCCTGGACCTAGATGCCAGGCTGCTACGTACACGTTGAGCAACATAGAAGGATTTTCTTACTACCTTGGAGACATGTTGATCAAAGGCTGGGATACTATATACACAAGTTCCCAGATCCCTAACTAGGGAGACAACTCTTAGGGGTGGTTTATTGATGGCATAGTTTCCTGGGGTGGCTGTCTTCCCAAAAGATAAGAACATGCATTTCTTGGCATTGAGTGTTAAGCCAAGACTTTGGCATCAGTCTTTTTACTTGTGTTTAGACTTCCCAGTAGAATGTTTTCATCTTGGTTGGATTCTATGACTACTCCTATCTTGCAATCATCTGTGAACTTGGTCAGCCAGAGGCCTTTGACATTGGCTTTGACCTCCAAGACAGAGATGACAAAGGGGACTGGGCCCAGCATAGAGCCCTAAGGGACTCCACTGTTGACCTGCCTCTTTGTGGAGGTGACCTCACTGATCCTAACCTCCTGAGTCCTATCTGTTGCCCCGATGGCTACCCAGTGCATTATAAATGGAGTTATGCCTAGTTCCATAAATTTGTTACCAATGCCTGTGAGGGGTATTGTATCAAACGCCTCATCCAGATCAAGGTAGGCAGTATGCACCATTTTAACCTCGTCCATTGCCTTGGTAGCCTTTTCAAAGAAGTCCACCAGGTTCAGTAGGCATGACCTTCATTTGACAAAGCAAACTGGGATGGATCCAGTGTCTGGCGGTCTACTGTGTCTTTGTTGATCATTTACATGATAATTCTTTCCATTACTGTGCAAATAAGATTAGTCAGACTAATGGGTCTGTAGTTTCCTGGATCTGTTGATGGTCCTCCCTTATGAGGGGGGAAGACTGTTGCAGTACTCCATTATCATGGCATAAAGCCAGTTTTGAAACTGTAGTTAAATAGTGACTCCAGTGGCCCTGATAAGTTGTATTTTAGACTTCAAGAGGCATCCCAGGATGTCATTGGGGCCCATTGAGGCTGTGTTCTTGGCTTAGTGCAGCCAGGACATGCTCTCTTAATATAGTTAGAGGGGTTATGTTTGAGGGTATTTCTTCGGCTGTGGTTGGGATGAGTGGAGGGTAAAGTTGAATCTGACTTTTTCAGCCAAGTTCACTGTATCATCAGGCTCAGTGAATATGGCACCATTAACCACCAGTTCAGCACACTACTGTGTGCTGGCCTTAAGGATTCAGACATAGCTGAAGAAAGCCTTATGTTTGCCATTTGCCTGGGAGGCTATCTTAACTTCAAAGTTGCTTTGTTTGACCTAATTAGCATTCCTAATTGCCCATTTTATTTTGATGAGCAAGTTTTTATCTTTAAGGGAGTAACGCTTCCTGATTCTTGCTATGATTTTTTTTTTTGAGTATCCTGTTCAATTTGGGGTGTCACCAGGGTGGTTTGTTTTTGGAGTTAGTTATGGGCTTACTTCTAGTAGGTACTGCAGCCCCTATTTAGCCACTGACAAGGTTGTACAAGTTTTTGTGACCAATTCTGCATAGACTGATGTGTTCTCTTGGTTTGGGTGGTACACTGAATTTTGACAAACTATAGCTTAAGAAAGGTTGTTTGCCTTGGAACAGTTACTGATTTGGATGTGTTGTAGAAAAGTAGCTAAAGTGTATTGAAAAAATCCCCAAGGAAAGAGCTAACAAAGAAGAAAAATAGTGTAAAATATTTTGATCACTTCTGTAATTATATTTGTTACAGATCTTGTTCCCCCCCCCCCCCCCCCCCAATCCTCCTCTGGAACTGAGCAACTACCTTTTTCACTTTTGTATCATAACAAATTAATTTACATACTTCACAAGTTATAGTGAATAGAAACAATGCAGTCTTTTGTACATTGCAAATCTCACTTTATCTGCTGTGCTTTAGTAAGTAGTGGCAGAAAATTTAATTTCCATTTTAACTAAGTAATGTGTGAAGTTGCCAAGTGAAAGACCATTGGCTCTCCACTGAAATGCCAGCAATAATAATGCTGAGTGCAGACAAAATCCAAAAGAAGAATAAATCTCAAATATCACTCCTCTCCTTTCATTTTTTTTTTTTTGCAGGCAGACAAACCCCCAGCACCACATCCCCTGAACTTATATATACCGACTCTGA
Organism: Protopterus annectens; assembly: GCF_019279795.1. Taxonomy (NCBI): domain Eukaryota; kingdom Metazoa; phylum Chordata; order Ceratodontiformes; family Protopteridae; genus Protopterus; species Protopterus annectens. The sequence continues at coordinate 703,749,325 of NC_056728.1, read as the reverse complement.
CACAGCCATACTTTGGAAAAAAGGGAATGGCCATCTCAGATTTACTATATGCAAGTCTGTTTTTTCATCCATTCAGTCTACATATTTTGGAACTTGCTCTAGCAGGTCACAACATTTCAAATGGTTACCAGTAAACACATTTCATACATTTCTGGCCTTAGAATAGAACATTCATTAACACAATAATGAGATGTTTCATTGATAAAATTTACAAGCTGTTGTAGAAATCATTATTCCCTTACTTAAAATTTTTAGGTGTTCAAAGTTTGAAAGGGATGCAAAGCTTATTGGTACTTCTGATCATTACTTCCTTGACAGAACACATGTTCTCATTTAATTAAATTTCATTTGATTTTGAAGAAAATGTTATTTAAGTAGCATTTTTTGTCCAGGCACTTCCGTCAATATTTGTTCAATAGTGGTATTTATTTTACTTTTTACTGCACCCAAATTCCGTACATGCTATTTTGCTTTCACTTTTTATTTACTTTAAGGAACGGATTTAACAACATTTAAATGCTTGTTACTGAGAAATTATTGTATTTAGATTCTGCCATTGTTTGTGCATTTTGTACCCCTGATCTTGCCCAGTGGCTCTCTTTCCCTTGCTCTTTTGACACTTTAGTAGTTCTTTTGGGGTGGGAGCCAGGCACTTTCCAATGTGATTAAGAGCCCTATGGCTAATTTGTTCTCTGCATGGAGGGCTAAATCAGCCCATTCATTCCCCAGAGAGCTAAGAGTCAGGTGGTAGGGAGTTGGTCCATCTGCTGGACCCAGTGGATTTTTCTCCTGGCGCTCGTATCTACCTTGACAGCTCTCTCTGTTGAGCTCCACTTATAGTACTTACCTGTGGTTGTGTGCTCAACAGGCCCAGGCTCAATGGATGCAGCACTTAATGCACCTCCAAAGTATTGGTGAGGCACAAAGCCTGAGTTACTTACCTCCCTGTAGGGTGAACAAGTCAGCAGTGGCCACTCACTCAAATTTTCTCCAGCCCATCCCCTTCAGTGCCTTTGCCACTAATTGAACACTGGTTGTCTGGGTCACAGTCAGGACTTTACCCTCTGCACACCTGGGGGAAAGCCTTTCTAGTGCATTTTACTGTACCCTACCTTGCTTTTAAACACTCAAATGTAATTTGACCTTACTCTTTGACAGGTCCTGATAATGGATTCACTATGAAAGGTTGACTCCAGGGCCACCAAGTGTAAATCTGTTTATTTAGAGCAGTCAGTAACCAAATGGTTGAACCTGCATAAAAACAACATCTCTAACATCATTACTGCAGGAGAGCAAAAGCCACCTGCACCCCTTCATGTAAGGAACTTCACCTCCAATCCCCTTTTATTTAAATATACTAATCTTGCAATCACACATTTTGGAAAAAATAGATACAAAACTGTTGTTAGGATAACATGTCTCCATTTCTCTGTATTGTCCTGCTCTCCCTTATAAAGAGATGCATAGTGGTTATCCTGAACTGGAAAAAGGGATGGCAAAACAACTACAAAAATGTCAGTCTCACAGAAACCTGAATGAACATGAAACGTAATTGTGGATTTCTAACTCTGTGGAATTGTGATCAGAGAGATAGTTGCCAAGCAGTTAGTTATTGACCACGTGTAAGACAACAGTTGCTAGCTCAGCCTGGAATTCTGCAGTAATTAAGCTGCATTAAAATTGTCAGCAGAAGACAACATTACATGGGTGGTGGAGGGGGAATCATAGAAGTATTCAAGAGGGCAAGGGTGTGTAGTGAAGGGATGAGGGGGAAGTTACAGGTGCAGGGGAGGTAGAACATCAGTTACACATATAAACATAAAGGGCAATCCAGATATGCCTGTTGTCTGTTGTCATTAAGCAGATGTAATGTAATATAACACTAAAGTAAATATGTGAACAAACAAGGAGGCACATGCTCTTATCAGATATGATGGATGGCTCTGACAGTGTAGGAACAGCCACTTCTGCTGGAGCAAAATAGCAGTGTACATACCAAGCGAGCAGTTTGCAAAATGTATTAGTGGACACAATGACTAGATCTGTAGTGATGGATCACTAGTGGTGACTGTTTCAAAGTCTTCACCTTTGTGACATCAGTTTTTGTTGTCTCCAATGGAAGGCTGCTTGCTAGAGTGGAAAATGCCCAACTGGAAAAATCTGGGGCAGGGGCACAGGATGTTGTGGTCAGGCCATGTTTAGGGCAACTTCTGTGCATACTGCCTCCCTTTTCCTTTCCTTCCCTTCCTAGGGTAAAGCAAGAATTGCAGGGGTTCATTTGATTCTAATAGTGCCAGTGATACTGAAGTAGTTGTACTTCTGACTACTGATTACATTTTTAGGAAGTTTTTATACTTTTGTCAGTAAGACAAGATTTTCTATGTCAACAAGGACACCCAACCCCTCTCTTTTTCCAAGTTCTGTTTTTTTTTTTTTTGCTCTCATGCCTGCTGACATCAAATCTACCTCAGCCAGACTTGCACCCATTCATTCCTCCCTGGTGGGGAGTCCTTCATAACAATGGAAGTGAGAGCCATCAAGTTGCATCACTCAATGAACCATGAGGGTTTCTTGTTTTCCTCACTGATATCCCAGCTATGAGGACATTTATGATCGCCCTAACCCCACACTGTGGGTAGGTGGATGAGTGAACCACATCACTGTTGGGCTCACAGTAACTTCCCAATATGGGTAAACACTCATGCACACCAGCTATGAAAGCTACCAGTCATTTATGGCTTGGTGAGTCAAACAACCCCACACAAGCAACATCTTTTGCATCCTAACCCCTCTGCCAGTGAATATGTTGCATTTTCTGCCAGTCTCTGCATCCTTCTTCTCTGGATGGGCATTTCAGTTCTTCTCTCCCAGCTCCATCAGTTGTCTAAGCAGTTATTTGATCCTGTGTTGCCTGGGATGCAGTAAGGGCTTTATCTCTGTGTGCCATCACAGCTGGCATTACTCTTTCCTTCACATTATGTACTTGATAGCATGGGTCTGGAACTGTAGTCCCACAAAATGACCTTTTGCTTCAGAGGAAGAGGTAAATATTCTTCTGTAAGCTCAAAGGACTTAGATTAAAAAATCTTACTCATCTAAGAGAAGCAAGTTCCTGCTGTGGTGTTAGAATTAACATCTGCCAGTTTAATACAGAGGACTAACCCTCTTAGCTGCTAATAAGCTTCATCCCATAGCCCTAAATGTCATTCCATCAGTCTCCATTTGCCTACTGTTTGGTTCTGAGCAAGTCAGTTAACATGCCGGTACTTCCAGGCCTCCACTGAAAATGGACCTCAGTCTACTTAGACAATCAGATTAACAAAATATTTAGTAGATGTAATGGTTTTACTAGTAGCGTTGACATATTTGACATAGTTACTGGATCAAAATCTCCCTCATTCTTTATTTAAGGTGCATTGCTCAGGTTTCTCAACTTTCTTGCAGTGGAAACTTTCTATAACTTTTCTTGTTATTGTTAAATTGTTCATGAATGGTATCCTGCATTTTAAGCCTCCTAAGAGATTAGGGATTCCAGACTGGGATGTGAACTTTGTTTTGTACTATTTAGACACATTCCCTTTTGATGTCAACAAATCAGTTTGCCTTTAAATTTTGACTTGGAAAACTGTTTTCTTATTGGCTATTATGTCAGCTAGAATGTTTTCAGAGATACAGCTTTTGTTATGCTAACGTTTTCCTTCATAAGGAAAGGGTGGCTCTTGTTACTAATCCACACTTCATACTGAACATTTGATTTGGGATAGCCCTGAACCAGAAAATTCAGCTCCTATCCTTTTATTATTTTCCTCAGAATTTTAGTTTGTGACTGCTCCACCATATTTAAATATACAGTATTATATTTACAACTTGGAAGCTTTTGTACATAAAATGTTGTTAATCGAAATAACGTCATTCAAGCCATGTGCCTTGCAAGCATTTATTAGTAGCTCCAGTCTAATTCTCTTGTCTCTAACCTATTTTTCCAACAGCCACCTCTGTCAAATCTTGAGACCTTTTCCAATATAAAAAAAAAACAATTTTGTAAAGTTGGGACAGGTTACCAATTGTTTACATAAGGCATTAGTTGTATCCTTTTTTTATTGTATACATATGTTTGTATATTCTTGTCTGGAAGATCTCTCCATTTTACTAGCATAAAACTCTACTCATGACTCATCAGACCCATCATAGATTACAACACCCCATTTGGGATGTACTTTACAAGACACCTGCAACAGCTGGAAAGACCACAGAAGTACCTCACCAAGAGGATTACTGGCCTCAGACAGATGCCCTATGCAGCCCGACTGAAGAAACTCCAACTGTAGTCGGTTGCATATCGCTTACTCAGAGGTGATCTCTGCCTGACATACAAGTCCATGTCCAACCCAGAATTGATGGACTTGCTCCACCTAAAAAAAAAACAAATCCCCAAGAGCCACACGCTCTAGGGATCTAAACCTCACCACAACGATAAATAGGACATGCTGGAGGGATAGATTCCTGTCCCAGAGCCTCCCCATGCTTTGGGACAGGATTCCAATCTACATTAGGCAGAGCCCCTCACTAACACTCTTCAAGAGAAACCTTGACGAGTGGCTGGGAAACAGAAAATTTACCTCGGGGATCACTGCAGTGGCTCTGCTGGACAGAGGCACAGGGAACTAATGGCTCTGCTGGACAGAGGCACAGGGAACTAATCTAAAGGGGTGGCGAAAGCCAACACATTCTGGCTAGGCTTATAGATGCCCTCGGGCAAATATCATAATACTTACTTATGAACCTATAAAAGATGTACATGCTGTGCATGCAGCCAAGTAAACAGCAGCACTTGTGTCACAGTTAAAATTCCCTTTACAAGCTAATATCACTCGGTAATTTTTCACTGTAATGTTAGTGCAGTCCAGTATGAACCTACAATGAGAAAACATACCGTACTTTTCCTACCTGAATTCTAAGATAGAAAGTTGGGAGCTCCTTTACTGTCCATTTCTAATAGTGCCTTCATATTAAGACTCCCTTTAAAAACAAAAATAGGTGCTACACCTAGCTTGTTCACCAAACCAACCCTTTCAATATTAATAATCAGTTTTTGGTCATAACCTTTCTCACTTGCTCACTTTTGTAATTACATGCAAGTCTCATAGCTCTAGATTAACTATCCCTAGGGTTAATGCATCTATTGGATTGGTATGTATGAGTACTTTTCATATCTGATTTGAATATGATTAATCTCTTGACACTTATTTCTTGCCCAATATCATTTAACACATTATTTGGGTAGCCTCTTACTTTTAACACACCTTTAAAAACTTCCAGTTTTTTAAAAAGATGCTTAATCGTTAGAATCTAGTTGAGGCAGCCTAATCATCTGCCCTTTGACTAGGTTAGTTTTTATTTCATGTTGCATGGCAGCTTGTAAAGTTTAAACATTCCTTCCTATAAATAGTGGATTCATAGTTACAATGTTCAACATTTTTGCTAATATACACATCCAAATAGTTAATTCCCCAAAAATTATTGTACCAAGTAAATTGAAAAATGTACAGCATTGTTTATATATTTAAAAAAAATACTGAAATTGGTTCATTGTTCCTGACCGTAAAATAAAATATCCAAAAACCTCAAATATAAGACAATATTGGGTCTTTCCAAGTTGGCTGCACACTGATTTCTTCACTGATGACTTAACTGCAGCTCTCCCAGTGTGAAAAAATAAACGAAACTGAAAGACAAAGGCTAGGAACCCTGTCACTTTTAGTAAATTCAGTTACTGACTAGTATGTACACTACCTGGAGGCCAGCAAAGAAAAAAATAAGAATCTTAAAGAAAATCAACTAGAAAAGGTGAAGAGAAGAAAAGACACTGACTGGGAAGAATCCCACAGCTGTTCAGCAAAAAGCTGTCTGAGATCCAGCTTTGATGCAAGGTATAGCTTCTAGTAAAATAAGTAAAATGTACTCAAAACTGATTAAAATAAATGAAACACTGAAGAACTATATCAATTCAAAAATGCTGGAAAAATGGAAGAAGCTTTAAACAGATTCAGACAACAGGATAAATACTGCAAAAATTAGAGGTCAAAATGAAGAAAAGGCTGGCTGCGTATGAGACTGCGCAAGAAAAGATACAAAAAAAAAGTCGCAAAGACATGCGTCTGGGGTGTTTCTCCCCGGGTCTCCGCTGAAAAATGGCTCGTTCCAAGTCGGACTTTCCCAGTTAACAAACATAAAATAAAATAAAATAAAAAGATGTTTCAAGGTTTTGTGGGCCGGGCAGCACCGGTTAGCTAGGGTTAAATTATTCCTGGCTCCACTAAGTCTCCTTCAGTTTTTCACTTGAAACTAGTCTAACTCTCAACCTAAGCACTCAAAAAGCATCCTACAGTCCAGCACTTGCTCAGACATAATAGCAAGCACTAATATACCCCAACACTTGCCTACCCAGCAGGGCAAGGCTATTTATCCACCCCTCACCAACCAAGCGACTAAGCAGCTCACCCTACTATTCAGGCATGACCAAAGGGCAACTTCAGGTGTACTCTCCAGTCCAGCTGGTGAATCTGGGTATCCTGAGGCAATGTTACAACTGCCTCATGTACACAGACAACCCTCTCCTCCTACCACAAAACACTAACATATGTGAGAGATGCAATTATACACCCAAACTGGAGGCTAAGGTATCTCCACCCAAGACTGGAACAGGCAGTCATGAGGAGAAGGTTAACACTTGCACCACACCTCCAGTCTCACATAGACCTACTAAACCAGCACTGGCAAAAGATACACATAAATACACAAAATCATACACGGAGGCTCTAAATAAAAACCTGCAAAAGCATCAGAGAGCTCCAAAGCAGACACCCACAAAACCTGCACCTCCCATCACAAACCAGACAACACATAAAACACAAAATCAATGTGCCACACAATCACAGCCCTTAAGGCCAAATAACGTACCTAACACACTAGTAATAGGTGACTCAATAGTCAGGCACACTGACACCCCACTTACTAGGCTGGACAAGGAGAAGGTTACTGTTAGCTGCCTGTTGGGAGCCAGAATCCGCCACATAGCACAAGCACTCAGGTTACTCCAGAACAAGTACAAATATGACTGTGTCATTGTTCACGTTGGTGTGAACTACCTGAGCTGTACCTCCCTGGACTACATGAAAGGAGACATGGAAGAGCTCTCTGAACATGTAGCCCAGGTGGGTATGACCCTGACCATGAGTAGCATCCTGCCCTTACCAAGAATGATACCTCAGTATAAAGAAAAAATCAATTTCAACAATTGGCTAAGCTTCTGGTGTCATTCAAAGGGGATCCAGTGTCTGTCAGCCTGGGATGACATGCTCAACAAGCCGCGTTGCTTCACAAGAGACGGCTTGCACCTGTCACCCCTTGGTTTTCGAATACTGGCCAAGGCTCTTGCTGCCCCCATAGTGCCTTTTTTAGGCAAGGCTCAAAATTCAAACCCACCTCCGTAAACAACACAAGTAAAAAAGGGTTATGCTACTCAACGCCAGGACTTTAAATCTAAAAATGCATGCGCTCAAAGCACTCCTAAGTATGGAGAACATCAACATCTGTGCAGTAACTGAAACCTGGTTCAAGGCTCCAGAGAGCACTCCAGCACTACTGGGCTACAACTCATACCACACATTTTGGCCACAGAACATGGACCAAAACACAAAAGGAGGGGGTGTATCCATATTCATCAAGGATACCCACACCTCCAGGTTAGTGGTGTAGCATGATACCTCTGAGATCATCCATGTGCAACTAACATCGGGCAAATCTGCAATGCAAATTGTGGCCTGCTACAGATCACCCTCCATGACCCAGGACCACCAGTCCGCCTTTCTGGAGACACTGGAAAACATGAAGGTCCTACAGAACACCCTGATCTTGGGAGATTTCAATTACCCTACCATTAACTGGGAAAACTACTTGAGTACAAACTCCCAGGCTCAGCGCTTCCTGGAATTTATCAACTCAAATGCCCTGAATCAGCTGGTAAACTTCCCTACCAGAGGCCACAACATATTGGATCTGGTCATCACCAACATGGGCGACAGGTGCTCCGTACTGGAGGTCAACCCATCACTGGTTAGATCAGACCATAAACTAATCACCCTGGATGTCCACACCCCATCACCACCCCCAACCAAGGAAACCACAGTGAAAAACTTTTCTAAAGCAAACTTCACCTTACTTAAGTCAGAGGTGGTAAGTTTCACAGCCCCCATGCTAAAGGATAACACTGCCCAAGATGCAGAATCCTTTACAATTGCACTCTATGAGCACCTACAAGGATGCATGGATCGTGCCATCCCTAGCAAAACCAAGACTCACTCTCCTAAGAGAAGGAAACCAGTCTGGTGGACCCTGCCGTAAACAGGTTATACAACAAAAGGAGGAAACTAGTTCAGAAAAAAGCAAATCCCAAGAAGGAAAGACATCCCTGATCAGTATCAGTAAGAAACTAAGGTCCCTCATAAAATCATCCAAGGCTAACTTTGAAAGAAAAATAGCCAAGGACTCGAAAGATAACCACAAAGCCTTCTTTAGCTATGTCAAAAATCTAAGTGGCAACTCACAGATATGCTCTGAGATAGTGCAAAATAGCACAAAATATACTGAACCTACTGATATTGCCAACATACTGGCAGATAGATTCAGTGCAAGCTTCACCTCCCTCTCACCTTCAGAAGGGCCCACAACAATACTGGAAAAGTGCAGTGTCCCAGAAATCACAGAAGCACAGGTGAAAACAGCCCTTTCAAAAGCCGAAAACACAGCATCAATGGGGCCAGTTGGTGTCCCAGGCTGCGTCTTGCATGAACTACAGAACAAACTAACCCCCCACCTAAACACGCTGTTCAACCTCAGCCTCTCCACAGGCTACATGCCCATAGAATGGTGCACAGCAATGGTTATTCCGCTCCACAAAGGAGGAGCCAAAACTGACCCTGGTAACTATCGCCCCATAAGCCTGACTAGCCTGGTCTGCAAGGCTATGGAGAGCATAATCATGGAACTCATTAACAAAGACATTGAGAACCTGCAAACACTTGACCCGACCCAGTTCGGCTTTGTTAAGGGCAGATCATGCCTACTAAACCTGGTTAACTTCTTCGAGACAGTTACCAAGGCCATATACAAGGAAAAGGTGGTTCACACAGCCTACCTTGATCTCGCCAAGGCATTCAACACCATTCCTCACTCGGGTATTATAGAAAAACTCACCAGGCTGAACATAAACCCCTATGTCACAAGATGGGTTGCCAACTGGTTTACAGACAGAACTCACACGGTAAGAATAGCCGGCTCCAGGTCTGACTCTAAACCAGTCACAAGTGGTGTCCTGCAAGGCTCAGTTCTAGGACCCTTACTGTTTGGCATATATTTCTCAGAAGTACAGGCAAACACAGGAGGACTATGGCTAACCAAGTTAGCTGATGACTGCAAACTGGGAGCCATAATTGACTCTCCGGCTGACATGGACATCCTCCAAAAAGGCCTTATTGAGACAGACACCTGGTGTCAAAGTCATGGCCTCAAGCTAAATGCCAAAAAATGCATAGTCATCCCGTTTGGGAAAAACAAAACACCCACAAATTACCACATAGGAGGCATCCCCCTTAATACAGAAGAGGTAATAAGAGATCTGGGGACCCAGGTAGATAGTAATCTCGCCTTTGACAATCATATTGTCAAAGTAGTTAGGAAATCCTTCTATGTGGCCCATCTAATTACTAAGGGGTTCGCATATAGAAATAAAGAGGTTATAGTGCCCCTCTACTCGTCACTTATCAGACCCATCATAGAGTACAATGCCTCATTTGGGATGTACCTCAAAAGACACTTCCAATAGCTTGAAAGACCACAAAAGCACCTCACCAAGAGGATTACTGGCCTCAAACATATGTCCTATGTAGCCCGACTGAAAAAACTCCGGCTGTACTCAGTGGCATATCGCTTACTCAGAGGAGATCTCTGCCTGACTTACAAAGCCATGTCCAACTCAGAATTGATGGACATGCTCCACCTAAAGAAATCCAAGTCACTGCGAGCCACGCGCTCTAGTGAGCTAAACCTCGCCACAACAATAAATAGAACATGCTGGAGGGATAGATTCCTGTCACAGAGCCTCCCCATGCTTTGGAACAAAATTCCTAACTACATTAGGCAGAGCCCCTCACTAACACTCTTCGAGAGAAGCTTTGACGAGTGGATGGGTAACAGAAAGTGCACCCCTGGGATCACTTCATTGGCTCTGCTTGATAGAGGCTCAGTTAATTAATCAATGGAGCGTCGAAAGCCGACACAATCTGGCTAGCCTTATAAATGCCCTCGGGGAGATAGCCTAGTACCTACCTATGAACCTAAAACAGTAGAATTAGATGACTTAGCCTGTAGGAAAAGTCAGAGATTTTCTTCTGTACCAGAGAAACTTGAGGGAACAACTGTAATAATTTTACAAAGACACAAATAAGCAACTGGACTGGTATTCCACAGCAGGAACTGTTAATTGAAAGGCCCAGACATGTGTATACTCCAAATCTGGCCATGTGAAGGCAGCCAAGAACTATGCAAACTTACCAGCAGAAAGAGTTGATCCTGACAAAACTGTGTCAAAGGGGTAAAGTATCAAAAGATGGAGACAATAGAGTGTTTGTAGGAAATTATTATTCATTGTACACCAGGCAGAAGAGAAACACATTTATTCCAGCAACTACTGAATATCAGAAGACAAGTGTGAGATTCAAGCTGCTGTATCCAGCTGTCTTTAGAATATATTCCTGGAGGATCAAAATAATTTTTTATGCGGAACAGGCTAAGGCAGAAATACAAAACTTTGTTCAAAAAAAGTGAGCTATCAAACAGAAGGGGACTGCCCTTTTCATTCTTCCAATAATAAAGTACATAGAAACGTTTTCCAAAATACTTCAGAGGCAGAGATAAGCATAGGAGTTGACTAGAAGAATGGGGTGTACCTTGGAATTGAACCAGAATCTGGAGTTGGGAGATGGAGACAAACAGATCAGCACACTGAGATTAGGGAATAAATATGCGACTGCAAAGCATCAGTTGTATTTGTGAAATATGGCTGTATAAGAAAAAGTAGAAAGAGTGGACTTTTGTTAACTTTGTTAAACTTATAAGGAATTGAAAGGCATTTGCCTCACTTCATGTCATTAATGTTTGGAAGGGAAGAGGAAGGCAAAAGGTAAGTGTAAGTAAAACAATTTCTGTTCTTAGCAGTATTTCTATGAAACTTTTCGTGATATAAATTGCATGAGTTATAGTAAAGCATTTTTAGTCCTTGTATGTGATAAATATAATCAAGTAAACAGATAACCCTTTTCTCTTTCTTTTTTGTAGTGGTAAGAAATGTAAGCATTGCAGTGCAAAAACAGGAAGAAAGGCTAAATGAAAGCATGTTTAAGCTAACAGGTAACCTTGGGTTGTTGAGGTGAGGGGTGGAGTGCAAAAGCATACAGATGATAATATGCATAAAGCTGATATGTTTTCTCTTACTTTTGCTTAGGTGAATGCATGGCTTAAAACTGTTGGATTAATCAAATAAGTTTTAAATGGAAACAAGTAAACAACAGAACACTGGATATAATGAAAACTTTTCCTTCAGCAATAAACATTTTAGCTTGTCTTTAGAAGCCTGCAACTGAGGACTATTTTTCTCTTATATTTCCATCAAGATAAGCTGATAATAGGGCAATAAAAGGCCAGAACATTTGTTTCCTTAATTCTAAAGGTTAATGTTTTCTGAAAGCATGCAAGTTGTTCTTCAAATCTGGGAGGGAATAAAGATAAAAAAAGAACAGACATTGATTAGTCTAAGTAGATGCATATACAATAACATGCATCTTAGCATGGATAACTTCAATTTTAGGTTAATTAAGGTATATGTTTGCAGTTGTTTACTTGGAACAGTTATTCCTATTAGGAGGATTAAACTTCTCATTTGAAGATGTACATAGTGTTTTGTGTTTGTATTAAACAGATTCTGTGAGTGTTCTGGGGTATATTTGTTTTTTTGTTTTTTTTTTGGTTTGAGGGTTTTCATTAAATTTTATAAAATATGATGCAGTTTCCAATGTTGATAAGAAAAAGTGTATAAAAGATCCATCTGCCAAATACTAGTGGGTGCATGTATCACAAAAGCTGGAAACAGACATTTGAAAAAGCTGTCATATATAATAGGTGAGAATAATAACTTCTTATCATAATGATGAAACTTTCCATATTATTTGCAATATGAATGGTCTCACATATACTGTGGTGGTGGTGCTGCGGTAGCGTTGTCGCCTCACAGTTAGACGTTGCCCGTTCGATTCTCAGTTAGAGCGTCTTCTGTGTGGCGACATGTGTGAATGGGCATTCCTTCATTGAAGGCTGTGCATTAGGCCTGGGAAGCCAGCACATCAAAATCTACTGCCAATCATTAGCGGACCGGAGTTCCGCTGTGGCGACCCCTAACCGAGAAAAGCCGAAAGAAACAAACATACATGAATGGTCTCACATGTACAGACAAAAATGAAATAATATTTAATTAAGAAATTCAGAGTGTAGATAATGCTACAGAAGACCCATTTGGAGAGACATGAGTAATGGATTTCAGGATGGATATTCAGCAGAATATTAGGGACAAAGGAAAAAATGGTTACTTACATTACTTGGTAGAGGAGCTCCAATAGTGACAGAAGAGGGGAAAAAGATAATAATGACAGATTTGTGGTAGTAAGGGTCCACTAGCAAGAGATGAGGAATACTCTGGCATCTAAAACTGCTGTTATGAAGATTTTGGGAGAAATAATCAGCTTTCAGCAGGAAATGTTACCTAAAGGTGGAGAGTTCAATTTGAGTTGCAACAATGTGGATGTATCTGGTGGTCTGGAAGAGAAAATATAACAAAAAAGGGTAGGTTTCTGAAGTAATTTATGAAAATATTTCATATGGAAGATGTAAATTCAGCAGTAGAAACTCCGAGAATTTACATATTATTCCCTTAGTACAATAACTGGGCTAGACTTGACAGAAATTATATTTCATAGGAACATGTGCATTTAATTGAGAACTTGGACACACATCCAATAATTATTTCAGATCATGTGCCAGTAATTAGTAAGATAAAAATGTTGAAGTAAAAATGAGACACTAGAACTTCCCCATCTGCCTGTTGAAAAGAGAAGAATTTAAGGAATCTGTTGTGAAAATTATTAGGGAGTTATTAGGAGAAGATAGAAGGTACTCCAGAAGTTATAGCTAGTGAGTGAGATAAAATAAAAGTAGAGTTTAAAAATATGGTAGACATGAAAGAAAAAGAGATCTCATTAAGAAGTAACAAGAATTATTCAGAGGGGCTGACAAAGGCTAAAGTATTACAGAGTAAGGGGAATCTCACAGAACAAGGAGAGGCACAATTGAAGACTGCTAAAGAGAAAATAAGTGAGTAACTGGATAATATATGTTCATAGGTTATTACTAGGCTAATAACCACTAGGACCCTTACAAGCCTACCTGCACACTCCAAACCATTTGTGTCCCAAGTGTCATATGGGGGGCATGTTAGTAGGCAAGTAGCTAAGGATTTGTTATGGGGGTGTTAGGATAATACCTTTCTCATTGATAGCCTCTGTCCATAAGGGACATGGGGACTAGATAGGGGGTAGATTTACGACTTCCCATCCAGTTGCCAAGGTTTTGTTTGAATAGGGTCAGGGATAAATTCTGTTTACATGGATGGGGAGCCTATTCCATAGAGTGAGGATCCTCTGGGTCACATATCTATCTCTCCTCTCTCCAGCTGAGCTTCTCCAGGGGAGAAAAGACACCTTGTTGTCCTCTGTTCATACCTTCACAAGACATCCCAAGTTATATTGATAGCCAAAAACAAGGGGAGGATTTACTAAAGAATGCCTTCATGGAATGCTAGAGCAGTGGTCCCCAACCACCGAGCTGTGGATCATTTGTTACTGGGCCACACAGAAGGCAGTGAAACAAAAAAGTGAATGTGTCTATGTATGCGTGTGTGTGTGAGTGAATGCTTGCATGAAAGCAGAATGTATGTGTGTGTGAAAGCAGAAGAGATTATGTATGTATGTATGTATGAGAGAGTGAACAGTGTGATCAATTGAGCCATTATTTTACACTCATTAAGCAGTGCTTTTGCTGTTAGCGAGTGTAAAATAAAAATAAATAAAACAGAAAAAAGTGTGTGTGTGTGTGTGTTTCTGTCTGCATGTGTGAGTAAATACATGCATGAAAGCCGAACAGACTGTGTGTGTTTCTCTCTGCGTATTTGAGTGAATGCGTGCATGAAAGCAGAACACACTGTGTGTGTGTGTGTGTGTGTGTGTGTGTGTGTGTGTGTGTGTGTGTGAGATAGAGAGAGTGAAGAGTGAGAACGATCCCTGGCGGCAGCAGCAGCAGCAGCAGCAGCATGAATTAAGAGATTTGCGTACCTCTTGATCATACCTCTCGACCTCTGTCACAATAAATCTGGACAGAGCCCATAGCTCTCAACCTCTGAGCAAAAAAATCTGGACAAAGCCCAAATAAGAGGGACAAATTTTAAATATGGCTCTTACAAACATAGAAAGTTGATAGAATGCAAGCTGAGCAGCCAAGTGCTCCAGATCATGAGGAATGCTCTGCATTTAACATTGAAATTGCCCACTGTTCTGGTATTCCACATTAAACAGTGGTGGCTCCACTACACAAGTTTTGATCAGTTCCTATACCGCAATTACAACCAATCGGCATCGTAGTATATGAACCAATCAACTAACAGCTCTTGAAGCAAAGGGAACCAATGATAAGCACCACAATTCATTCAGTCATGCATTGGCACTAGTTTTCATGAGACTGCTATATGGTCAAACTGATAAAACTCTTGAATGGCCGAAAATGTGCTGCTGACTGGTGCTGCAGGTGACGATGCAAAAATGGTCTGGAGGATGCACAGCTGCTTCCCATTCTCCCATCTGATCAATTTGGAGATGAGCATGGCAGGTCTTCTTCCAGCTCTGACTCTTACTGGTCCAGGTAAATAAGCTTTAAATGTGGTTAGAATTTGTTACTGACAGGTGTGCCAGCAGACCATTCAAAACTGTTTTTTTTTTGTGGAAGCTTTTCTTTTATTAATTTTTACATGCCTCTCCCTGAAACAACCGGTGCTGGGATACTTCAGAACTTGACACGTCAGATAAATTTGTTAATGTGTTATTTCAGTGTCATTGTAGGTGCTAGTTCCTTTTAGATCTAATCCAGGTGCATGCAGCATACCTGTCAACCTCTTAACACAAAATTGGACAAAGCCAAAAATAATGGGGAAACAAAGACCCCAAAAATGGAGACAAATTTTAAATATTGTTCTTATAAACTTAGAAAGTTGGTAGATTCAGAAGAAGGTTTCCATTAGAAGAAGAAAAGCAAGTAACTGGTCTGCCAACCACAAACTTTTTATTGAATTTGAGCGCTTTCATCAGGCATTCGCCCCAAGACTTCTTCAGAATAAAAACAGCTGTAACCAACTTCCGTTTAAATATACAGCCAGTCAAGTCACATGTATACACAGTGCTAGAGTACTTGTTAAATACAGGAGGCAAAACGTCATAAATTAAATAACAAATACATGTAAAGCCTATCTTAAACATTTTAAAAGTCAAATTTTATCGACCCTAATCAACCAATATTTAAAATCTGTCAACATATGTAGACTAAAAAAATGAAAAGATATTGTCAACATTATACTAAATGTGAAATTCAAACATTAATTTTAAATAGCTTGAAATCGACACTGTTTCATTTAAACCAGGCTTGTTTGTAGCATTACTTCTGAGCTGCCAGAGTAATTCTTTATATTCAAGAAATAACTCCATTGGCCCGCCCCTACTGTTTTCAGTGCAAACCTGTTCTAAAACAGCAAACTTAAAGTTATGATTTGGGTGCTCAGCTATGTGCTTGGCTAATGCATTGTTGCCATTACCCTTCCTAATGTCATAAACGTGTTGATAAATGCGTTTATTTAATGTATTGATAGTCTTACCAATGTAAAAACATTGACAGTCCTGGCAAATGGCAATATATACAAGGTGCTTACTTCGACAGTTAAACTTTTTATGCAAGTACACTTTACCATATCCACTAATAAAAATGACAGTGGTCTCCAAAATAAAGGGACATTGCATACAATGTCCACATTTATGCATGTAACCCTCCTTTTTGGCAGTGCAATTATGTTCCAGAAGATTATTTAAACATGTGTCCCTCCTATATATAATACAAGGTTTATCCTGAAATCTTGATTTACAAGTGTCATCAGTAATGAGAATTGTCCAGTTGTTAACCAAGATGTCCCTAATGCTGTAAAAAAGGGAATCGAAAGTAAGAATCATGGCATCAGTATAGGTAACCCCCTCTCTAGTATTTAAAGCCGAGGTCCTAGTAATTTTAGTCGGACCAGGATCCAAGGCAAAACCCAGAAGTGGGAAAAAATGACCATTGTTTCTTTTTTCTTTGACTTCATTTAAAATAGAGTCAGCAAAGGTACTGTGGTACCCCCCTCTAATAAGCATACCCTTAAGCTTGTCGATCTCCTGTAGAAATAGTGTCCAATCACTAACCATCCTTGCTAAACATACCCCCTGTCCTTTAACTAAAGATTTGTTCTGATGGACGGGGTGAAAGCTATCAAAGTGTAGCAAGGTTTTGGAATACATAGGTTTTCTGTACAACATGGAAATAAATTTATGATTCTGTAAATCCTTACTTATAGTTATGTCCAAAAAGTTGATAAATTCCCTATTTTGTACTTTCGTGAATCTAAGAAAATCAGTACTTGAGTTCAAGAAACAAAAAAACTGCTCAAGCTGTTTTTCATTTCCGTCCCCAAAAAATGAGCAAGTCATCAAGGTATCTCCCATAAAATCTGTAGTACCTAAAAAGTGCATTCTTAAATACTGTTGTCAGTTCCCATTGGGTCAATACAGTGTTCGCAAATACGGGGGTGCAAGCCAGCCCCATTGCCACTCCTGTTTTCTGTTTAAATAACTGTTTTTCAAAAGTAATGAAGTTGTTATGTAACACTGACTCCATAAGGGTTGTGAACATCAAAATCCTGGAGTGCCCTAAAGAAGTAAAAGAACACAAATATTCGTAAAACAATTCAATGCCTGCCTGGTGAGGTATAACTGTAAAAAGGTCTTTAATATCCATGGTAATGAATATCAAGTTGTCACTATACAGATTACCTTGTATTTTTTAAGGCAGTCCCAAGAGTTTTTTAACACATGGTTGTGTTGGTCCAAAATGTGTTTTAAATTGTAGTGGATGAATTTGTCCAAGTTAAATGTTTTTGAAGCCTTTGCATCCACAATCAGTCTAAAAGGGGGATTTTCAATACTTTTATGTATCTTGGGAATGCCAAAAATTGTGGGAATACGGGGATGTTTTTGTGTAAGGAAGTTGTGCTCACTCAGTGAAATTTGTTCATTTAAAAGCAGATCATTTAAACAAATGTCTATGTTTCTATAACAGATGTTGAGTTCATTTCTTGAAATCTCATCATAAGAATCAGTGAACAAATGTGTTAGCATTATTTCAGCATACCTAGCCTGATTCATAATGACCAGTCTCCCACCCTTATCCGGTTTCATAACTCTGATAGAAGTACTCTCTCTGATGGTTTTTAACAAATCAATTTCAGTGTCCGTCAAGTTGTACATAACTACATTGTTTTTACCATGGTGTAGTCTACGGATTTGTTCCATACAAAGGTTTTCATATACATGCAGAGTAGGATGTAAGGGGGTTTGAAAGTACTGTTTTTTCTACATTCTCCTATATTCCTATAGGAAAGGTGTTCATCATTGTTGAAATACATTTTGAAATTAAATTTCCTTGTGAACAACTTAAGTTCCAATAAAGAACTATCCACCCTGGGTGTACTAGTAGGGACAAAATTAAGTCCCTTTTGAAAAAGGTTAGCCTATAGTGCATCAACGTCCAATTCACTGTAGTCATAGATCTTAAAATCACCAGTCTCATTGGTGATGATCTCACATGTAATAATGTCGTCCCCTATCAATTGTTCAGCATTCCTCTCCCCCTCCCCGTGTATGTTCTGTCTCCATTGTAGTTGTTCTGAAAGTTGCCGTTCCCGGCTCTGTCTTGATAATGCTGTTGTTGCCGGTTCTGGAGACGCTAAGACCTCCTCAAAGGTGCCCCTAATGGGATAACCTGCTCATTCATATCACTCAAATTATCATCGACCATGTTGGGGACCCCTAAAGGGTGGGTAGTCCCCTCCCTTACTTCAAAACATGTTCTGTTGTTGTAAGGTAAGGGATAAGACCTATCCTCATATTCTAACCTATCCCTTTCCAATTTTTTACCTTTTTTATTTTTAAGTACAACCATAGCTTTATCAATGTTTACTAACACAGCATTATATTCATTAACTTTAGTCTGGAACAATAAGTCGTTGTGTAAACCTTCATTATTGGCATCTATTTTAATTTTTAAATCATTAATTTTCTTGTTGTCTCTAATAAGTACATCAAGTAGCTCACAACCATGTTTATTAAACAAAATAAGCAGTTGCTTATGCAATTCTGAGCCAGCAACAGTACCTGTGGGAAATTTCCAAGTTCTAAGTCCCTTTGGAATCTGTTGCCGCCGAACACATTCCTTGAGATAACAGTTCTCCACTTCTTTCTCAAAACCCTTAATTTGTTGGTCCACAGTCCCTCGACCTGTTCTAATGTGGTCAGGACCAAAATCACACTGTAATCCACTAGTAATACATTCAGAAAAAGAAAGAACCAGAGTAGAATTCATGACGTTGCCTCCACCATTGTTGTTACCGCCTCTTAAAACTTCTTGGCCAATAGGTGAACCGCTCCGTTCCATTACCATGGAAATAGGGCTGCCCTGCCCTGGAGGAATGGAAGCACTCACCAAGCCACTAGCTGCCTGCAAAGGATAAGCAGGTTGATAAACTCTTGTGGATAACCCTGCCAAGTTCCTTCTGAGGACCGTTACTTGTACAGTCAGCACTTCAATAAGTGCTGATAGGTTCCCAATGGAGTTTGTCAACTCATGTACAGGAACCGAGCCAGTAGTAGCATTTCCAGTTCCTTGCTCCATAAAAACTTACTGAAACAGCCATACACAAACTAAGAAGAAGAAAAGCAAGTAACCGGTCTGCCAACCACAAACTGTTTATTAAATTTGAGCATTTTCGTCAGGCGTTCGCCCCCAAGGCTTCTTCAGAATAAAAACAGCTGTAACCAACTTCCATTTAAATATACAACCAGTCAAGTCACATGTATACACAGTGCTAGAGTATTGGTTAAAAACAAGAGGCAAAACGTCATAAATTAAATAAATACACGTAAAGCCTATCTTAAACATTTTAAAAGTCACATTTCATCTACCCTAATCAACCAATATTTAAAATCTGTCAACATATGTCGACTAAAAAATGAAGATATTTTCAACATTATACTAAATGTGAAATTCAGACATTAATTTTAAATAGCTTGAAATCAGCACTGTTTCCATTAGGTTTTTGTACTTCTTGACCATACCTCTCAAATTCTCACAGAATAAATCTGGACAGAGACAGAAATAATAGGGACAGATTTTAAGTATTGCTCTTATAAACTTAGAAAGTTGCTAGAATAAGAATTGAAAACCCTGCTTCCATTTCCAACAGCCTATCTTTGTGAAGCGGGGTTTTCTGCAATAAGAGCAACAAAAACAAAATTATGCAGTAGACTGGACATAAGGAACACACTTCAGGTGTCATTGTCTCCCATCACCCCTACATGGGACCATGTAATTGCAGGGAAACAAGCTAAGGGCTCCCACTGATTATGCATTATGGTAAGTTGTATTTATTATGCACTTTATTATTCTTTACTTGTATGCTCATGATGGTCGGTCCGTGGAAGATGACTGGTCCTTGGTGCAAAAAAGGTTGGAGAGGACTCATCTACCTACTGGTAAGTCTATTGCTTGCATCTCTGTTCAGCATTCTCTGTATTTGAAGAGACAGTAATGGTTAGATTTTTGACAAAGGAGGTACCAGCTAGCTGGAATTTTGTAAATAATTATATGTCACTGGTGAATATCAAAATGATTTGTGTAAGACGCTTCTGTTGTTGTTTTAGAACTGTATGTTATGTGTATATCAAACTTGTTTGTTCAGACATGTGTGTTGAAAAGGGTTTGTAAAGTACTGAGCATAAATATGTATCCAGAGTGTGCCCTGCTGGAAGAGAACAGAAATGTCCAAACATTATTGTTACTTTTAAAATGTATATATTTTAACAGTGGAAACTTAAACACAGGAGGTTAACCTCAGTGTAGTAAATTTTAGAAAAATAGCTGAAATTAAATTACTTTATGGCAGCACAATGTCTGTGCTGAGAAGCTTTCTGTATTTCTTGATAGTGTTTTATTGTTTTATGACTTCCAGTCTCTGCTATATATCTGAGGTCTTTGTATTTTCAGAGGTAGATGCTAAATATTGCCAGTGGGGGTTTCACCTGGGATAGGGTCAGATGACTGGAAACAATGTCATTCGGCAAGCTATCCCAGCAGTAATATTTGAGGTATTAATTTGAGGAGTCTGTGAGAGACACACAGCATTCTGTATTCTGTCTTTGACCTGACAATAACATCAGCTAGAAGATCCATTCACCACACATTTACCTTGCTCTGTAAGTAAGTTAAGTAGTGTATAGTAATTATTCTAGATATAATCAGGAATATAGCAAGGATTAGCTTAGATATTTTTCATTATTTATTTGAGACTGTCCTGCAATGTTATTTTAAATATTTCCTGTGACTTTGAACTCTGATGTCACTGTAAGTATTTGTTTAGTATTGTCTTATTATTTTATTATTTATTATTAAATACATTTAAATCTTTCATTGAGATATTTAGGTTCTGAGAGTACTTGCATATTTATTTGGTGACACTGTGTGGGCCGCTCCTAATAGCCTTGCTCTTGGTCAAACTACCATTTGTATTGATAGTAACATTACACAGGAAGATTGGGCATCCTTTGTTAAGGGCCTTAAAGTAGCTGATAAGGAGCTTGCTGGTGGCAGTGATAACTACCTTCTAGTCTAGGTAAAAGGGGGCATAGCTAGTAAACCTGCACCAGCCTTTCCCAAGTGTGTGTGTGTGTGTGTGTGTGTGTGTGTGTGTGTGTGTAAATCAAACCTGAAAGAGTGTGTGTGTCAGCCACTTGGGCAGGGACATGAAGCACTGGTTGGACAGAGAGGGTGCTGAAGGTCTTGGCTTTGCCACTCAGCTAAGATCTCAACTCTACAACTGTGCCAGTGGGGAGTCTTATTGGGGGATTTAGAGAAAGAGGGAGAAACCAGACCCAGACTGACTGTGGTCTCTCTGTGCTCTTAAATGAAATTGCACTCAATGCAGAGAGCTGCATCTGGAAATACTGTGTGTATGCCTGTTATCCTGCCAGTGTACATCCCCCAGTGTTGCCAGTGGTGAGGATTGAGGTTCCTTGATTATTGGTCCAGTGGTGGCATCACCACATCACTTACTGGAATTCAGTAGTGTGGATATTGAATTCCTGCAGCCTGTAAACAGTGGTCACTAAAGAAGGTGTTTGTAGTCTCAAGCAGCCATACAGTAGACATTTAGCATTTCATATCACAATAGTTTTATTTATTTTTTGGCTTAGTTAGTCAGGGTGAGCAGGCAAGAATGTCAGCAGAGGAGTATGGCAAGCTAACAAGGAGCTAGTTGGCTGAGTTGTGCCAAGACAAAGGACTGGTACATGTCAACCTTGCTAAAGTTGAATTGATTGCAGCCTTAATCACAGCTGCATCACAGATCAGCAACCAGGAGGACAACCAGACTGGCCTTGGCGATGTACACCTCGCAGAAAATGGACAATTCAACTTTGCCTCAAATGACTTAAAATCCATCTGGAGTTAAAGTGACTTGAGTTGGAGGCCAAACTTTTGGAACTAGCATCAGCAGATAGACTGCGGATGAAGCAACAAATGGAATTAGAGGCAGCAGAAAGACTTAAGACATCTGGAAGAAAATGAGAGGCAGAGGCAACATGAAAAGGAGATGCTGACTCTTCACTAGGGTCATGGAGGCAATGGAGAAGGGGATTACTGAACCCCAGAAGCAATAAAGGTCAATAAATTTCTTCCTTAATTTACAGAGGGTGATACTTTTGATAGTTTTATTCATATGTTTGAAAGGGTATGTAAACAGTATAATGTTGACCAAAGGCTCTGGATACAGTTCCTCACCCCCTTAGTCCATGATAAAACTGCAACTGCTATTTCTAAATTGTCTGATACTGATTGCTTAAATTATAATACTGTTAAAAATTGTTTATTAGAGTGTTTTAAGTTAACACCTGAAGCTTATACAAAAAAGTTTCATGAGCATAGATGCAAGGTAGATATATTGCTGAACTAAGCACTTATTTTCATAGGTAGGCGAGTGGTTGTCAGGTCACCACTTTTGAAGGGCTGGCAGATCTTTTGGTAAGGGAACAAGCCCTTAGCACTTTGCCTGAGGGCATAAGAATCTGGTTAGTGGATAGGGAATGTAATACCGCAGATGAGTTGGGGCAAAAGGGAGACCTATACATAGCAAGCAGGGCATCACTGCACTGGAAAGGGATACCCAGTGCTGCACATGGGTCTAAGGGAACCCATGGTGGGCAGCCTAAACCACCCCAACAAAGTCCATCAGTAATAGGGGAAGCCACTAGTTCAGGTACATGGCCAGGATCAAGGGTTAAATGTTTTAAATGTAACCAGTGGGGCCATGTAGCATATAGACGTCCACAGAGGCAAGGTGAGGAACAGAACCATTAAGTGGGAATGCCAGAATGCCAGCAGTAAGTTGTCTGGAGACAACAAGGGTACCAACTTACCACAAGCAGTTATATCCTATCTTAGTAGATGGAAAACAGGCCACTGCTAAGAGAGACACAGCTACTGACATAACCATTGTGAAGCCTGCAGTGGTTAAAGAGGAGCACTACTTGCTTGGGCAGTGTACTGCAGTCAGAGTTTTAGGAGAAACCCCATTCCAAATACCTTTGGCTAGGGTTCACCTTGACTGGTAGGATGGAAAAGGAAGCAAGCAAGTTGGTGTGTTTGAGGATATCCTTGCAGATGTCCTGATAGGGAGTGATTTTGGTAAGTTAGTACCTTGTGTGCATGGAGTTACATGCAGTGAGGCTTGGAGACAAGAATGTGGGTCTGGTAGCCTGGGTGGGACCCAGACAGACTGCACACTTGAAGCCAGAACTGGTGAGGTGGCTACTTTAGGGAGGGCACTTCCTAGTAGCAGTGAGACTGAACATGAGCCACAGCTGCTTGTGGGTACTGATGTTCCCTTGGACAGAGTGACTGCAAGGTCATAGGTAAGTAGTAGTACCCATCCTGACAGTGAGACACCGCTGTCAGAGAATATCAGACTTCCTGTGGAAGGGGTGATGGGAAGGGTTACAAAGAGAGAATTGATACAGGCTACATTATAAGGCCTGAGGGAGGTAGCTATGGAGGCACCTGATTCTCAAGTAAAGGGAGAATCCATATACTGGAGCAAAGGGTTACTGTATAGAGAGTGGACCCCTGAGGGAGAGCTAGAGGGTGAGAGAATACAGCAACTGGTAGTGTCTAGAGCCTCCCATCTGGCACTTCTAGCCATAGCCCATGACATTCCCTTTGTAGGTCATATGGGCATAAAGTGTACAAAGTGACATATTATGCAGAACGTTTACTGGCCTGGGATTTCCAGGTATGTAACATGGTACTGCAGGACCTGTGAGCAGTGCCAAAAAATTGACAGGGCAGGAGACACGGGGAAAGCTGCTTTGATGCCTTTGCCTGTGATTGAGGAGCCATTTCAGAGGGTAGCTATGGATATTGTGGGGCCTTTGAGTACCCCAAGTTCCACAGGGAAGAAGTATATCCTAGTGGTAGTATATTATGCTACCATATATCCTGAAGCAGTGGCCCAGTCCTCCATTGAGGCAGAAAAGGTGGCAAATGCTTTGTTAGAGATTTTCAGCAGGGTAGGTATCCCAAACAAAATACTGACTGACAAAGGTGCCAGTTTCATGTCAGACCTGCTGGCTTGTCTATGGAAGCACTATGGGGTGAAACACCTAAAGACCACCCCCTACCACCCCCAGACTAATGGTCTGGTGTAGAGGTAAAGTCTGGTGTAGAGGTTAAATGCTACACTCAAGATGATGCTACGGGCATTTTAAAGACCACTTTAAGAGACAGTGGGACAAATATTTGTCCCATCTGTTGTTTGCTTACAAGGAGGTGCCCGAGGAGTCCACAGGTTTTTCACCCTTTGAGTTGCTGTACAGGCATAGGGTGAGGGGACCCCTAGATTTGATTTGAGATGAGTGGGAGGGTGAGTTTAAATCCCACAAGGACTCTGTTGTGTCATATGTCCTAAATCTCAGGCCAAGGCTTAGAGAACTCATAGGCTTGACCCAGGAGAACCTGGAAGAAACCCAGAAGCAGAAAAAGGTCTGGTATGACAGGAATGCTCGAGTTAAAGAGTATTCTGTGGGGCAGCAGGTTATGTTTCTCATTCCTGTCAGACACAACATGCTGCAGGCAGCTTGGGACGGACCCTTCAAGGTGGTAAGGAAGGTCAGTGATGTTAACTACATGGTAGAACTGTGAGGGAGGAGGCAGAGGCACAGATTGTACAATGTTAACATGATGAAACCTTACTATGATAGAAAAGCCTTTGTGCTGAGTATTTGCAGTGGATGGCAGGAGGAGTCTGAGGGGGATCTGTTGATTGATCTCCTCAGTGAGGCTCAGATTGACACCTCAGTGGAAGGGGTAGCACTGTCCCAGCAGCTATCCCCTACCCAGGTTCTAGAAATCTGAGTAGGGTTACAGGAGTTTAGGGGCATGTTCACTGGGAAGCCAGGGTGCACCCAACTGGTACAGCACCATGTGGATACAGGAAACCAAAGACTTATTAACCAGGCCACTTATAGGGTGCTTGAGAGAGTCAAACAGACTCCAAAGGAGGAGATACAGGGAATGTTTGAACTAGGAATAATCCAGGAGTCCAACAGTCCCTGGGCCTCCCCAATGATGCTGGTACTAAAGGATGGCAACACCAGGTTCTTTGTGGACTACAGGAAATTAAATAGTCACACAGAGTCAGATGCTTATCCCATGCCTAGGACAGATGAAGCCCTAGAGCAGCTGGGTGGGGCTAAGTATGTTAACACTACTGATCTTACCAAGAGCTACTGGCAGGTGCCCCTGACTCACAACACTAGACAGAGGTCAGCCTTTGCGACTCCTTTCAGCTTCCATGAGTTCCCAAAGATGCCCTTTGGGATGAAAAATGCCACAGTGACTTTCCAGAGGTTGGAGATTGTATCCTAGCAGGAGCAGGAGATTTTGCCCTTGCTTACCTGGATGATATTGTCATTTACAGCCATTCCTGGCAAGAGCACCTTCAGCATGAAAGGGAGATGCTGGGCAGACTGCAGAGGGCAGGGTTGACTATTAAGCCCAGTAAGTGTCAGGTGGGTAGGGCAAAGGTCTCCTTCCTGGGATATAGAGTAGGGATTGGGAAGGTCAGACCAGAACCTGCCAAAGTGGAAGCCATTCAGGCATGGCCTGCCCATTACCAAAAAGCAGGTGAGGGCATTCTTAGGGACAGCAGGGTACTACAGAAAATGTGTCCCCAATTACAGTACCATAGCTGCTCCCCTCACAGATCTGACAAGGAAAAATAGGCCAGATATAGTAGTGTGGACCCCAGCATGTGAAAAGGCATTCCAGAAGCTTAAAGGAACTTTGGGTGGTCCCCCTGTGTTAGCCAATCCAGATTACAGCAAAGAATTTGTTGTGCAGGTGGATGCTTCAAACCATGGGGTGGGGGCTGTATTCAGCCAGGTTTCCTCAGAGGGAGAAGAGTACCCAGTGGTATATCTCAGCCAGAGGCTTCAACCCAGGGAGGAATGATATGCAGCTGTAGAAAAGGAATGTCTAGCCATAGTTTGGGCACTGCAGAAACTTCAGCCTCATCTATATGGAAGGAAATTTACTGTGGTTACAAACCACAATCCCTTAACATGGCTACATGTAGCCAGCTAGCAAAATGTCATTACTAAGGTGATGCCTAGGGTTGCAGGCATATGATATGACAGTGCAGCACTACAGTGGAGTTAGCAATGCCAACAAAGATGGGCTCTCAAGACATGGAATGGGGTAATATATTCTCAGATAGGCTCATCCCTCTCGAGCAATGTTTCTCAAGGGTCACTTGAAAAACTAGCTTGAGTCTTCGAAGGGGGATAAATGTGACAAAGGAAGTACTGCCAGCTCAGGTAGCTGGAATTTTGTAAATAATTATATGGCATTGGTGAATATTGAAATGATTTGTGAAAGATACTTGTGTTACTACTGTATTAGAACTGTATATTATGTGTGTGATAAACAAAAAAGCTGCCAGCCTAGCTACATAGAATTTCATAAATAATTCTATGTCATTTGTAAATATTAATATAATCCACAGGCTTGTTTGACAAATGTAAAGACAACTATATGTTATGATTAAACTATATGTTGTACTGAGCTTCAAAAATTTAACCACAGTGCATCCTGCTGGAAGAAAGCTGTTAAATAATGAATTTTACAACTGTGTTTGATCTCAAGCTCAGAGACAGGATGTCTAGGCTAGGAAATTCTTTCTATTGTTTTAAGACAGAGATAATTACTAGATTTAACATGTAAAGTGACATTTATTGCTGTGGCTTCCTGAGAGGTGCAATATTACAAAGATATGTTAAATGTTGAGTTCTGTGAGCCTGGGAAACTTCAGCAGACATGTCAAGAATTATGTAATCTGAAATGACTCAGCAGTACTGTGTATTATCAATTTAAGGGCTGTCTCAGAAAGAAAGAATAGCATTTTGTATCTTGTCTTGGATCTAGCAAGAAACTCACTCACCAGCACTTGCTTGCTCTGTGTGTAAGTAGTATTTAGAACAGTGATTTCTCTTAGAGATAGATAGGAATATAGCCAGATTAGTCTAGCTGTTTTCTATATTTATGTCAGACTATCCTACAATATTGTTTTAAAGTATTTCCTGTGATTTTTGAACTCTGTATTGTCATTGTGTTGAAGTAGTAAGTATTGTCTAGTGTTTTTATTATTTATTATTAAATATTTTTAAACCTTTTAACTGTGGCTGTTTTGTGTAGAGATAATTTAGGCTCTAGAGTACTTGCATGTATTTGGTGATACTGTACAAAGCCGCTGCAATAGCCTTGCTATTTGTCATACTTACTAAATTGGGTAATAATAACATTACACAGTGGAATTGGGCACCCTTTGGTAAGGGCCTTTATAGTAGTTGATAGTAGTGGTTGGTGGCCGTCAGTACTACCTTATAGTCTGGGCAGAAAGGGGGCATAGCCGTAGAACCTGTGTCAGCCTTCCCCAGGAGTATCTGTGTGTTTGTATATAATTCATATGTCAGAGTGTGCGTGTGTCAGCTACTTGGGCAGGGACACGAAGCACTGGTTGGACAGAGAGGGTGCTGGAGGTTTTGGCTTGACCACTCAGCTGAGATCTGTACCCTATAGCTGTGCCAGTGGGGAGTCTTATTTGGGATCTGGACAGAAAGGGAGAAACCAGCCCCAGACTAACTGTGATCACTCTGTGCTGCTAAGGGAAATTGTACTTTACTGTGTGTGTACTTGCTATCCTCCCAATGTGGATGCCCCGCACTGGTGCTAGTGGAGAGGATTGAAGTTCCTTGATTACTGGGCCAGTGCATGGGTGTCACACTGTATATCAAACTTGTTTGTACAGACGTGTGTGTTGAAAAGGGTTTGTATGGTACTGAGCTTAAAGATGTATCCATAATGTGCCCTGCTGGAAGAGAACAGAAATATGCATACACTATTGTAACTGTTTAAATGTATACATTTTAACAGTGGAAACTGGAACACAGGAGGTTAACCTCGGTCTAATAAATTTCAGAAAAATAGCTGAAATTAAATTACTTTATGGCAGCAAGGAGACACAGTGTCTGTGCTGAGAAGCTTTCCTGTATTGTCTTGAAAGTGATTTATTGTTTTATGACTTACAGTCTCTGCCATAGATCTGAGGTCTATGTATTTTCACAGGTGAATGCTAAATACTACCAGTGGGGGTTTCACCTGGGATAGAGTCAGATGACAAGAAATGATGTAATTCTGCAAGCTATCCCAGCAGTAATATTTGAGATATTAATTTGAGGAGTCTTTGAGAGAGACACAACATTCTGTATTCTGTCTTTGACCTGACAACAACATCAGCTAGATGACCCATTCACTGCACATTTACCTTGCTCTATAAGTAAGTTAAATATGGTATAATAATTCTCTTTGATATAGTCATGAATATAGCAAAGCTTAGCTCGGATGTTTTTCTGTATTTATTTGAAACTGTCCTGCAATCTTGTTTTAAATATTCCATGTGACTTTGAACTCTGATGTCACTGTAAATATATATTTAGTATTTTCTTGTTCTTTTATTATTTATTATTAAATACAGTTAAACCTTTCATTGTGGCTGATCTGTGTAGAGATATTTAAGTTCTGAGAGTACTTGCATATTTATTTTGTGACACTGCGTGGGCCACTCCTAATAGCCTTTCTCTTGGTCAAACTACCATTTGTATTGATAGTAACATTCCACAGTAAGATTGGACACACTTTAAGGGCCTTAAAGTAGCTGATAATGAGCTGGCTGGTGGCAGAAATTAGTACCTTATAGTCTGGGTAAAAGGGAGCATAGCTAGTAAACCTGTGCCAGCCTTTCCCAGGTGTGTGTGTGTGTGTGTGTGTGTGCGTGTGTGTGTGTGTGTGTGTGTGTGTGTGTGTGTGTGTGTGTGTGTGTGTGTGTGTGTGTGTGTGTAAATCAAACCTTAATGAGTGTGTGTGTCAGCTACTTGGACAGGGACACGAAGCACTGGTTGGACAGAGAGGGTGCTGGAGATCTTGGCTTGACTACTCAGCTGAGATCTAAACTCTATAGCTGTGCCAATGGGGAATCTTTTGGGGGATCTGGAGAAAGAGGGAGAAAGAGGGAGAAACCTGCCCCAGACTGATTGTGGTCTCTGTGTGTTCTTAATGGAAATTGCATTTTATGCAGAGAGCTGCATATGGAAATACTGTGTGTGTACCTGTCATCATCCCAGTGTACGTCCCCCACTGTTGCCAATGGTGAGGCTTGAGGGTCCTTGATTATTGGTCCAGTGGTGGGGCATCACAAGATTGAACATTCAGACTTGTGAGAGATGCACTTATATATCCAAACTGGAAGACATGCACTCTCCAGCCAAGACCGGTATAACTCGTCAAGAGGAGAAGGTCAACACCTGCACCACACCACATGGAACACATAGCCATGCAGAACACCCACCATCACAGCTCTGACATAAAAATACAAACCACACACCCACCTTCACAGAGGCTTTCAATAGAAATCTACCCAAATAGCAGAGACCCCAAAATCCGAAACGCACTCGACCACCACAACACAGCACAAATCACAAGACACATATCTCACCTAAACAGTGTGCCCCTCAACCTAAACCCCTAAGGCAAAACAGCTTGCCCAATACACTAATCATAGGTGACTCGATAGCGAGGTACACTGATGTCCCACTCACTTGGTTGAATAAGGAGAAGGTAAAAGTCAGCTGTCTGTCAGGTGCCAGTGTCTGACACATAACACATGCACTCAGGTCACTCCACAACAAGTACAAGTATGTCATTGTCCACGTGGGTGTGAATAACCTGAGATGTACCTCCCTGGACTACATGAAAAGAGACATGGAGGAGCTCTCAGATTATGTGGCCCAGGTAGGTATGACCCTAGACCTGAGCGGCATCCTACCGTTGCCCAGAATGATACCACTGTAAAAGCAGAAAATGATTGACTTCAACAATTAGCTAAGTTTCTGGTGCTATTCTAAGGGGATCCAGTATCTGTCTGCTTGGGATGACATGATTGACAGACCTTGATGCTTGCCAGAGATGGTCTGAATCTGTCACCCCTAGGTTTCCTGATACTGGCTAAGGATCTTGCCACCCCATAGTGCCTTTTTTTACGTGGTGTTCCAAAGACCAAATTGCCACTATAACAGCTATAAATAAATGCAAACTGAGGGTCATGCTGCTCAATGCTAGAAGTCTAAATCTCAAGATGCACTCACTCAAAGCACTCCTCAAAATGGAGAACACTGACATTTGTGCTGTAACGGAGGCCTGGTTTAAAGCAGCAGAAAGCACCCCTCCACTACCAGGATATAATTCATTCCACACCTTTCGGCCCCAGAGAATGGACCAAAGCTCCAAAGGTGGTGATGTCTCCATATTCATAAAGGATATGCACACCTCCAGACTAGTAGCCCAGCATAACACATCGGAGATACTTCAGGTACAACTAACAGTGGGTAAGATGGCGATACAGGTCATAGCCTGCTATAGGTCACCAACCATGTCCCAAGACTCTCATTCCACATTCCTAAGCACCCTGGAAACTGTTAGGGTCCAACCCAACACTGTCATACTGGGCGACATCAACTACCCCTCCATCAACTAGGAAAACTACTCATGCGCCAATACACTTGCCGAACGCTTCCTGGAATTCATTAATTCCAATGCGCTGGATCAACTCATTTTTACCCCCCACTAGAAGAAGCAACATCCTTGACCTAGTTATTACTAACATGGGCAACCATTGCTCAACACCAATAGTCAATTCCTCCCTGGTTAGATCCGACCACAAACTAATTACCATGGAAATTCACATCTCACCAACACCACCAGCAAAGGTAACCACCATGAAAAACTCCTCCCAAGCTGACTTTGGGCTCTTAAAACAGAGGTGACTAATTTCATGGCACCTATGCAAATAGAAAATACGTCCATGACTGCCAAATCATACACCAATGTACTGTACGAACATGTACATAAATGCATGGAACTAGCCAACCCAACAGAACCAAGACACTGCCATTAACAAACTCTACAACAGAAGGAAGAAATGGTTGCAGAAAAAAGGTGAGGTCCCAAGACTGGAAAAACTCCCTTATTAGTCTCAACAAAAAGGTGAGATCCATCATCAAAACCTCTAAAGCTAGCTATGAAGGTAGAATTGTGGCCGACACTAAAAACAACCCCAAAGCCTTCTACAGTTATAGCAAGAATCTCCACAGCAATAGCCAGATTTGCTCTGAGTTACTGCACAATGGTACCTCTTATACTGAGCCAACGGATACTGACAACATACTAGCTGACAGATTCAGGGCCAACTTTACCCCCCCCCCCCACCAAAGGACCAATCACAATACCGGAAGAATGCCAGATACCCGGCATTACTGCAGCACAGGTTAAAGGTGCATTGTCCAAGGCCAAGAATACAGCTTCCATGGGACACGACAATATCCCTGGCTGTGTTCTACTTGAACTACAAAGTGAACTGGCACCACACCTGTATGCCCTGTTCAATCACAGCCTCACCTCAGGCTTTGTCCCTATAGAATTGCACACTGCTACAGTCGTACCTCTCTATAAAGGGAGAGGGACTACAGACCCTGGGAATTATCAACCCCATTAGCCTGATGAGTCTGATATGTAAGGCTATGGAGCGCATCATCATGGACCTAATTAACAAGGATATAAGGAATCTCCAAACTCTGTATTCCATGCAGTTTGGTTTTGTGAAGGGTAGATCATGCCTGCTCAATCTGGTTGACTTCTTTGAGTCAGTCACCAGAGCTGTGGATGAGGGCAAGGCAGTTCACACTGCTTACCTCGATCTGGCCAAGGCCTTTGATATCATTCCCCACTCAGGAATTATTGATAGACTCACCAAAGTAGGCATCAACCCCTATATCACTGGGTGGGTTGCAAATTGGCTTACAGATAGAACCCACAGTGTGAAAGTAGCAGACTCCAGGTCAGACTGCTGACCAGTCAAGAGTGGAGTCCCACAGGGATCTGCCCTGGGTCCTCTCCTGTTTGGCATCTACTTCTCAGAAGTCCAGGCCAACACGGAGGGACTCTGGCTGACCAAGTTCACCGACAATTGCAAGCTGGGAGCCATTATTAACTCCCCAAGTGATGTAGACATCCTACAGAAAGGCCTCACTAGACCAATGACTGGTGTCGGAAACCATGGCCTTAAGCTTAATGCCAAAAAATGCGTTGTCATTCCCTTTGGGAAAAACTCAGTTCACACTAATTACCACATTGATGGTAGCCCACTGAAGGCGTTATAAGAGATCTGGGGACACAGGTTGACAGCAACTTCTCCTTCGACCAGCACATTGCCACTATGGTTAGAAAGTCCTTCTATGTGGCACATTTCATTACCAAGGATGTTGCATCCAAGAAGAAAGAGGTCATCATCTCTCTCTACTCTTCCCTCATTAGACTATTCATCGAGTATAATGCCCCATTTGGCATGTATGTCACTAAACACCTGCAACAGCTGGAATGGCCACAAAAGTACTTCACAAAGAGGATCCTAGGCCTTAAACACATGCCCTACATGGACAGACTCAAAAAACTCCAGCTTTTCTCCATCTCATATTGTCTATTAAGAGGCGATCTGTGCTTGACTTACAAAGCCATGTCTGACCCAGCCCTGTTAGAAATGTTACACCTAAAGAAATCCCAATCCCTCCGCACCACACACTGCAGGGACCTCAGCCTCATTACCACAATCAACAGAACATGCTGGAGGGACAGGTTCATAACCCAGAGACTGCCCATGCTCTGGAATAGACTTCCCATACATGTCAAGCAGAGCACCTCACTGGCCCTTTTCAAAAGAAATCTTGATGAGTGGATGGGAAATAGAAAGTTCACCCCAGGGATCACTCCAGTGGCTCTACTTGATAGAGGCACCTGGAATTAATGCCGGCATGATGTCAGGGCACTTCTATGGGCTAGGCTTGTAAAGGCTTCAGGGCCATTGGCGTAGTACATACCTATGAAACTATGAATCTATGATATAGCAGAGTTGCGTAAGAGACTCACCATAAAAGCAGATACTTGAACAGATTCCTTTCTGTCCAAGATTCCTGCCCATTGTCCCCTACTGAGGTTGCTTTGTTATCTATGATGTTATCAGTTTAGTCTTTGTTTAACTATTGTTTGTTCCACTTTTCATACTGTGCTGATAATTGAGTGGGTGACTGATATTTGAGTGAGATGCTCTTTCAGCCTACCAACTGTCCTAAGAGACACTAACCAGTGAAAGAAAGGAGTTGTGATGTGACTTAGCATCATAGTGTAAGTGCATGGTCATACAATACTGTCAGATTGTGCTAGGAACCCAATTTTTACTATGTTTTAAATGCTGGGAGAAATGGCTAACTTCTCTTCAGATATCAGAAGGGATGATGCAGATTGACTTGACTGATAACTCTGCTTGAAAAACTTGAGTGACCTTATGGTTCTGATTGATGGGTACAAGCCAAAAGCATTGGCTGCAATATCAGTTTTACAGGTTGACCCCTCTCCACAAACTGTCACCCATGGTTTGGAGGAGATGTGACCATCAACTGTAAACTGTAGGGAAGAGTTATACAGGCAGTTATACAGGCTTTGCTAAAATATGGAAAGCAGGCAATGATACCTTATAGTTGCTATGGCCACCAGTCACTATTTGGAGAGACAGGAATGGGTTCTGATATAATTTTAAGGTGAGTAGCACACACATTTTTTTATTATTTGCCTCTTAGGTAGCATCATAGTAACATACCTTTAACAATATGTTGTGATAATGTCTGGCATTACAGTGAATGATATATTGAACAGGGCTGCTAACTTTTCTTACAGAATGACAGTTGTTTGAATTGGAAAGGGCATGAAATGTGATTGTCATTTTTACAGGCAGATAATGATTAGCATGTCAAAAACATAATAGCAATTTATGACTGGGTATAGGTCATTCTGGGTTTACTCATGGTTGGGTGTGTTCCTATTGATTTATCAACATCTGTTTCAGTGAACACAAAAAATAGAACCTTCACCAAATCCACTTTCATTGATGGTGGAACCTTCACCAAATCCACTTTCATTGATGGTGAATTCCACCTAAGAGTTGGTATATATATATATATATATATATATATATATATATATATATATATATATATATATATATATATATAGAGAGAGAGAGACACAGAGGGCAGTTCATCTGCATTCAGTAACTTGACATGCTACTGTCTGGCATGATTTGAGCATAAAGGTAAACCAAAAGTGATCAAACAAAGATAGCCGTAGGTAAGTCCAGGATCACCCCCACACACAGGAGTAGATCACTGCTGTTATGCATCCCCATTATTTAAAAAAGAAATCTCTTACCTTGTTAAATAATGGCATTATATCAGCAAACTTCTTCCTCAGATCATTCCTTTCTGCTGTCTTCTTAGCTGGGCATAGCATCTTCTTGTATTACTCATGTGTGGGACATGAATGTGACAATGTTTGCACAATACTTTATAGTCAGTTTCTCTCAGTATTTATGTATGTGTGATACAGAATCGGAATTGCCTAGGCATGGAAAAGCCTTGCTGTATCTTATAATGGTGGCTGCCAAAAAAAGCAATTACTAGAAAATGGAAATCGAAACCTAAATCAACTATATCAGAAGTAGTGAATATAGTAACAGAGCTAAAACAACTGGAATTGAGGTCTTTGTAGAAGAGTATGAGCATAGTACATAGGAAAAAAATGGGAATTGTGGGAAAAATAGATACAAGGGAGGAATGAGGTTTAAAAGGCGGCAAGACTTAAATGAGCTATGTAATATTTGACTGAAAAAGACTGGGTACATTATAAATGATGTAAAATGTTGGCAGCTGGGAGTGTAACAGTATGTTTTGTGATGTAAAATGCTTGCAACTAGGATTGTGTCAGTGTGGTTTGTTTTCATTTTTTCATTTATATAAATGTATGATTGCCTATGTAGTAAGTCATGGTTTAATAAAGATGTTTCTTGTTAAAAAAAGGCAGGAATTGAATAATTTATGTAATGTTGCTTAGGTTACATGATATATAGCAATATATGTGAAGTAAAATGTTTATGTTAATTATAGTGTGATTTATTTTATATGAATGTAAATTTGCCTGTGTCACAAGTGATAATTCAATAAAGGTGTTTGTAAAAAGTTTCTATGTATGTACGTGCACGTGCGTGTGTATACACGCCCAGGGGTGTAGCAAGCAAATTTCATTTTGTACTCGCAAGCTTTTAGTGCTGCTCCCCTTTGACTGCTATCAATGGACATATCTCTCAAAATGCTGCCTCCAGTACTTAATAAATGTATCATTTCAGCTGTCCCCCCTGAAACTATTAAAGGTATTGTTTTTAGATTAGCAATATTGCATTTGTTGTTGGAGGCATTCATTTAGATATTTGCAAGCATAATATGGACCTGATAAAAATCACATTGATGTGATGCTGAGGAAAAAAATGTACTGAGTAGAGTACAAAGAGTATGCCTGGCTACAGCCTTGCACGCATATTTTTGAAGAGGCCAGAAGTTTGTCTTTCACACTGTTTTTGTATGCTTTTTTTCTCTGTTTATCAGTGGAGAATATGGCAGCTGTACTTTGTTTTTAGAAGTTACAGATTGGTGTGGGTAAGGCTGGATTTAGAACAGTCATGCTCTTTCCAGTGTCATTGTGCATGTCTTATCATGATGAGTCTTAAGTAAATTAATCAAGAATTTTCCTGAAAAAAACACGCTTACTGTCATTACTTTGAAGAATTTTTATCATTTGTTATAATTGCTTTGAATTATTTTCTATGTCAACAAACTTTTTGGGAGTGTACCTAGACTAGTGCCATTCAGCCTGCTAATAGGCATACACAGTGCCTTTTTTGATTTTGTGATTTGCACAGTACTTTTAGATGTGAATTCTGCCCAGTTATCAATCAAACAACTAAACAAAATACAAAGAAAAAAATTAGGATACATATTATTCAAGTGGTCATTTGCCGCGATGGTACGGCGGTAGGGAGTGCCCTCTGTGTGGAGTCTGCATGTCCTCCCTGTGGCTGGGTAGTGTTCGAAAGACATGCGTTCATAAATGGGTGTGCCTTCGTTGAAGGTTGGGCATCAAGCTGGCACCTCGGCGTTTCGTAAAAATCTACTGCCAGTCATTAGCGGACCGGAGTTCCGCTGTGGCGACCCCTTACCGGGAAAAAGTTGAAAGACAAACAACAACATTATTCAGGTGGTCATTATTAACTAAATCTACTGAGTCAGGTAAATCTAACAAAAACTAAGACACTAAAATGACTACATGGAATTTGTCCTTCCTTTCTTCATAAAGCAAAGAGGAAATCTTAAAAAAAATCACTGTCCACGTGTATGCTACTTTTTCTGCTGTCAATATAGTGTATATATTGCTGTGCTAAGGATTACAGTTAAGCCTACAGATAGTTCTGTTGAAATTGTTAATATTCCCACTATAGTAATAGTTGACACCATTGCTGCTAAGGTTCCCTGTACCCAATGTCAGCCTTCACATTGCAGGCCAGCTATATTGAGGCCTGCCTACTCCCCACTCCCCTTTGATCCCTGCCCTACATTATGATAAACTGGCAGAGGTCTTACTTAAAGCTCAGGACAGATGTTGCAGCACTCCCACTACCTCCCTTAGGTACCAGAACATTTGGAATATTTTGGTATAGCGTTTACACTGGGACCAGTATCCCTAGTGCTGCTGATTTCATCACCAGTGTTTCTATTCTTTAAATCAACATCACTTATCAGATTGTGGACATTCTAGATGTTGGCTGTTTCACTATATTTAATTGGCATCAATCCTTCCTTTGCTTTTAATGTTAAAAGCCTCCATCCTGTCAAAACTGGTGCTTCTAACACAAGTGTATTTTACATTTCTGCTTGTGGAGTCAGTGATAACAATGAGGTTTCTAATGTCAGTGCTAGTTTGTCATTTGGTGTGTCCAATTGTGGTTCTCATAGTTTTAGTGTTAGAGCATGGA
Organism: Protopterus annectens; assembly: GCF_019279795.1. Lineage (NCBI taxonomy): Eukaryota > Metazoa > Chordata > Ceratodontiformes > Protopteridae > Protopterus > Protopterus annectens. The sequence continues at coordinate 703,712,187 of NC_056728.1, read as the reverse complement.
TTTATGACTCCAAGTCCATAGCCTGTACTTTAGGCCATTTCTTTAATACATGTTTTTCCTTTGTCAATAAACTGTATTTATACATGCAGTCCCTGATAGGGTATTTAGGCAAGGGGGCAAGGTCCCTCAGCTGGTCAGAAGTTCCATTGCCCTACCTACCCAAGTTCTTTGCATAGTAAATAGGATATAGCCAATGAAATGTAAAAGATGCTGGAGGGGCTGTCGGATTATTCTGATTGTTTAAGCTAACTAAAAATGAAGTAAAAAGCATAACTAAACAATAACACTGTGAAGCACTAACATAGCATTTACTACATTAGTTAAGTATATCAACTAAATTGAACTGGCACTATACAAAGTGAGATATTAAATTACCTATGACATAGAGTAGAAACTCACCCAGAAGATACTCCATGCATAAAAGCATTCACTAGCTACCTAAAATCTTCTTATTCAAAAGAAAATCAGGCCTATAACATAACCCATTGAAGTCAATGTCAAATGCTAATCTAACTTGAAAAAATAAGGAAAATTATTAAATGGAATTTGTAGAAGGCTGCTTTGTGTGTTCCTTTGAAATAATGTGTACATCTGGATTAGAGAACTTGGTTTGTGACTTGAGGCTTCACTACTCATCATAAAATTTATTATTAAAAGTTGCAAAGTGCAAAATACTTTATGTCAAACACCAGACCTCACCAAATTCCATAAATAAATGCAAGCATGCATACACATATACATATACATATACATATACATGCATACACGTGTGTGTGCATTTATGAAATATGTGAAGGTCTAGTGTGTAGTACATAAAATGTACTCTGTAGGTTTTCTCTCTTCCATTTATGCACCATGTCATTGTTTCTATAGCAGTTACAGGTTTTGCAGGGTCAGGTTGCTAGCTCAAGGCCCAACCCTCTTTGGAGGGTGCACCATACACATCTGCACTCACAACTAGGGCCAATTTAAAGTGTCCAGTCCACCTACTGTCTGTTGGTTTTAGGAACATGTATGACAAATTATGTGCATTTTCCAAATTTCATTCTTTCATTTTGCTGCATAAAGAGCATGTATTACAAATCTTTGCCTTTCAGAGGAAACACAGAGGTTCCATTTGTAAATGTAATCATGCCTTTTTTGAAGTAATCTTGTGAAAAGAAATATACAAGTTTTGATAACCTGGTCTTGGATAGGCCTTTGTCTGAATATCAGGCTTCCAACTGTATAATTGCCTTAGATAGACCTTTGCCTTTGTATCATGTTTCCAACTGAATAACTCCAATGGAGAAGGTTCCTGCATGCGTCCCTCTGTATTCCCTCTAGAGTGAGAGTCAAATGCTTCTGTTGTTTACAGCTTCCATTCTCTTTTTAAAGGAGAGATACTCCTCATCCTATGGTTACTTCAGATGTCCTGACTGAAATCACTGTTGCAGTATTCATAACAGAAGCATTTGAAAGTGGGGACCTTCACAAAAGTGTTTAGTCAACAAAGGTTGACTGTTTTTCCTTGGAACAAGAAAGATTCTCGATTGCAAACTTTTTCCTAAGAAGGTTAAGGGGACCTCCTCTATGGTTTCCTGTGCTAGTACGTCTTGGATGATAGGGCCCAGAAGTTGAATCTGGTTGGGAGGAGGCAGGGACACTCCCCTTAGAGAGGGAATGTTTTCCCATGTCATAGCATAGCCCTTCTTGATAATGCTCTGGACCGATTTGTCTAAGGCCACTGTATCCCAGAATGGGAGAGAGACAGAAAGTCTTCTTGAAAGGAGAATGGAGGGGCTAGGAGTGTGGAGGAAAGATAGTTACAGGGGCCTGCTACCAAATTGAGTCCTCCCTGAAGTGATACCTCTCTGAGGTTTTTCTGGAGAACCTTTTTCTAGGGCTTTTCCTTTACTTGTGAGAGGTCATTGCATCTCTCTTAGCAAAGGAAGTAGATTTTGCTGAACAATTCTTATGGTACCTAGGAACTGTAGAGAGAAGAATCTGGTGGCAGTCTTTCATTGTCTTGCCTTGTTCTTGTAATGGAGGTTATTATCCAAAAGAGACTCTAAAAGTTTAGACTTGAAGTCTTCAGGAATAGGCTGACCTCACAGCCAGGCATAACTCCTAATGACTGACCCATAGCAGCTGCCACGGAAGAAGCATCTACAGCATCATAGCTGCATTTAATGCCATGTCTGGCTGTTTGTAAAGTCTGGGCCTTTAGGATCAACATGTGCTGTTTTGATTCTGGTGTCTGACTGTAGGACAGAGAGTAAACATTTAGTCATTTGAGTCTGGTAGTTAATGGCTCTGTAAGCCAGGGTGGAAGATGTGTACACTTTTTTACCCCACCTGTCCATTGCTTGACTGTCATTATCAATGCAAAGCAGCTTGGAAGGCTTGTCCAATGACTGGGAAACTGCAGCAGGATATCTCACAGGATTTTTGCATAGGTACTTAAGTTCATCAGGAATTTTATAGAACCTGTCTGGTCTTTTGGGTGCTGGAGGTTGAGAATCAGGTGTGGAGGCATTTGCTTGAAAGGCATCCAGGTATGCCTTCAGCACAGGGGAGTCCCATCTCCAAAAAGTTGCAGTATCTCTTCTGTACCTCTGACATCTGTTTAGATTTTCATTCAAAGTGCTTCATCATGCTTAGCAATGTTTCTCAAAGGAAGCCTCTCCCAAGGGGAATCAGAAGAGAGGGAGTACCCTTTGTCAGAAGACAGCTGCTGTGGAGAATGTAGTTGAGAGAAGTAGTCTAAAAAAATTGCCTGAATTAGCCTCTGGTTCCTTGGAGGTGGAGGAAGAATCCAATGCCATTGTTTGTGCGGTGGCCTATGTAAGCTGGGTTGCAAAGGATGGAGGCTTCAGGGACATAATGGTTAAATAACCCCTGAGGAAAATCTATCCATTTGTTTTCCCTGTAATCTGAAGGGGATGTCGTATGCTGAAGTTTTTGTGCCCTCTTTTTAAGGTCACATCTACTGGTTCATTTCAATAAGCGTTCCTGGAACCTCTTCCCATATAGGATCTGAAGGACTTCATGTAGGCCCTCTGAAATAATGAGGCACAGTCCATCGGAAGATTCAGTCATCTGCAAGGCCTCAGGAGCCATACCAGCCAACAGTGGAATCATTGTAGCAGGCCCTTGAGGTAAAGTCTGACATACTGCAGGTTCAATCACCTCAATGGGTTTGTCTGATTTGGAGACAATGGAAGACAAATCCTCTCTAGGACTCAAGTTTATTTTTGGAAGGAAAGCCAACATCTGGGGATTCCAGTTTGGTAGAGTGTGCTAAATGTTTTAAGCACTGGGTCTCGAGAAGATTTTAAGAGTGAAGAGTCTCATCCAGAGAGTTTTAGGAGCAAATGACTAACAAACGGAACAAGATTTATAGTCTTGTTCAGGGCCTAGACAGAAAAGACACATAGTGTTGTTGTTGTTGTTGTTGCGTCTTTTGGCTTTTCCCAGTTAGGGGTCGCCACAGCAGAACTCCGGTCCACTAATGATTGGTAGTTGATTTTTACGTGCCGAGTTACCAGCCCTGATGCACAACCTTCAACGAAGGTACGCCCATTCACCCATGTCTCCACGCAGAAGACGCTCTAGCTGAGAATCGAACCGGACCGCGTCTTACTGTGAGGTGACAATGCTACCGCAGCACCACCACCGCAAATAGAAATGCAAGTCCTTAAATGGAATTTGCCTACCTCACTCATACTTAGCCCTCCTAGCTGACATCTAATAACAATTAATACCTGGGAAGAATCCTACAGTTCAAGCTCCAGCTTTGGTACAAGAGATGGCTTTCAGTAATCTAGAGGAAAAATAGATCAAATCTGCTCAAAGCTAATTAAAATAAGTGAAACACTGAAAGAGTATATGAACTCAAATAACAAAAGTCTGGAAAAAGAATAAACAGCTATTCATATGAACTGATAAAGCTGTAAAAATCAGAGGTCGAAATGAAGAAAAGGCTGGCTGAGTATGAGACTGTTTAAGAAGAGATGTTTCAAAAATGGTAGTTAGAAGACAAGAGTATGCAAAGAATACCTGAGTGTTTCTGCCTTACCAGAGAAGCTAGAAGGAACAGACTGTATTAATTATGAAAGCACAAATAAGTAACTGGACTGGTATAACACATCAGGATTTGTTAATTGAAATGGCACATTGTATGCTGCAAACCTTGCCATTAGAAAGCAGCCAAGACCTGTATTAGTAAAGATGCAGTCATACCAGCAGAAAGAGGTAATCTTGACAGAAATGTGACAGAAGGGCAAAGTATTAAACACTGGAGAAAGAGCATTTTCAGAAAATTATTATTCACTGTACACCAGCAAAACAGAAGCAAATTTATCCCAGCGATCAGGAAATGTTGAAAGGCAGGTGCAGGATTCAAGCATCTGTATACAGCTGTCTTCAGAATATTTTTTCCTGGAAGAACAAAATAATTTTTGATGCAGAACAGACCAAGGAGAAAATATAAAAGTTTGTCCAATAAAAAGTGAGCCATCATACAGAAGGCGACTCTGCTTCTCATTCTGCTGATAATAAAGCTTATAGAGAGACTATAACTATGAAACCTTTTCCAGTGTTCCAAAGAAAAATGCTTGATTGACAGAAAAAAAAACAGGAGCTAACTAGAAGAATCGGGAGTACATTGGACTTTGAACCAGACTCTGGGGTTTGGGAGATGGAGTTGAACAAGACCAGCAACATTTAAATGAGTGAATAAATGTAAGACTATAAAACATCAGTCACACTTGTTAAATATGACTTTACAAAAAAAAGTGGCTGAGAAAGATTGGACTTTTGTTGACTTTGTTAAACTTGTGGATGACTAAGAATATACTCAGTTAGGCACACTGGTCACCAAGAAAGTCCAAAAATCCAACAGAATGCAGAATTAGTGTAAAATTAATCCTTTAATGTATCCACAACACCAACAAATTTAGCGCTTTCATTCCTCAGGGGAACTTCTTCAGGATAGCACAGCATTAATTAATCAATCCTTAAATAGTCAAGCTAGTTAAGAAAGACAATTTTCCATTGGTCAAAAAACAATCAAGTGACTTTTAAAAATGTGTTAAAAGTATACAAAAACCAGAATGTGGGCAGGTAATAAAAATAAAATATAAATATAACATATAAGGTCACTGAACATGGAAATAGTAAGACACAGCATGTTAATAGCTAAATTCAATTTTAAAGCGCTTTTCTTCAGAGCTGGTAGAATAGAGTAATGATTATTTAAGGCAGGGGTTGAACAGGCACCAAACTTTAGTTGTCACAGTAGCTCACAATACTCTAAACTCGTTTCCCAATCTCCCCCTCTTTCAAAGGGTTTTACCTGCTCCAATACCCAAAATTTAAAGGAATAATCGAAACACACCAAAGTGTGTTTAAATAAAGCATTAGTTTCCTTTCTCCTTGATAGTTCATACAGATGTTTATAAATTCTCTGTCTTAGGGTTTTCTCTGTTTTGCCAACGTAAAATGCAAAACATGAGGAGCAATATGCCAGGTATACTACCCCTTTAGAGTGATAGCTGAAATAACCCTTGCCCTTTAATAATCCAGCAGGACCCCCAACATGCAGTTCATCCACACTGGCTCCATAAGAGCACTGAGGGAATGTTCCACCTTTGTGTGTCCCTGTCCTTAATCTAGGGGTTGAATCGTATTTACAACTTTCAGAAATATTTTTGAAATTCCGTCCCCTTCTCAAACTATATTCCAGTTTCCCAGAAGACACATCGAGGTTGTTGGGCATACTAGCAAAAATGTCCCAGTAAGTCTGTATGATGTTTTTCATAAGATAGGTGTCCCGATGGAAGTCCATCACAAAATAGATGTCTTTACTCGGGGGGTACATTGGTAGCCCTTGCTTCTGTCTGTATATTAATTGTCCCAGTAATATCAAAAATAAAAACTGCCCCCCCCCCCCATTATCAATGGACAAAATGGGCATGTATCTAGTTCCCCGTTCTAGTAAAATCATATCAGTCAGAGAAAAAAACAAAGGTTCAGGGTACCCACGCTTGACAAAAACTTCACCTATATACTCTAGTTCAGAAATCAAGTCATCCATGAGTGTAGTCATGCATGCTGCCCTGACCATTTGGCCCTTGACAATGTTCCTTTTCTGTGAATATGGATGTTCACTCTTAAAGTGGAGATAAGAATTGGAGAAATATTTTTTGCGATATACAGAGGAGACGTACCTGTTATATCTAAGGTCTTTCCTAATTTGCACATCCAAAAAGTGAACATCATCCTCCATCACAAAAATTGGTAGTATGGTTAATAAAATCCAAGTAGGGGATAATAATTGCCTTCTGTCCCTTCCACACAATAAAAATATCATCCAGATAACAGAAACAGGGTCCCCTTCACATGGTCAACTTTTCACAAAGTTGACTTTCATATGATCGACTTTTGAAAAGCCGAACATGGGGAACTGCTATCTCTGTACAGTGCGGAATGGGAAAATTTCCCTCTTCCGCACTGCAGTGCGATCTCGAAGTTGGTATATTTAAGTTCCGGGGGGTGTGGGGAGTGGAGCGCCCCACGGGGGGGTGCAGGAGGGCTTGTCCCCCTGCTAACAGTTTTAAGGTAGGTGTTCATTGTGTTTTTTGTGTTTATTTTACATGGTCGACTTTTTGAAAGTCGATCATATGATCTCAGCCATATGAAAGTCGACTTTGTGAAAAGTCAATCATGTAAAGTAGATCCCAGAAATAACATCTCATGTGGTCATAGAAGGTTGAGGTGAATAGAAAATGCTTCTCCTAATACAGAAGAAATATATTGGCCTTGTTCCTTGTTTTTTTCTCTGACTGATAAGATTTTACAAAAATGGGGACCTAGATACATGCCCATTTTGTCTATTGATAATGGGGGGGGCAGTTTCTGATATTTCTGATATTACTGGGTCAATTAATATACAAATGGAAGCAAGGGCTACCAATGTACCCCCCAGTAAAGACATCTATTTTGTGATGGACTTCCATCGGGACACGTATCTTATGAAAAACATCATACAGACTTATTGGGACATTTTTGCTAGTATGCCCAACAGCCTTGATGTGTTTTCTGGGAAAGTGAAATATAGTTTGAGAAGGGGACGGAATTTCAAAAATATTTTTGAAAGTTGTAAATGCAATTCAACCCCTAGATTAAGGACAGGGATACACAAATGTGGAAGGTGCCCCCAGCGCCCTTATGTAGCCAATGTAGATAAACTGCATGTTGGGGGTCCTGCTGGATTATTAAAGGGCAAGAGTTACTTCAACTGTCACTCTAAAGGGGTAGTATACCTGGCATATTGCTCCTCATGTTTTGCATTTTATGTTGGCAAAACAGAGAGAACCCTAAGACAGAGAATTTATGAACATCTGTATGAGCTGTCAAGGAGAAAGGAAACTAATGCTTTATTTAAACACACTTTGGTGGGTGGATTATTCCTTTAAATTTTGGGTGTTGGAGCAGGTAAAACCCTTTGAAAGAGGGGGAGATTGGGAAACGAGTTTAGAGTACTGTGAGTTACTGTGGGAACTAAAGTTTGGTGCCTGTTCAGCCCCTGGCTTAAATGAACATTACTCTATTCTAACAGCTCTGAAGAAAAAAGCTTTAAAATAGAATTTAGCTATTACATGCTGTGTTTTACTATTTCCATGTTCAATGACCTTGTATGTTATATTTATATTTTATTTTTATTACCTGACCACATTCTGGTTTTTGTATTTTATATTTTGTGGCACAATTGCTACTATACTTTTAACACATTTTTAAAAGTCACTTGACTGGTTTTTGACCAATGGAGAATTGTCTTTCTTAGCTGGCTTGACTATTTAAGGATTGATTAATTAGTGCTGTGTTATTCTGAAGAAGTTCCCGTGAGGAATGAAAGCGCTATATCTGTTGGTGTGTTGGATACATTAAAGGATTCATTTTACACTACTTCTGCAGTCTGATGGATTTTTTGGACTATCTTGGCAACCAGTGTGCCTAACTGTGTATATTCTTAGTGATTTGTAAAATTGTGGATGAACTGAAAGCCATATACCCCACTTCATGTCCTTAATGTTTGGAAGGACACTAAAATATTTCTATAAAAGATTTTGTGATATAAACTGTATGTTATATTGTAAAGCATTTTCAGTGAATGCCATATGTAATAAGGATACTAAAGTAAACAAGTACTTTTTGTCTTTTTTGTTTTAAGAAATGTAGGCAATACAATGTCAAAAGAGGAGAAAGGCTGGACAAAAGCAGGTTAGGTTGTTAGGGTATGGAAGGGGGTAGAAATGCACAGAGTATAATAAATGTAGAGTTGAGGTGGATTGTTTTACTTTTGCATATGTGAATGTCTGGATTAATGCCCTTGGCTTAATCTAATAACACTTTTTTGTGTAAACAAGTGGGATTTAAAAATAAGAGACCAATGTGAATATAATGAAAGTTTGCCTGTAGCAAATATATGTTCAGTATGAGTTGAGCAGTCTGTAGCTGGGGGGAGCTGTATATCCTGTTCTTATGTTTCCATGGAAACAAGCCGACTACATGTGAAGACAATTAATCTTGAGAGGTCTGGACATTGCTGAGAGAAATGTACAATTAAAAGGTACAAGTGCAAGCAGCTTAGTAAAAAATAAAGTTTGAAATTAGTGGGAGTAAATAAGAGATAGGAGGTTTTCTGATACCTAAATACTTCAATGCATTTAATAAAACAGTGTATAATTTAGCTTTATTTAAAGATAACCAGTGTACTTTTTTAAGACTAAAAGTTAATGTTTTCTGAAAGCATACAAGTGTTTTTTTTACATCTGAGAAGAGAATAAATATAAGACAAAAACAAACAGCAATTAGTGAAAATAGGAGTGCAGGCTGTAACATGTGCCTTAAGAATGGATGACCTTAATTTTAGGTTAGTTAATGCCTATGGGTGTAGCTGTAGATTTGGGACATTTTTTCCATCAGAAGGATTAAACTTCATTATTTGAAGATGTACATAGTTTTGTTTGTTTGTTTTAAGTTAATAGGTTATGGTGGTGTTCTGGGATTATTTTGGAGGGTTTTCATTAAATGAAAAAGTCTTGTAAAATTTGACATAGGTTTAAGTGAAGATAACAAGAAATAACTTTAAAAAGGATCAACATGCCAAACATTAGTGGGTATCTGTAACACAAAAGCTGGAAATAGACATTTAAAAAAAGCTTTCATATAAACTAGGTGAGAATAATAACTTCTTATCATAATGACTACACTATCCATATTATTTTGGAATGTGAATGGCCTCATAGGTATAGACAAAAAGGTAAGAATATAGAATATTATTAATAAATGAGGAGCGCAAAGAGCAATGCTACAGCAGACATATTTGGAGAGAATTGAGCATGTGCATTTGATAAAGAAAGGATTTCAGGACAAATATTCATCAGAATATCAGGGACAAATGAAAGGGATTGCTTATAGTAATTACTAATGATAGAGGAGCTCCAATAGTGATAGAAGAGGAAAAATATAACAATGATAGATTTGTAGTAGTAAGAGGCTACTGGCAAGGGAGGAGAATTTGTATTCCACCTAATACTGCAATTATGGGGCTTAAGAAAACTTTGGGAGAAATATTCAGCTTTCAGCAGGGGCTATTACTTATAGGTGGTAACTAGAACTTGATTTAGAAAGATAAAGATATATCTGGGGGACCTAGAATGAACAATATAACAAAAAGGATGATTTCTGAAGAAATTTATAGAAATATTTAATATGAAAGATGTGAATTCAGTAATACATATTATTACCCAAGATACAATAACTGGGACAGACTAGACAGAAATTATATTTCACCAGAACATGTACATGTGATTGAAAGATCTGACACACATCCAGTAACTAATTCAGATCATGTGCCAGTAACAACTAAGAGAAAATTGAAGGGTTATGAAGTAAAAATGAGACACTGAGACATTGGCACATCCCCATCTCCCTGTTAAAAAGAGAGGAATTTAATGACTGGGTAGTGAGTTTAAGAAGAATGGCAGCACCTCAAAATAGCATGTGTGAAAACTACAGAGCAGATATGCAGCTGAGCACTCTGGGCATAGCGCAGGATTGTGAGTAGGACTTTAAAAAAAAATACTTTATTTTGTCAGGAGGGTACCATTCTAGGTCATTGCAATCTCCTCTTTACCTAATCCCACTTCTTCTCTAGAAAGCCCTTGCTTAGTGGGGTGTAAGCCAGTAAAGAGCTGGGGGTGTTGTCTTGTAGCAGATCAAGGAGGAGTTCTGGGACATACCAGAAAGCAAGAATGCAGTGAGAAAAAAGTGTAATATTGGTTGCAAATGGTTAAAATTTTAGAAATATAGCAAGCATAAACCATTGTGAATACAGAAGCCATCCATCCAGTATCTACTATGTATGGAAAGGGAAGACTCACAAGAAAGCTCCTAACAAAAAATCACCAGAAACATTTAAGAAAAGGGACTAGAGAAGCTCCAGTAATAATAGAAGAGGAAAATAAAAGATAATGACAGATTTGTAGTATTAAGGGGCTACTGGGAATGGATGAAGACTGTGCTAGCATTTATTTATATTCCACCTAAAACTATTATTTTGGAGCTTAAAAACTGGGAGAAATAATCAGCTTTCAGCAGGGAATATTACTTAACAGCTGGGAAGTGGAATTTGATTTGCAACAGTGAGTGGGGGCATATTTGGGAAAATATAACAAAAGAGTGTAGATTTCCGAAGAAATTTATGAAAATATTTGGTATGAAAGAGATGATTTCAGTAGTAGGAATTCTGAGATAATTTACATATTATTTTCAAAGGAACAACAATCAGGCTAGACTTGACAGAAATTATATTTCATAGGAGTATGAGTTGAGAACTTTGATGCACACCCAATAACTATTTCAGATCATGCACCAAAAATTACTAAGACAAAAATACAGGGCAATGAAATTAAGATGAGACTACCCGTTAAAAAGAGAATAATTTAAAGAATAGTAAGTGGAAATTATCTGGCAGTTTTAGGGAAGACAGAAAGTACTCCAGAAGTTATAGCTCGCTATTGGGATAAAATGAAAGTGAAATTTAAAAAATAGGGTAGAAATAAAAGAAAATTAATGTGATTAGGAAATAATAAGAATAATTTAGAGAGCTGACAAACTTTAAAGTACTGCAAAATAGAGGGAATCTCAAAGAACAAGAAGAGGTTCAATTGCAGAGTGCTAAGCAGAAAATAAGAGTACCTGGATAATATGCATGAGAGTGGAAAGATTGCTGTTTTTTGATAATAACTCCAGTGCACAAAAACTTTTGGCACAACAACTTGGGCAACAGAAATTAGAAAGGGTTGTTGCCAAACTTAGGGAGCCTATAACAAGAAAAATAACCAGAGATCCTGTAGAGGTATTACAGATATTTTGGAAGTTTTATGAAAATTTGTATAAAGCAGAAAAGTGAGGATATCAAGAAAAAGCACAAATGAAAATATTTATGGAAGAATTAAATATGACAAGGTTAGAGGTAGATGAGGCTCAAAAACTAACATTTAAGCTAGGAGGAGCTGAAATAAAAAAGGTGATGTATAACCAATCTACAGGAAAGACTTCAAGAATAGATGGTATTCTGGTGGAAGTTTGGATGTTAAGAGGGAAGAAAGTGATAAAGATCTGGAAGGTTTCGTTTAACAAGAAAGGGAGGCACAACATCCTGGAAAAAAGTTATGGTGGCTGTATTATCTAAAGGCAGTAAAGACCCATAAGATTCAGCTAAATAGGCCCATTTTGATTTTAAGCCATGATTATAAAGTGTTTATGTGTACCAATGGTTAAAAGAATGGCAAAGGTGATCTCAAAATTGATATGTATGGACCAGTGTGGTTTTGTGGGGGGGGAGGCAAAAATTTGACAACATTAATAGAACAATGATGATCTAGAGGGAAACAGAATGTAAGAAAATACTGCTGTCATTGTGGGTCTTGATGCAGAAAAAGCTCCCAACAGAGTAAGCCATGATTTTATGAGTAGGGCTTAGAAGTATTTGCATTTCCTCATAAAATAATAAGGTTAATTAGAAGCAAATTCAAACTGATAATCAAACGTCCAGGTAGCAAATGGCACAAAAAGAACTTTAAGAAAATCTTAAGAGCTTTTGTCTATTTCACACAATAGACATTATCAGAACCATTTGAAAATTAGCTGTTAGCTTCAAACAAGTATAAAAATACATTTAAATACACACCCCCTCTAAAAACACCAGTAAGAAACTTCAAAACAAAAAATCTTCTAATTGCGTTAAAGAGCTAACAATCAAATACATTCATTGAACCATTCCTAACTAAGAATGATCCAAATTAAAAAATGAAAATGAACATGCGAATAAAAATAAAAATAAGGATAAACACAATATGAATACAACACAATCAGCTAAATCAAAACTTAGAAGCTCTGCATTTTAATTTGCTTGTAATGGAGATGGCTTAATTTAAGCCAGGAGGGCTCTTATCATCAAGACGTAGCTGCCAAACCATCTCCCTGTGTAATAATTGGTTCTGCCAGTTCCCAGAATGTAAGTCTGACTGGATGTTCTCTAAACTGGAAAATTTAAACATTCTGAAATTTGTGCAATAAACTGCATGTCTGGCCAAGGTGCTATTGTTATCATTTTGTTTATACTGTGAAGGTTCTGGTATATCCTTTTGTTGAGCCTGTTGTTCGTCTTTCCCACATAAAAAGTGTGACAGGTACAGCAACTTGCTAGGTAAACCACCTTATCAGTATAACAGGAGTACCTACCTCTCATTCATTTGTATACTTTATTAAATAATTCACCTTCTGTTTCTGAATCAGTATCTGGACATTGGTTGCAAACTCCACATTTACTAGTTTTGAATGAACCATTATAGCCTGTTTTAAATGGTCTCTCCATGATACGTTTGATGTTTGACCTGTTTCTAAAGGTAAAGCCTGGTGGTTTTACACAACATGCTTTAAGAGTCTCATCCCCTTGCAGGATTCACCAGTTTTTACATATAATGTTCTGAATATCTCGTGAGTCTAAAGTGTAACGCAGAACCATGTTTTCCGAAGTATGTTGACTGGTACTATTATCATCGTTACTCACCAGGACAGGCAAACTGGGCTTGTACAAGCCCTTTTTGATAATAGGAGCAAATGTCTCAGTCCTTTCATTGTAGATTTGTACATATTGTTGCTCTATTATATTGTCCAGTTACCCACGTTCCAAAAACATTTGCTTATGTTTATCAAACTGTAATTTACAGTCGTCATCCGAAGTCTTGAGGTTCTTACAAACTGATTCTGACAACCCCTCTTTTTTGGTGGGTAGGATGACAACTTTCCTAGTGTAGAAAAGTATTGAACAAGCTGGGTTTCCTGTAAATAGAAGTAATAAAACTGTCATTTCCATCCTTTTTTATTTCAACAGCTAAGAAGTTCATTTTATTTGTTATTTATTATTTATTTATTTTATTTATTTATTTAGTTAGTTTACATTTGTTGGCTGGGAATGTCTGACTGAGCCAGAGCCCTTTTTCAGCAGAGTCCCGGGAAGAAAAGCTCCATAATAATACAGTAAAAGTAGGCTAAAGTTATACAAACAAGTTTAAAAATGTACATATGTTAATTCTACACTAGACTCTAAATACTGCACGTTAACAATGTTATTGTCGTGTACCTTATGTGTGAACTTCGAGAAACTGGCAGACTGTTCCAGTTCATCAATAAACTTTTGTGGGTGGTCAGTACTGCATGCCCATATTAAAAAAGGTCATCCAAGCATCGGAAATAGCACTTACAATGTTCAGAGGAACTAAATTTAAATATCTCCTCCAGCTCCCACCTTAATAGAACTGAATTTGGGAAAGTGGGGGTGCAAGCTGCCCCCATTGTAATGCTTTGAAGTTGTTTGAAGTGCTCCCCATCAAAATAAATAAAAATGTTACTCAATATCACATCCATGAAATCTAAAATTAGCCTCACATTATTATTCGTTAGTACTTTTTGCTTCATTACAATGTCACTGAACTATTGCATGCCCTGTTCATGTAGGATGACTGTGAGTAGATTTTTAATGTCCATTGTGACTAAAAAACAGTTTTCATGACATTTAATGTTCCTTAATTTGTCCGAAAAGTCCCAGGAGTTCCAGAGAACATGTGGAAACTCCTTGAATAAAAATTTTAACCTGTAATCGATATATTTAGCAAAAGGTTCCATAATAGATCCAGCAGCTGCCACATTCGGGCTTAAAGGTGGATCAGTGTAGTTAGTGTGAATCTTTGGAATGCCAAATATTATAGGCATTACTGGAAATGTAAGCTTCAAGAATTGAACAAATCTGTGCTGATGTCTTCAAATAATAATTCATCCAACAATGCATGCATTGCACTATATGCAGTGCTGATTTCATTCATAGAGACCACCTGATCAACTGTTTCATCTGATAACCATATGGTAATTCTGCTAATGTAGTCAAGTAAATCCATTATTACCAAACCCTCCACCCTTGTCAGGTCTCATACTGCGAATGCTTTTGTTAGAAGTAATAGTATCCAGTGTGGTTCTCTCCTCTCTAGTCAAATTATGAAACACACGTGGTCTCTTTTTCATTAATAATCCCTGATTTCACATTCACAGGTTTTCCCAAAAATAGTGAATACTGGATGTAATAGGGTATTTGAGAGGCTTTTATGTTTAAGCTTATTTTGTGTGTTTTCTTCCAAAATTTGACCCCCAAACACCACATGTAAATTCACCTTCCTAGTGACATTTTTAATCTGTTAATGTGTGCTCAACGTCTTGATGGAATAAACAAAAACCCTTTTAAAAATAATTTATGATATTCTGGACCAATACTTAGATCTGTAAAATTTTGTATATTAAAGTTAAAGAAAGATGTCACAGAAACAGTACTTGGAACGGAGTCCACCAATGTGGTGTCTGGAAGGTATGTTGACATCACCACCTGCTGTTTCTGTTGGTTTTCTGGTTCCTTCTTGGCCAATACCTGTGTTTCAAGTTCTTCTCTTGGTAGACTGGAGTGTCCTGCTGTCTGTTCTTGTTGGCTATCTTGTTGACTTCCTAGGTTCTGGTTGGCCTAAAGGGACATCCAAATCATATTCCACCTGACATTCATTTGTTGTGTTGGAATTATGTTCGATGTCAGTGTGTAAACATGTTATGGTTTTCAATTTAATGTAAACTGTTTTGTTACGGTAATCAGTGTCATTCCTTTGCAGCTTTTTGTCCTTCCTCCTTTTAATTGGTAGTAACTTGGATTCAGTCTGGTGAAAGACACTGTCAAAGCTCTGTTTATGTTGTACAAAGTTTAAAATCATTAGATATTGAATTGACCAATTGGGATATCTCATCTTAAACACGCTCATCCGCCGTTCATTTTCTTTAATCACTAACCAGGTTAAATCTAACCCAGTTCTGTCAAATAACTCTAGAAATTCCATAGCAAAACAGGATGTCAAATGTCAGTGATGGAAAACTTCACCTTCAAATAGTAGGAAATTATTCAGTAACACTAGTTCCATCAAATCAACTAAAAGCTGTCTTTTCACATTGTGCATTCCCTCTTTGCCAAACAGGGCATCTCCAAAAAGCACCAAGCCTTGATTGTGCGGTGTAGAGGTGAATACATTTGTGACATCAACTGTAACTTTTTATTTGTTACTAGTATTATTGAATAATTTCCTACTATTCGAAGGTGAAGTTTTCCATCAAACAACAGGTGTAGCTATGGGGGCTAAATATGCGCCCATATATGCTAACTTGGTATTAGCTAAGTGGGAGGAAAACTGTGTTTTTGAACACAACTTGTATGGTAAAGTGATTACATGGTTAAGATTCCTTGATGACATACTGATTTTATGGCGAGGTTCAGTAAGTGAGCTTGAAGAATTTATTAGCTATTTAAATTCTACAATGTCATTTTTGAACTTTACATATAAAGTTGGTAATGAGAGCATTGATTTTCTTGGCATCACACTAATTGGGGATAAAAATGATAAGAAATTCATTTCTAGAGTGCATAGAAAGAAAACATACTCTGATTCCCTCCTACATTACAACGGTTGTCATCCCAACCATCAATAAAAGAGTGTAGTAAAGGGCCAAATGGTTAGGATTTCAAGATTGACAAGTAGTGAAGGTGATTTTGAACAGGAAGTGTATACTGTTGTACGTATGTTTCAAGAAAGAGGTTACCCAAATAAGTTACTGATTAAAATTAGGAATTAAGTACATAGAATAAGAAAAGAAAAATTCTTACCTATCTTGCATACCAACACAGGGACTACAGTCACAACATTAAAGGTGATAGATTATGATACATCTTTAGTATTGCCTTTTAATTATGAAGCTATACAAGTACAGACTATGGTCAACAATTCATGGAACCAGATTTTAAGTCCTGACATTAAAAATATGTTAGGATTGGCTCCTAAAGTGACTTTTTCTAGAGGTGCCAACCTTAAGAACCTATTTGAAAAAACATGTAACAAGAAAAGGATGGTATCTAGGATGTCTAAGTGTAACGTGTAAGGCATGTAAGTTTATTAACACAGGGCCATATGTCATGGTAGAGGGGTACCAACGTTCGATACCTAGTCCAGGCAGTTGTAATTGTAATACTAGGATGGTGGTCAATATAGCTACATCTTTGACCTGTTCAGCATTCTATGTGGGTAAAAAACACTAGAAAATTGAAAGAAAGAATATGAGAGCATGTAAGGGACATTAAAAAATTAAGAAGGAAAGTGCACTTTATAATCATTCAGTGAAATGTGAGGGTTTCAATAAATTCTTGTTTTTTATTATTGACAGAATTGTTGACCATTTTAGAGAGGGCAATGTTAACCTATACCTAGAGAATTTGGAGTTAGAATGGCAATTGAGGACAAATGCCACTATATCTCCAGGTATTAATGATAATATATCATTAAGTTCTGTATTGAAGTTAAGAGCAGTGCAGGTTTAAGGTGACCACTAGAAATAATGTCTCTTTTATAATAACACCCCCCCCCCTTTTTTGTAATGTCACATATGCAGGTTTAAAATACATATATGTTTCTTTGGTATACTTCAGTTACTCAAGTTTCTTAACTTAACCTATTTATTCATAGCATGATTTGCACATATTTATGTATATTTGTATTCATTTGTGCATGGTTATATATATTTTTATTTAGACATCCAGTTATTTAATATTGTAGTACATTTATTAATGTGTTTGTTTTTAACTATGTTTCTTTAAGAATTAATTGTCACAGCATTTTATAATTAGTAGTGGGTGTGTTGTATTTTAGTTGTATAAATGTAGAATTTTATTTGTGTTAATTCACTCTGATGATGCCCTATGGACATAGGGTGAAAGCGCTTAGTCTATGAATAAACAGTTCTTTTGTTTTCCTTCCTACCAGTTTGTGGATTACTCAGCGTTTTGACACTTTTTTCTTTTTTGTTTTATGTGTACATGCTCCTTTGAGCAAGTTTGCTTTATTTAAAGTTGACAGAATAATAGGTTTTGCATTAGCATGAATTCTCTGAAGGATGTGGAGTCTTAAACTCAAATGTTTGTCATTATTTAATTACTTCAATCCTCAACTATTTCACAGAAAAGTACATATTTTAGGAGGAACACACCAAAAATATGAGTCAAAAATCTGGACATTCAATCACACACACACACACACACACACACACACACACACACACACACACACACACACACACACACACACACACACACACACACACACAGTCACTTCCTCATTCATACCTGCATTCACTCACACATCTCTCTCTCCCGATCAAACACATATACACAGTCACTTCCTCATTCATACCTGCATTCACTCACACATCGCTTTCTCTCTCTCTCCCGATCAAACACACATACAGTCAGACTTCATGAGTCTGAGGGATACTTGGATGAAAATGCCATTGATACTGCTACAGCGTTAATTTTATGTGAGTAAAGGACTGCATATTCGGTTTGTGCTCTTCTTATTCCAATTTTTGGTTTAGTAATTAAAATAAATACTACTTATTCAGATTAACTGATAAAACTACAAAAATCAGAGGTTCAAATGAAGAAAAAGTTGGCTGAGAATAAGGCTTTTAAAGAAGTGTGGTTACAAAATAGTAGAGTTAGAATACAGAGCATGCAGAGAAAACATGATATTTTCTGCTGTATCAGAAGAAACAGACTGTATTTATTTTATGAAAGCATAAATAAGCAACTGGACCACTTTTTCACAGCAGAATTTGTTAATTGAAAGGACACATTGAGTGTATGCTCCAAACCTGGCCATGATAAGTAGCCAAGACCTATATTAGTAAAGATGCAGTCATACCATCAGAAAGAGTTGATTCTGACTAAAGTGTGCCAGAGGGGGATATTGATAATTGGAGACAGCAGAGTGTTTGTAGAAATGATTATTTACTGTACACGAGGCAGCTGAGAACCACATTTATCCCAGCTATCAAGAGGCAGGTATGAGATTCAAGCTGCTGTATTCAGCTGTCTTTAGAGTATTTTTCTATTAGGAACAAATACATTTCTGATACAAAACAGACTAAGGAGGAGGAAATAAAAAAGTGTATCCAACAAAAGTCAGCCAGTAAGCAGAAGGAGATCTGCCTGTCATTCTTCTGACAGTAAAGTTCATAGAGACTTTGCCAGTGAAACCTTTTCCAATGTTCCAAAGGACAATGATTGAGACACAGAAAAAAGCACAGGAGCTGGCTAGAAGAATCGGGAGCACCTTGGACTTGAACAAGACTCTGATATTTGGGGACGGAAATGAAGAAGACCAGCATCACTAAAAGTGAATAAATTGGAAACTATAAAGCATCAATCACATTTCTGAAATACGACATTGCAAGAAAAAAATGGCTAAAAAGTTTGAACTTTTGTTGACTTTCTTAAACTGTAAAGTATATACTGCACACCCACTTTATGTCATTAATCTTTAGAAGGACACTGAAAGTAGAAAAAGTAACTGTAAGTAAAACAATTTTTGTTCTTATTAGTATTTAAATAAAACAGTTTGTGATATAAACTGCATGCTGAACATAGTAAAGCAGTTTTGTGTAGAGTGTAGTCAGGGGTATTTTAAAAGTGGGGAGAATCTTTTCAGTGACTGTTGTATATGTTAAAGATATTAAATAAATAAGTAATTTTTAGTTGCAAGAAACATAAGCTTTACAGTATAACAAGAAAAGAAAGGCTGGAAAAAAGCAAGTTTAATGTTAATATGCTGTGATCTTGGGCTTCTGGGGTGTGATGGGTTGTAAAAGTGCACTGATTATATTATATATAGACTAAAGATATTTTCTTTTATTTTTACAAGGGCAAATGTCTAGATTAATGCCCTTGGCTTAGGCTATAAACAACTATCTTTTGTAAGTAAGTAATATTTAAAAATAAGACAAATAATGAAAGCCATGAAAAATGCTAAGTTTCTTACATCCATAGGCACCGGTATCATAGAGCGAGGGGGAGGGAGCACCCCCCCTCACACTTTTACAGCTGCAAGACCTGGACCCAATGGAGGATGAGGACTCATGCTTGCATTGCACACTAACGTAAATTCAAAACACAAAACTGCACAGAATAGCTGTTCATGCAGTAAGGAGGGGGAGAGAGTTTTGATTTCCCCCAAGGCTGTGCTCAGTAACTATGTTCCGTTCCATGACACCAAGCCTGCTTGGTAAGGAGAAGAGATTTTATGTGTTTTGGTTTTCACTCTGTTGTTATGCTGCTGCTTTGTAGTAGGGCTTAGAAAGATAGTAGGACTCCTGCTCGGTCCGCTCCGCTCTGTAAGGAGAGATTTTATGATCTGTGCTGTTTGGTTTCTGTTCCGTTATTAGGACTTTTGTTATACTGCTGCAGGAAGGACTGTGCTCCAGTCCGTTTTTATACTGCTGCAGGAAGGACTGTGCTCTGGTCTATTGGTGTTTGTGTGTGTGTGTGCGTGTGTGCGTGTGTGCGTGTGTGCATGTGTGCGTGTGTGTGTGTGAATGTTTTATATATATATATATATATATATATATATATAGATATATATAGATATATATAGATATATATATATATATATATATATATATATATATATATATATATATATATATATATATATTGCACTACCATAAAGTAAATCCAATGGGACATTACTGGAAATGATTAAAAGAGCTTGGTCTTAGATAAACATGCCATAATACACCAACTTAATTAAAAATTCACTGTCAGTTTATCATTTTTAATAATGCATCACTAGCTATAGGTACAGTTAATCCAGTGGATGCCATAGTCATTAAAACTGTCAGTTTTGGCCTATGTGAAATCATGGGTAAGATGAATGAAGTCATGGTTATAATATAGACAGTAGTCTGTAGGGGTTATAAACACATCTGGCTATAGGTTCATAGGTAAGTACATGGATAACATTACAAGGAGGAATACCACATGGTCTGCTACTTGATCCATTTTTATTTTATGCAGATGTTATTTATCACTATGTAGAGGGACCTGATATGTACTGTATATGTGAATGACTTGCAAAATGGGCAAATTACATCTTAAGTGGAACATAACTTACTGCAAGATTTATTGGATTTCATGGACAATATGAACATTGCCAGTGGTATGAAATGTAATGCCGATGTATTATTATTTTATGAAAGCTGGATATCTGAAACACATAACAGACTTTATGTAATTGTTACAGATAAGCTCTGTAAATTATGAGAACAGAAAGATCTGGGTATAACGTTAGTCATATCAGTAAGTTATGAAATACTTATTTATGGCATATATGCAAATTCAAGCAGCATCACTGTGTACAGACAGACTTATTAGCACAATAATTCCAACAGTTGTGAAGTGGCTGTTAAACCTATGCAAGTAACAGAAATCTAGTTTGTATATTCTTGCTGCAGAGAGGCCTCACATGGTTGCTTTCATTCTCTAAATTCAATCCTGTGTATTTCTGAATATACTGCAGTGGGATAACTATCTTAGTTTGTCCATGTGTGGTTTGTAAAGCCCTGTGTTGTGTTATTGTAAGGCAAATTTATGGGGAAGAAGTAGAAGAACCCCATGATCACGATGCTTTTAGAATTTAAATTGGGGTCTGCAATGCATACAGGCAGCTTGAGTCAAATTAATCAGGATGTGCAGGTGCTAAGAGGATGAAACCTGCTTAAAAGTTGTGGTTGCACAATGTGCTGGTCTGACTGAAACTAATTATTCCATAAACTGTTTGGTCTTTTTTTTTTTTGAATGAAGAACTTGTTGAGCTGCAAAAAAATCAGGCATGTAAGATAGAAGCTAGCAGTGATATTGCTTTTTGGAAGCAAGATGTATTTAATCTGCCTGGTTAATTCCTTTAAGACTGAAAATATACATAGAGATAACTGAGAAGACCCACCTGGCAGAAAACATAGGCATTTCCTAGAAACTTGGGTATCTGATTAAGCAAGACAGTATGTCTAACATGGAGGATAAGAACAGCAGAGGAGGGCATTTGATGGCAATTTAAGAAGATGAAGTGATATATGTTAGGCAAAGCTAAGACAGAGACAACATTGTCTCACATGCTGAAAGATAAGGGAGATATTACAGCAGATGATCTGAGACTATGCTTTTTGGGACAGAAAAACAAAATGAAGTTCTGTTTTCTTTGATGGAAATTCTAGGAATTATACGTGTCACTTAAATGTAGTCTCTGGTTATTATTGTGATTCTGTTATATATTTTTTCATCTATATATAAAGAAATTAAAACAGATTGCAAAAACAACACACTGGATAAAGCCAACTGACAGTTTACAATCAGTAAACATATGATGAAATACATATTATGTTGCACGAAAGTTCTGTCTTAAAATGTCAACTATATGCCATTTATTTTTACAATATTCTGATTGTTGCAAGATACCCTGTCAAATGAACATGCTATTGACAAAGTTTATTGCTTTCACTTGTTTTCAAAATTCTTACTTGTCAATTGCAAAATATTTTGAACATTTGATCATCAACTGTTTATGTGGTATATGAGCTGTGCTTGTGTGAAGGCAAGTTTTTTTTTTCTTTTGGTTAAATCAAAAGATTCAGATGTACCACAAATGTCAGCATTGAGTGCAGAGGTATAAGTGTTTGTGGGTTAGATAGGTAAGACCAATCAGAAAATGTTAATTAAAGCACCAAAAGGGAATTGGCTAAGCTTAAAATATCCTCCAAGTGAACCTATGTCGTGGTAGTAAATAGTTATAAAAAAGTGACATTTTTAGATCACTAAGTGCCCCTCTCACCCTCCGCCCCCAGTTTTCAACAGCTTCCGGAGCCTATGCTTACATCTGCCAAGATATCAGCTTGTATTTTTCCATTAGTAAATGTTTAGTGGGAGTCAAGAAGTCTGCAGCTGAAGGCAGCTGTACACTATGTTCTGACTGAACTTTACAAAGATTCATTGTTGTGTACTTTTCCATGGAGACATGCTGTCTGCAATAGCCATCAATTTAATTTTGAGAGTTATGAGCATTCTTTGCTGAGGGAATTGCAAAATTTAAAGGGACAATGACAAGCAGTTCAGTGAAAAAGTTTGAAATCATGGGACATTAATAAGAGATAGCAGCCTCCCTAGCAGCCTTAATACTTTCATGCATTTAATAGAACAGTGTATAATTTAGTTTTATTCAAAGATAGCCAGTTCATTTTTTATAGGGCTAAAAGTTAATGTTTTCTGACAGCATAAAAGCTGTTTTTCACATCTAAGAGGAGAATACATATAAGAAAAGAACAAATAGCAATTAGTGTAAGTGAGAACAGAGGCTGTAGTGTGTACTTTAGCACGGGCAACCTTAATTTTGGTTAGGTAAAGCCTGTGGGTGCAGCTGTCAAAATGGAATAACTGCTCCTGTCTGGAAGGTTAAACTTAATTTTTTGAAGATGTACATAGTTTTGTTATAAGTTAATTGGGATGGGGGTATTTTTAAAATGTATTTTGTGTTTTGTTGGAGTATTTTCATTAAAATACAAAGTCTTGAAAATATGTCATAGGTTCAAATGGAGATGACAGGAAACAACTGTGTAAAAGATCAGCCTGCCAAACATTAGTGTGTGCATTTAACACAAAAGTTGGAAATATATATTCAAAAAACTGTCATACATAATAGGTAGGAACAATATATTTTTTATCATGATGGCTATGCTATCCATATTACTTTTATAGACAGCAAGGATTGAATATTGAATTGTATTAAGAAATGCAGAGTGGAAATGGCAATGCTGCAGTAGACACATTTGAAAATAAATGAGCATGTGAATTTAACAAAGAAAGGATTTTAGAATGGATATTCAGCAGAAAACCAGTGACAAAGGAAAATGGAAATATTATATTAATTGATAGAGGGGCTCCAATAGTGATAGAAGTGGAAAAAAGACAATAATGGTAGACTTGCAGTAGTAAGGGGCTATTGGTAAAGGAGGAGGATTACTCTGATGTGTATTTATATTCCACCAAAAAGTGTTATTAGAACCTCAAGAAAAATTTGGGTGTAGTAATCAGCTTACAAAAACAAATAGAGGAGAAGTTGTGGACAATAATTATAAAGAGTTGAAGGAATTTATCTGGGAGGAGAAGAGGGCAAGAGTTAAGTATGATAAGTTGATCCTTCTAATAGAAAAAGGTGGTTTAGGTTTACTTGATTTGAAAGGATATTTTAGAGCTACAGTACATAGTTAACACTAATATATATTACACAAGCAGAAGTTTATAATAAAAAAGGAATGGGATGATGATGAATCAGGGGTAAGTTTAAGAAATAAACCGAGAGTAGGATTTTTGATGCATATCATGCAGATCATTAATGAGAATAATAACAACCATACAGAATATATTATATTTATGAAGTAGCAGAAAGTATTCTAAGAACTAAGCCATCACAAAAATGGAGAAAGGAGATTTTGCCAATAGGGATGACTGCAAGTAGGAGTACAGAAAATAGGCAAGATGGTGGCTGGAATTTACTGGAGAAAACTGGGAAAGGAACCAAGGTATTGGTAGCAAATAACTAGAGAAGGAAAGTAATAGAGTGGGATGAGGCCAAGAAGATGTTTGGGCTGTATGCTGGAGACTGCCTTCCTTTCCAGGGATTGCTATCAGAATATAGGAAAAGAGAAGAGAAGGGGATTTTAAGTGAAAAAACTTGCTATGGTAGGGTTTTTGGTCAAATCTAGAAGTGAAGTTATTGTAAAAAAGGGATAATTAATAGGGTATATAAAATATTGCATGATAATTATAAGAATGAATCAGATGAGGTTAGAAAAGATTGGGAAGAGAGACTGGAAAAGCATGTATGCAACAAGATCCATAAGGTTTAGGATCATTGTTTGGTAGTGTTTGCATATGTATTTTATACCCAAAGCAAAGTTCAAAGAATTTTTCATAAGGTAGATAGCAAATGTTGGAGGTAAGATAGAAAAGAAAGAGGTAACTTGGAATATGTGTTTTGGGAGTGTAATGAGTTGGCAGATTTTAAAAATTCCCTCTAGAGTACTCTGTCCAAAGTACTGAATGAGCAAATGACTGTAACTAAAGACAGAGCCCGATTCAGCACTAAGCAACCTAGGCAGGTGCCTTGGGTCCACTGGCTGGGAGGCCCAGCCAAAACATTAATTTAATTACAAAAGAGAGAGTGTGTGTGTGTGTGTGTGTGTGTGTGTGTGTGTGTGTGTGTGTGTGTGTGTGTGTGTGTGTGTGTGTGTGTGTGTGTGTGTAATTCCCCTAATTAGATATGATACGTTAGTTAATTAATTTGCTAAGGCTGAAACGTTTTACCTTGACTCCAGGAGACAAGAGCCTTAATACTCTACATCAACTACCACACCCTATAGTTACAGTCATTACAGTTGGTTGAAATGTTCTTTAATAAGTACTTTTGTCATTTATTGGTTCATACATCGTTTCACTGCTTAATAGAAAAAAATGTTCAAAACTACAAATGTGAAATGGCCTCCAATAAATATTACTGCATTTAACGAAAAATACATTATCAGTTCCAAATGTTTACATTCAGCCCCATAACAGTTTGAATGTTTGCATTCTATAATTTCCTCTGATGATAAGGTTCATCCAGAAAGGCAAACTACAGAAAGGAAGATTTGGTTTCATAACACCTTATTGGCCTTAGCAAACCTAGTTCTCACTGTTTCTGCTTTAGCTGTGAAGAAATTCTTAATATTAAATTCCAACAAAACTCTGTTGACTTATCCCTCAGCCACTGTCATCCAGACATTCACTGTTTCATCTAGTAGCCTGTAATCTTTCTTTCTTTCGTTTGGTGATTCAGATAATATCTTCCTGGAAGTCAAATATATGAAAGACATACAAAGATATGTGGACTAGTTTCTCCCTATAGGACACTAAAAAGATCTATACTCCTTTTCAGCTTTTGCTGCCTTTACTTTGGTCTATCTCTCTGAAAGTTTTGATTCAGGACTAAACTATTCCTCTGTCAAATTCCATCTAGAGGCAATTTCCAGTTTTCATATGGGATAGTTGTGTCACAGTTTAATTTCTTCAAGTCTTTTGGGATTCATATCATGATGGGAATGGACCCCATTCCTAAGTCCAAGCATGATGAAAGTTTGTGCAATTAGTATTGTTTCAATCTTTGATGTTAGCCAGAAGTGCTCTTCCTAGCACCCGCAATGTGCTCAGTAATGACTCCTTCTGCAGTTCGTATGGAGTTACATGTATCAGTAACATATCTAGATACGATCGTAGATTCTTTTTTATAAGACCTGTTGCTTCTACTACTGTTGGAACTGTATGGGTATCCTTCTTCCACATTGATCTCATTTCTGCTTGCAGATCCTGGTATTTTATGACTTTGTGTTTCTCTGTACGCAAGACACTATAATCACTTGGTGTAGCAATTTCAGTGATCAGTGCTACTTTTGTCTTCTTTTCATGGACCACAACATCTGGTTTTCTACCATCTATCTTTTGAACTGTTGGTAATGAGTGATCCCATGTAATATAAACTTCATCATTTTCTATGTTTTGTGGCTCATGTTTCCAATGTTGGTCAGCTACTTCAGTATTATACTGTTTGCACAATCCCCAGTGCAACAGTCTTGCCACATTATTATTCCTTTCAGTATACAATCCATGTCATTAGCATATCACAACCAGCAACAAGCTGTGCAACTGTTTCCAATTCTGTTTTACAAAACCTAGATTTGTCTATTTCTGCCACATGTTCAATGGACTTTATAAACCAACGTGTACGTAGTCCACTGTCTTGGGCCACCAATATTAACCTTTCATCTTGTGGTTTAAATTCACTTCTCCTTAACCATTCCTGTGTTTGATTTTGATCAACATGATATTGTTCCAAGAGTTTTCTTACTTGCAACTATATTTATGCATTTTCCACATTTCTTGCCTTCTCATCTGATCCTTCACCTTATATTCTTTCTTTTGTTTTTTGGCACATTCAGTTGCTTCCTGATTTTTATCTACTTCTAGTTGGATTTCCATTCCTGCTTGACAATGATATGGTTCTGCTAAACTAGCTAACTAGGGAAGTTATCTTAGACTTATTCTCATGTTTTAACACTTTCACTATGTTTGAGTCTTGTGAGGTCAGCAGATATGTATGCAGTCTTATGACTGCAGATTTATACATGTAATCAATTTTGAGGAGGCCCATACCTCCTTCAGAATGGGAAATATATAGTCTTGGCATGCACTGATTTTTATAAATCATTTGATAAGCATGAAGAATCCTTCCTGTTTTCCTATCCAACCAATTCAACACCATCTGGGGCCAGTCAATCACTCCAAAACAGTAAGTTAGGACAGGAAGAGCAAATCAGTTTATAGCTTGGACTTGGTTCCTAGATGTCAATGTTGTTTTCAGTATTAATTTTAGTCTTCTAAAATATTCCTTATTAAGTTCTATTTGCATCTGACCGTGTTTTATTGTTAATCTTTCATCAGTTCCCAAATATTTATGAACGCCCTCCTGCTCAAGTTCTTTTACATCACATTCCTGTCCCAGGTTGATGATTTCTTGTAGCTGCAGCTTTCCTGCTTTAAAGATTGCTTTTGCACATTTGTCAAGACCAAATGACATTCTTGTATCATATCAAAATTTTTGACCATTTGCAGTTGTGCTTTCATTTCCTGATCTGATGAAGTATACAGTTTTAAATCATCCAAAAAAAGAAGATGAGAAGTATTTACACGTTGTCATTTCTGGGAGCCAAATTGTAGCCATGACCTAATCAGTTAAGTAAACAGTTTAATGGGTTAACAGCAAGACAAAAGAGCAGCGGTGACAAAGAGTCACCCTGGGATATTCCCTTTGAATTTCTATCCCTGGAATAATAATTTGTCCTTTATCATGGCTTAACTGCAAAGTGGTTTGCCATTGTTTCATGGTCACTGTAATGTAATCGATCAGTGTCGGGTGTATCTTATAGGTTTTTAAGCACTCTTTTATCCATAAATGTGGAATACTACCACATGTTTTTTGTAGTCTGTCCATGCCATACTTAGATTCTTCCCCTTTTTACAGTTCTCCCTTATGACTTTATTTAATACCAAATTATCCTTTGTTCATCAGGCTTTCTTTTGTTACCCTTTTGTTCTATTGCCATGACTGAGTTTTCTTCTGAATGACTATAAATTCTGTCTGCCCTCAATTCCAGTGTATAGTTTATATGTCGTTGAAAGGCAAGTAATTGGTCTATGGTTTTAGGATAGCTTGCAGGTTCACTGTTAAGTAGGAGTATTGTTTTTAGTGCTGTTAAATAGGTTAGTGTCTGTTTGGGGTTACCATTCTTACTCATGGTTACATTTTCATGTAAAGATGTTAATTTTTTAAACTAGAAGTTAAGTACTGCATCTCAGCCTGGGGATTTCAAATTAGGAGATTTTCTTAACTTTGTTTCAATCTGTCTGGCTGTTACTTCATCCCATTTCATATCTTGCACATTTGAACTTTCTTATTCGTTCTTTTACTTCTTCTATACATTTAGCATCTTTGTTATGTCCCATAGGATCTTCATAGATATTTCTCCAAAATGTATGTATTTCTTCTGTTTTTTTTTTTTTTTTTTTGTGATGTTTCAATTCCTTTTGCCTTGTTTCCCAATTCTCTACAAAACTGTTTTGGGTCATCAATAAAGTGCTTATTTTGTACGTTTCTTTTATATTTATCTGCATGTGCTGATATTTTTAGTTTATTGTTTGCGATAGTGCACAATATATATCCTGATCTATTCTGATACTGTGCATTGCTTTTATCATGTCTATCTTTCTAAGTTTTTTTTTTTATCTGTTCCTTCTTCTTCATTCTTCTAACAGTGTCACCTCATCGTAATTGCTTTATTGTTTTCTCTATTCAGTAATTCCATGATGGCATTTGATTTTTCCCCTTCCTTTCCCTTACTGCCCTGTGTTTTTATGGTAAGAGTGTATCTGTTAATGCTTTAGCCACACAGTAATACATTCTACCTCCTTGCCACATTCTTTTTAATTTCATCTTGTATCATCTATTCCTCTTTCATATGGGAACTCACTGGCATATCACTCCGCAACATTGACTGTGTCAGAGTTGCCACCGTTTCCTGTTACTTCCCTTGCTATTCAACTCCTGCTAAATTTTGTACTGGTTTCTTATGGAAGGCTCCAAAATATTTTCAAATGGCATCTGATCAGATGTTTCCTGCTCCACTGGTTTCTCCTTAATTTGGGGATCCATTGATGTATCCTGCTGTGATGTTATCAAATTTAGATTTTATACACTAAATCCTTTACTTTGCAGGTAATCCATAACCTCAGTTTCTATTTTTTTAATTTTTCCATTACTAATCCTCTTTGTCTACTTTTCCTCTTTGTTTTCTTAGATTTGCCTGTATTTCTCTTCAAATATCTTTGGTGCTGTTCTTTTTGTATCTATTACTTTTGCTTTCTCCTTTGTATAAATATTGCACCATATTAAATCTGTTTTTCTTTCCCATGTCCATATTTCTTCTTCAGACATTTCCTGCACCTCCTTTTTCTCTGTACTGGGGGGACTAATTTCACCATGCTGTGATATAACCTGTGTTAGACTTTCTACACTAAATCCTTCACTTCAATTCCATAACTTCAGCTTCTATTTTTTTAACTTCTGCTTTATTAATCTGTGTTCTACAGTCTCTCTTTGTAATCTTATTTTTTGTATTGTGAAATTTTCCATATATGGATGTCTTTGTACTTCTCTTCAATTATCTTTGGGGCTGCTTTTTTGTACTGATTCATTTGGCTTTCTCCTTTGCATAAATATTGCACCATATCAGATCTCTATTTCTTTCCCATGTCCATATTTCTTTTTTATACCTTTGAAAAATTGCTAGATTTTGTTCTTTATATTTTTGCACTTCCACAGTCACTTCTTTTTCCAAATGGCCCAAGGTTTTATATAATGCTTTTCATAAATCTGTTGTATTAATGAACACACATTTTTATTTGAAGCTTCTGACAGTTTTTCTTGTGCAAGTGTTTTTCTTTCCTGTAACTTCTCTCTTAATATTTTTCTAAATCTTCTATCTGTAAATTCTGGGCTTCTTGAATAATACTAACAATACATCATTTCTTTCTTATCCTCAGTAGTCCACTCTATCATCTTTATAGCTGTTTTTTGGCCTATCAATTTTTGTGATTTTCGTGGACTACTACTTCCTTCTACAAGAGGGAGGCATCCTCCCCTTGTCCTGGCCTATCCCCATAGTAGGAATGTTTCTGTGTCTTGAGGATTCTACATTGTCATTTTTTCCAGCCCTGGCACCACGGCAACCACCAGAATTGTGCACTTTTTATCCTGGGTCTTGTGCACCCAGCTGTCTTTGTTAATTTTTAATCTACTTCTGTCCATTATATATGCTATATAAAATACAGTATAAATATCAGTGTCGTCTTGGTGAGATTTTGCAAAAAACAAGGTCCACCTCATGAAGGTACTCACCAAGACTCGAGGATGAATTCAGTTCCAAGAATACTACTCTCCTTTGTTTGCTGAGTTATCATCTCTCCATTCAGACACCTAGATACTTCCTCTTTTGCATTGTTAATGGTATGGAAGAGCTTTCTAAAAGGCATTTCCATTATAAGACTTCCCATCAAAGACCCTGTGCCCTTGTGGGATTTATAATTTATATACTGGAGAAGCTCACCTTACCCCACATTGAGTCTGTAGCTTCCAGAAAGTTGAAAAATAGTTTCTAGTGGCATTTACATCTATCAGAAGAATTTCTGAGATGCATACCCTCTCAGCTGATCCTCCCTAAGATATACTATATCACTTTAAATTAAAACTTGTGGAAGCTTCAGCTGGACAAAAAAACGTCACAGCTTCAACCCAAAGAAATAAAGTCTAAGAAGTCCAAGCATGATGAAAGTTTGTGCAATTAGTATTGTTTCAATCTTTGATGTTAGCCAGAAGTGCTCTTCCTAGCATCTGCAATGTGCCCAGTAATGACTCCTTCTGCAGTTTGTAAGGAGTTACATGTATCAGTAACATATCTAGATACGATCGTAGATTCTTTTTTATAAGACCTGTTGCTTCTACTACTGTTGGAACTGTATGGGTATCCTTCTTCCACATTGATCTCATTTCTGCTTGCAGATCCTGGCATTTTATGACTTTGTGTTTCTCTGTACGCAAGACACTATAATCACTTGATGTAGCAATTTCAGTGATCAGTGCTACTTTTGTCTTCTTTTCATGGACCACAACATCTGGTTTTCTACCATCTATCTTTTGAACTGTTGGTAATGGGTGATCCCATGTAATATAAACCATCATTTTCTATGTTTTGTGGCTCATGTTTCCAATGTCTGTGAGCTACTTCAGTATTATACTGTTTGCACAATCCCCAGTGCAACAGTCTTGCCACATTATTATTCCTTTCAGTATACAATCCATGTCATTAGCATATCACAACCAGCAACAAGATGTGCGACTGTTTCCAATTCTGTTTTACAAAACCTAGATTTGTCTATTTCTGCCACATGTTCAATGGACTTTATAAACCAACGTGTACGTAGTCCACTGTCTTGGGCCACCAATATTAACCTTTCATCTTGTGGTTTAAATTCACTTCTCCTTAACCATTCCTGTGTTTGATTTTGATCAACATGATATTGTTCCAAGAGTTTTCTTACTTGCAACTATATTTATGCATTTTCCACATTTCTTGCCTTCTCATCTGATCCTTCACCTTATATTCTTTCTTTTGTTTTTTGGCACATTCAGTTGCTTCCTGATTTTTATCTACTTCTAGTTGGATTTCCATTCCTGCTTGACAATGATATGGTTCTGCTAAACTAGCTAACTAGGGAAGTTATCTTAGACTTATTCTCATGTTTTAACACTTTCACTATGTTTGAGTCTTGTGAGGTCAGCAGATATGTATGCAGTCTTATGACTGCAGATTTATACATGTAATCAATTTTGAGGAGGCCCATACCTCCTTCAGAATGGGAAATATATAGTCTTGGCATGCACTGATTTTTATAAATCATTTGATAAGCATGAAGAATCCTTCCTGTTTTCCTATCCAACCAATTCAACACCATCTGGGGCCAGTCAATCACTCCAAAACAGTAAGTTAGGACAGGAAGAGCAAATCAGTTTATAGCTTGGACTTGGTTCCTAGATGTCAATGTTGTTTTTCAGTATTAATTTTAGTCTTCTAAAATATTCCTTATTAAGTTCTATTTGCATCTGACCGTGTTTTATTGTTAATCTTTCATCAGTTCCCAAATATTTATGAACACCCTCCTGCTCAAGTTCTTTTACATCACATTCCTGTCCCAGGTTGATGATTTCTTGTAGCTGCAGCTTTCCTGCTTTAAAGATTGCTTTTGCACATTTGTCAAGACCAAATGACATTCTTGTATCATATCAAAATTTTTGACCATTTGCAGTTGTGCTTTCATTTCCTGATCTGATGAAGTATACAGTTTTAAATCATCCAAAAAAAGAAGATGAGAAGTATTTACACGTTGTCATTTCTGGGAGCCAAATTGTAGCCATGACCTAATCAGTTAAGTAAACAGTTTAATGGGTTAACAGCAAGACAAAAGAGCAGCGGTGACAAAGAGTCACCCTGGGATATTCCCTTTGAATTTCTATCCCTGGAATAATAATTTGTCCTTTATCATGGCTTAACTGCAAAGTGGTTTGCCATTGTTTCATGGTCACTGTAATGTAATCGATCAGTGTCGGGTGTATCTTATAGGTTTTTAAGCACTCTTTTATCCATGAATGTGGAATACTACCACATGTTTTTTGTAGTCTGTCCATGCCATACTTAGATTCTTCCCCTTTTTACAGTTCTCCCTTATGACTTTATTTAATACCAAATTATCCTTTGTTCATCAGGCTTTCTTTTGTTACCCTTTTGTTCTATTGCCATGACTGAGTTTTCTTCTGAATGACTATAAATTCTGTCTGCCCTCAATTCCAGTGTATAGTTTATATGTCGTTGAAAGGCAAGTAATTGGTCTATGGTTTTAGGATAGCTTGCAGGTTCACTGTTAAGTAGGAGTATTGTTTTTAGTGCTGTTAAATAGGTTAGTGTCTGTTTGGGGTTACCATTCTTACTCATGGTTACATTTTCATGTAAAGATGTTAATTTTTTAAACTAGAAGTTAAGTACTGCATCTCAGCCTGGGGATTTCAAATTAGGAGATTTTCTTAACTTTGTTTCAATCTGTCTGGCTGTTACTTCATCCCATTTCATATCTTGCACATTTGAACTTTCTTATTTGTTCTTTTACTTCTTCTATACATTTAGCATCTTTGTTATGTCCAATAGGATCTTCATAGATATTTCTCCAAAATGTATGTATTTCTTCTGTTTTTTTTTTTTTTTTTTTTTTGTGGTGTTTCAATTCCTTTTGCCTTGTTTCCCAATTCTCTACAAAACTGTTTTGGGTCATCAATAAAGTGCTTATTTTGTACGTTTCTTTTATATTTATCTGCATGTGCTGATATTTTTAGCTTATTGTTTGCGATAGTGCACAATATATATCCTGATCTATTCTGATACTGTGCATTGCTTTTATCATGTCTATCTTTCTAAGTTTTTTTTTTATCTGTTCCTTCTTCTTCATTCTTCTAACAGTGTCACCTCATCATAATTGCTTTATTGTTTTCTCTATTCAGTAATTCCATGATGGCATTTGATTTTTCCCCTTCCTTTCCCTTACTGCCCTGTGTTTTTATGGTAAGAGTGTATCTGTTAATGCTTTAGCCACACAGTAATACATTCTACCTCCTTGCCACATTCTTTTTAATTTCATCTTGTATCATCTATTCCTCTTTCATATGGGAACTCACTGGCATATCACTCCGCAACATTGACTGTGTCAGAGTTGCCACCGTTTCCTGTTACTTCCCTTGCTATTCAACTCCTGCTAAATTTTGTACTGGTTTCTTATGGAAGGCTCCAAAATATTTTCAAATGGCATCTGATCAGATGTTTCCTGCTCCACTGGTTTCTCCTTAATTTGGGGATCCATTGATGTATCCTGCTGTGATGTTATCAAATTTAGATTTTATACACTAAATCCTTTACTTTGCAGGTAATCCATAACCTCAGTTTCTATTTTTTTAATTTTTCCATTACTAATCCTCTTTGTCTACTTTTCCACTTTGTTTTCTTAGATTTGCATGTATTTCTCTTCAAATATCTTTGGTGCTGTTCTTTTTGTATCTATTACTTTTGCTTTCTCCTTTGTATAAATATTGCACCATATTAAATCTGTTTTTCTTTCCCATGTCCATATTTCTTCTTCAGACATTTCCTGCACCTCCTTTTTCTCTGTACTGGGGGGACTAATTTCACCATGCTGTGATATAACCTGTGTTAGACTTTCTACACTAAATCCTTCACTTCAATTCCATAACTTCAGCTTCTATTTTTTTAACTTCTGCTTTATTAATCTGTGTTCTACATTCTCTCTTTGTAATCTTATTTTTGTATTGTGAAATTTTCCATATATGGATGTCTTTGTACTTCTCTTCAATTATCTTTGGGGCTGCTTTTTTGTACTGATTCATTTGGCTTTCTCCTTTGCATAAATATTGCACCATATCAGATCTCTATTTCTTTCCCATGTCCATATTTCTTTTTTATACCTTTGAAAAATTGCTAGATTTTGTTCTTTATATTTTTGCACTTCCACAGTCACTTCTTTTTCCAAATGGCCCAAGGTTTTATATAATGCTTTTCATAAATCTGTTGTATTAATGAACACACATTTTTATTTGAAGCTTCTGACAGTTTTTCTTGTGCAAGTGTTTTTCTTTCCTGTAACTTCTCTCTTAATCTTTTTCTAAATCTTCTATCTGTAAATTCTGGGCTTCTTGAATAATACTAACAATACATCATTTCTTTCTTATCCTCAGTAGTCCACTCTATCATCTTTATAGCTGTTTTTTGGCCCATCAATTTTTGTGATTTTCGTGGACTACTACTTCCTTCTACAAGAGGGAGGCATCCTCCCCTTGTCCTGGCCTATCCCCATAGTAGGAATGTTTCTGTGTCTTGAGGATTCTACATTGTCATTTTTTCCAGCCCTGGCACCACGGCAACCACCAGAATTGTGCACTTTTTATCCTGGGCCTTGTGCACCCAGCTGTCTTTGTTAATTTTTAATCTACTTCTGTCCATTATATATGCTATATAAAATACAGTATAAATATCAGTGTCGTCTTGGTGAGATTTTGCAAAAAACAAGGTCCACCTCATGAAGGTACTCACCAAGACTTGAGGATGAATTCAGTTCCAAGAATACTACTCTCCTTTGTTTGCTGAGTTATCATCTCTCCATTCAGACACCTAGATACTTCCTCTTTTGCATTGTTAATGGTATGGAAGAGCTTTCTAAAAGGCATTTCCATTATAAGACTTCCCATCAAAGACCCTGTGCCCGTGTGGGATTTATAATTTATATACTGGAGAAGCTCACCTTACCCCACATTGAGTCTGTAGCTTCCAGAAAGTTGAAAAATAGTTTCTAGTGGCATTTACATCTATCAGAAGAATTTCTGAGATGCATACCCTCTCAGCTGATCCTCCCTAAGATATACTATATCACTTTAAATTAAAACTTGTGGAAGCTTCAGCTGGACAAAAAAACGTCACAGCTTCAACCCAAAGAAATAAAGTCTAAGAAGTCCAAGCATGATGAAAGTTTGTGCAATTAGTATTGTTTCAATCTTTGATGTTAGCCAGAAGTGCTCTTCCTAGCATCTGCAATGTGCCCAGTAATGACTCCTTCTGCAGTTTGTAAGGAGTTACATGTATCAGTAACATATCTAGATACAATCGTAGATTCTTTTTTATAAGACCTGTTGCTTCTACTACTGTTGGAACTGTATGGGTATCCTTCTTCCACATTGATCTCATTTCTGCTTGCAGATCCTGGTATTTTATGACTTTGTGTTTCTCTGTATGCAAGACACTATAATCACTTGATGTAGCAATTTCAGTGATCAGTGCTACTTTTGTCTTCTTTTCATGGACCACAACATCTGGTTTTCTACCATCTATCTTTTGAACTGTTGGTAATGGGTGATCCCATGTAATATAAACCATCATTTTCTATGTTTTGTGGCTCATGTTTCCAATGTCTGTGAGCTACTTCAGTATTATACTGTTTGCACAATCCCCAGTGCAACAGTCTTGCCACATTATTATTCCTTTCAGTATACAATCCATGTCATTAGCATATCACAACCAGCAACAAGATGTGCGACTGTTTCCAATTCTGTTTTACAAAACCTAGATTTGTCTATTTCTGCCACATGTTCAATGGACTTTATAAACCAACGTGTACGTAGTCCACTGTCTTGGGCCACCAATATTAACCTTTCATCTTGTGGTTTAAATTCACTTCTCCTTAACCATTCCTGTGTTTGATTTTGATCAACATGATATTGTTCCAAGAGTTTTCTTACTTGCAACTATATTTATGCATTTTCCACATTTCTTGCCTTCTCATCTGATCCTTCACCTTATATTCTTTCTTTTGTTTTTTTGGCACATTCAGTTGCTTCCTGATTTTTATCTACTTCTAGCTGGATTTCCATTCCTGCTTGACAATGATATGGTTCTGCTAAACTAGCTAACTAGGGAAGTTATCTTAGACTTATTCTCATGTTTTAACACTTTCACTATGTTTGAGTCTTGTGAGGTCAGCAGATATGTATGCAGTCTTATGACTGCAGATTTATACATGTAATCAATTTTGAGGAGGCCCATACCTCCTTCAGAATGGGAAATATATAGTCTTGGCATGCACTGATTTTTATAAATCATTTGATAAGCATGAAGAATCCTTCCTGTTTTCCTATCCAACCAATTCAACACCATTTGGGGCCAGTCAATCACTCCAAAACTGTAAGTTAGGACAGGAAGAGCAAATCAGTTTATAGCTTGGACTTGGTTCCTAAATGTCAATGTTGTTTTCAGTATTAATTTTAGTCTTCTAAAATATTCCTTATTAAGTTCTATTTGCATCTGTTCGTGTTTTATTGTTAATCTTTCATCAGTTCCCAAATATTTATGAACACCCTCCTGCTCAAGTTCTTTTACATCACATTCCTGTCCCAGGTTGATGATTTCTTGTAGCTGCAGCTTTCCTGCTTTAAAGATTGCTTTTGCACATTTGTCAAGACCAAATGACATTCTTGTATCATATCAAAAAATTTTTGACCATTTGCAGTTGTGCTTTCATTTCCTGATCTGATGAAGTATACAGTTTTAAATCATCCAAAAAAAGAAGATGAGAAGTCTTTACACGTTGTCATTTCTGGGAGCCAAATTGTAGCCATGACCTAATCAGTTAAGTAAACAGTTTAATGGGTTAACAGCAAGACAAAAGAGCAGCGGTGACAAAGAGTCACCCTGGGATATTCCCTTTGAATTTCTATCCCTGGAATAATAATTTGTCCTTTATCATGGCTTAACTGCAAAGTGGTTTGCCATTGTTTCATGGTCACTGTAATGTAATCGATCAGTGTCGGGTGTATCTTATAGGTTTTTAAGCACTCTTTTATCCATGAATGTGGAATACTACCACATGTTTTTTGTAGTCTGTCCATGCCATACTTAGATTCTTCCCCTTTTTACAGTTCTCCTTATGACTTTATTTAATACCAAATTATCCTTTGTTCATCAGGCTTTCTTTTGTTACCCTTTTGTTCTATTGCCATGACTGAGTTTTCTTCTGAATGACTATAAATTCTGTCTGCCCTCAATTCCAGTGTATAGTTTATATGTCGTTGAAAGGCAAGTAATTGGTCTATGGTTTTAGGATAGCTTGCAGGTTCACTGTTAAGTAGGAGTATTGTTTTTAGTGCTGTTAAATAGGTTAGTGTCTGTTTGGGGTTACCATTCTTACTCATGGTTACATTTTCATGCAAAGATGTTAATTTTTTAAACTAGAAGTTAAGTACTGCATCTCAGCCTGGGGATTTCAAATTAGGAGATTTTCTTAACTTTGTTTCAATCTGTCTGGCTGTTACTTCATCCCATTTCATATCTTGCACATTTGAACTTTCTTATTCGTTCTTTTACTTCTTCTATACATTTAGCATCTTTGTTATGTCCCATAGGATCTTCATAGTTATTGCTCCAAAATGTATCTATTTCTTCTGTTTTTTTTTTGTTTGTTTTTTTGTGGTGTTTCAATTCCTTTTGCCTTGTTTCCCAATTCTCTATAAAACTGTTTTGGGTCATCAATAAAGTGCTTATTTTGTACTTTTCCTTTATATTTATCTGCATGTGCTGATATTTTTAGTTTATTGTTTGCGATAGTGCACAATATATATCCTGATCTATTCTGATACTGTGCATTGCTTTTATCATGTCTATCTTTCTAAGTTTTTTTTTATCTGTTCCTTCTTCTACATTCTTCTAACAGTGATACCTCATCTTAATTGCTTTATTGTTTTCTCTATTCAGTAATTCTATGATGGCATTTGATTTCTCCCCTTCCTTTCCCTTACTGCCCTGTGTTTTTGCTGTAAGAGTTTATCTGTTAATGCTTTAGCCGCACAGTGATACATCCTACCTCCTTGCCACATTCTTTTCAATTTAATCTTGTATCATCTATTCCTCTTTCATATGGGAACTCACTGGCATATCACTCCACAACATTGACTGTGTCAGAGTTGCCACAGTTTCCTATTACTTCCCTTGCTATTCAACTCCTGTTAAATTTTGTACTGGTTTCTTATGGAAGGCTCCAAAATATTTTCATATGGCATCTGATCAGATGTTTCCTGCTCCACTGGTTTCTCCTAAATTTGGGGATCCATTGATGTATCCTGCTGTGATGTTATCAAATTTAGATTTTATACACTAAATCCTTTACTTTGCAGGTAATCCATAACGCCAGTTTCTATTTTTTTAACTTTTCCATTACTAATCCTCTTTTTCTACTTTTCCTCTTTGTTTTCTTAGATTTGCCTGTATTTCTCTTCAAATATCTTTGGTGCTGTTCTTTTTGTATTGATTACTTTTGCTTTCTCCTTTGCATAAATATTGCACCATATTAAATCTGATTTTCTTTCCCATGTCCATATTTCTTCTTCAGATGTTTCCTGCACCTCCTTTTTCTCCGTAATGGGGGGACTCGTTTCACCATGCTGTGATATAACCTGTGTTAGACTTTCTACACTAAATCCTTCACTTCAATTCCATAACTTCAGCTTCTGTTTTTTTTTAACTTCTGCTTTACTAATCTTTGTTTTACATTCTCTCTTTGTAATCTTATTTTTTGTATTGCGAAATTTTCCATATATGGATGCCTTTGTATTTCTCTTCAATTATCTTTGGGGCTGCTTTTTTGTACCGATTCATTTGGTTTCTCCTTTGCATAAATATTGCACCATATCAGATCTTTTTTTCTTTCCCATGTCCATATTTACCCGCGGTGGTGGTGCTGCAGTAACGTTGTCACCTCACAGTAAGACGCTGTTCGGTTCTATTCTCAGCTAGAGAGTCTTCTGTGTGGAGATATGCATGAATGGGCGTACCTTCGTTGAAGGTTGTGTGTCAGGGCTGGTAACTCGACATGTAAAAATCAACTACCAATCATTAGCGGACCGGAGTTCCACTGTGGCGACCCCTAACCGGGAAAAGCCGAAAGACATAAACAAACAAACCTTTGAAAAATCGCTAGATTTTGTTCTTTATATTTTTGCACTTCCACAGTCACTTCTTTTTCCAAATGGCCCAAGGTTTTATATAATGCTTTTCATAAGTC
Organism: Protopterus annectens; assembly: GCF_019279795.1. Lineage (NCBI taxonomy): Eukaryota > Metazoa > Chordata > Ceratodontiformes > Protopteridae > Protopterus > Protopterus annectens. The sequence continues at coordinate 703,672,811 of NC_056728.1, read as the reverse complement.
TGTTGTATTAATGAACACACATTTTTATTTGAAGCTTCTGACGGTTTTTCTTGTGCAAGTATTTTTCTTTCCTGTAACTTCTCTCTTAATCTTTTTCTAAATCTTCTATCTGTAAATTCTGTGCTTCTTGAATAATACTAACAATACATCATTTCTTTCTTATCCTCAGTAGTCCACTCTATCATCTTTATAGCTGTTTTTTGGCCTATCAATTTTTGTGATTTTCGTGGACTACTACTTCCTTCTACAAGAGGGAGGCATCCTTCCTTTGTCCTGGCCTAGCCTCATTGTAGGAATGTTTCTGTGTCATGAGGATTCTACATTTTCATTTTTTCCAGCCCTGGCACCACGGCAACCACCAGAATTGTGCACTTTTTATCCTGGGTTTTGTGCACCCAGCTGTCTTTGTTAATTTTTAATCTACTTCTGTCCATTATATATGCTATATAAAATACAGTATAAATATCAGTGTCGTCTTGGTGAGATTTTGCAAAAAACAAGGTCCACCTCATGAAGGTACTGACCAAGACTTGAGGATGAATTCAGTTCCAAGAATACTACTCTCCTTTGCTTGCTGAGTTATCATCTCTCCATTCAGACACCTAGATACTTCCTCTTTTGCATTGTTAATGATATGGAAGAGCTTTCTAAAAGGCATTTCCATTAAAAGACTTCCCATCAAAGACCCTGTGCCCTTGTGGGATTTATAAATTATATACTGGAGAAGCTCACCTTACCCCACATTGAGTCTGTAGCTTCCAGAAAGTTGAAACATTGTTTCTAGTGGCATTTACATCTATCAGAAGAATTTCTGAGGGTCATGCCCTCAAAGCTGATCCTCCCTAAGATATACTATATCACTTTAAATTAAAACTTGTGGAAGCTTCAGCTGGACAAAAAAAAGTCACAGCTTCAACCCAAAGAAAAAAGGTCTAAGAAGCAGTTTTGGCAGGGGCACTCCCTCCCAATCCATGCACTCCAAATCACTTACTTAAATATTCTAACTTTATGGCTACACAGCCATAGAGTAAAGAGTAAAGATCACACACATTGTTTCACTGTCACACAGAAGTAGAAAATATGCTAACAGTGCATCTGATGTTGTCATTTTCATTCATTAATCAACGAATGGGTCTCGGATCCAACCCTTGGGTCAAACTCTACCAGTTATCTCTAGATTCTTGGACCCAACTCTTGAACTCTCAATCTCCTCCCTTTACCCATAATGCCCCTGATCACTGTACTACCTCAGATCTCATTTGGTGCTTTAATGATTCTGTCAGGATCGCTTTCCTCAAGCTCAAGCAGTTATTTTTCTGGGTTAGTGAGTAAAAAACTTTAAAGTTTAACTTTTTTCCTTACGTATTGTCTTCTATAGCCATCCCCTCTTTACTAGCAAAGCTAATTATCCTTTTTGCAACCTTTTTACCATTTGTTGGTATCTCCCTTTTATCATCGCTGCTATTTTAATTTACCTTTTCCATAAGGTAATTTCATTACTATCGTTGGTATAACTTTGTATTTCCTCTATCTTTCATTCCTAAAAAAACACTATTTTTTTCTCTCTTGACTGGCTTTTCCCATTCAGCATAGTTTATAGTAATGGCTGAAAAGCCTAAAAGCCTACTGGATTTTAGAAGTGCACTTCCTGTGAGCACAAGATACTCAACTCTGACACCCACATGAAGTGTGTTTATTGTTTAGGCCCTTCTCGTTTAGATACTTCATGTACAATTTGCACTGGCGTTAATGCCAGAGCTATCAGTGACCAAAGCAACAAGTTAGTGCTTAAGGGCCTTATCCCTGCTTCTGCACCTCCTTCTTCTGTTTCAACTGCAGGGGGTCAAACCCCCTTACAGAAATCTAAATCTATGGAGCCCGGGGAGCATAGAAAGAGCTTTCCTGTCAGGTCTCTCAAATCTGCTCAGACATCAGAGCCTCCAGTTAAAATTTCCAAACACTCGGATCTGAAAAACATGAATCCAACTCCTTCAACCTCCAAGTCTCCTTGGCTCCAAAGCCCTCACTTTTCTCTGGAGCCATTGTCCCCAAGACTGAGGTCTCCTTTCCCACAGGAGATACCAAGAAAGTCTTCTTGACCTCCTTCTACTTCCTCTTTGATCAGCTCCTCCTGAAGTCTTTCCCAAGCAGAAGTGGATAGGATGATGAAAATTTTTCACAGAACACAGATCCAGATGGGAGTCTTACTGGCTCTGTCTCCCATTCAATCTACGAGCCTTAAGCCTCCATCATATACCATAATTTCTCTTTCTTTGATCCAACCTTCTGTTTGAGATCCCTTGGATCTGAGATCTCCAAGAGTTGAAGTATCAGATCTGAAGATGCCTTCATCTTTATGTCTGACTACTTCCCTAATCTGTTCGGCTCCAACTCCCCTTGAGCAGAACATGATTCAGAGACGAAGAGTTGATGTTGGATCTGAGGGGATGACTTCGACTACAAAGCATTCAGAGCCATCATTTCCCAGTGGAGGCGTGGCACTGATCAGCTTGGCTCCAACTCCTCCCTCGGAGAGGAGGATCAAGGGGTCCCTAATCTGTCTGATCCAAGAGCTTCTTCACTACACCAACTAGACATCTCATAGTAAAATCCAGGAATTAGTTTACACCATGTATCTCAATCCCTCGGAATCACAATCAATCTTTCAAAGTTCCACCTTCAATCATTTCAAGTCTTGGAGTTTATACGGGCTCATCCAGATACAGTCAATTGTCTCACTGTTTTACCACAAAAACAGAATTCTTGCCTTGAGACTGCATGTCAGACAAGTTTTTCCCATCCCTCTCCCCCAGCAAAAATGGTTCTCAAAGCCCTAGGATTAATGCCTGCAGTGATTCCCTACTCCTCATCCAGTGGACTCTAGCAGGACAATGGTCCATTCTTCGACAGCCTTTGCAACATCCTATAAAACTACCTTGAGTCTGCAAGGACTCCCTACTATGGTGGATTCAATCCAACAAGATTTGTCAAGGATACCCCTTTATCCTTCCTCCCCCAAGCACCACGTTGACCATGGACACCTCCCAGTTGGGAGGGGGCATTTCTTGGGATGGACTGTTCAAGGCATGTAGTCTTCAGAAGAGACCAAACTGCATATAAACATCTTGGAGATGAGAGCGGTCCTTTTAGCATTGCAGAACTTTCAAAGCTCTCTTCCTCTTGAAGCAATTGCTATCCAAACAGCCAGTATGCCAGTAGTTTGGTATATCAACAAACAAGGGGGAACCAGATTTCACCACCTTTGCTGAGAAGTAATGAAAGTCTGGCAGTAGGCAATCTCCTCCAACCGCACATACCAGGGAAATCCAATGTTCTAGCAGACAAGCATAGCAGGACTATCCTGATGCCTCATGAGTGGCCTCTCAATCAGTCAGTGGCAAATATGATCTTCCACAAATGGAGTCAGCCTTGCTGCGATCTATTTGCCTCTCCCCTCAGCAACAAACACAGCAGGTTCTTTGCCCTAATTCCCCCCTCAGGGACAGTCACTGAGAGATGCTCTAGTCCACATTTGGCCCTCCAGTCTTCCATATGCTTATCGTCTCCTACCTCTAATCCACAAATGTATTCAGAAAGCACTTCAGTTGAAGAGCAAAGTAATCCTCATTGCCCCTTTCTGGCCTTGGCAAGTGTGGTTCCCCTTCCTGTGGTCTTACCTACTATGTCTCATTTGAACACTGGATCCCAGTCCAGACCTCCTATCACATCTGTCACGGATGACTCATCTGGACATTGCAGGCCTCAGACTGAACACATGGTTTCTCCAATTACACTGATGGCTTTTCTCTCCTGTTCACCAAATGTTATTCTCATCCCAGAAACCTCCTACGAGGAAGATTTACAAGACTAAATGGAAGAGATTTTCTTTTTGGGAACAACAAAAAAAGAGAGTTGGATCCTTTCAATGCTCCAATACCTGCTGTTTTAGATTTTCTTGCTTTAGTTTTTCAAAGTGGTGCTAGTTTCTCCATCAACGAAGTTTAGTTGGCAGCCATCTCTATCACATCAGAGATAATGCTTCCCTGTTAGGTTCATCCAAATTATGTAAAGCATCCCTTAAAGGAACCTTTTAATTAGACCACTGATAAAAGATCCCACTCCTCCTTGGGATCTCACTGTCATTTTACAGAATTTAATACTATTACCATTTGAGCCCTCCGCAAATTCAGATCTCAAGTTTCTTTCCTGGAAACAGCCTTTCTTGTGGCTATAACTTCTACAGGACAAGATTCTGAGCTCCAAATACTCTCTTCCAAACAGCCTTATCTGATTTTCCACAAAGGTAGGGTTGCCTTACATTGTAATCCTTCTTTTTTTACCCAGAATTGCCCCTGTAACAAACATCAATCAAGTGATCAATTTGCCAGGTTTTCTTTCCTAAATATGACAGGAAAGGGGAATACATGTTATACCTTTTAAATGTACATAGGCAACCTCATTTTTGTCTTCAGAAGATGAAAAAATTTAGAAAATCTGCCAATAGTTTGTGTCCTTTTCCAGTAACAAACTGAGAAAACCAGTATCCAAAACTTCTTCTTTGAGAGGTTTAACATTCCCAAAGCATCCAAAAGCACACTCACCTAGATCAATGGCTATGCCAGCTGCTTTTTGGGCCAGAGCTTCTATAGATGATATTTGTGCAGCTGCCACTTGGTCTAACACTCAAACTTTTACTGAGCATTACAAGTTGGATCACATATCCAGAAATAGGACTGCATTCAGTTTTGCAGTTCTCCGGAACATTCTTCCATGAGGGCCACCCAAGATTAACGCAGCTGGGGACTCTGTCTAATTCACAGAGGAACAAATTAAAGTGACAACATCAGATATAAAAGTTATGTACTCACCGTAACTATGCATCTGTGTTTCCCATTTTCATTATTCCTCAACTCCCCACCACCCCTATCCATGTCTTTGGGAGTGACCAGATGATGTTCTTTATTAGGAACCACTGTTCTTGTTTGAGCCCCTATTATAATACTGTGCTGTCTCTCAGTGTTATTATTATTGTTATAAATTATACTCTGATAGTCACATAGCATCAGCAAACTTGATTTGAGGTAATGCAGTGGTCAGGGCATTATGGGTAAAGAGAGGAGCTCGAGAGTTGGATCCAAGAATCTAGAGATAAGTGGCTGAGTCAGATCTAAAGGTTGGATCCATGACCTATTCATTGAGGAAGAATGAAAATGGACAATAGAGATACATAGTTATGGTGAGTACATAAGTACATCCATACCCAACTATCTATTACCTAAATACCATAGGACAGCACACATTAGATATAAGTTCCCTAACTCCAGAAGGTATCCATTTCTTCTCCGTAAATTTACTAATGATCAATATCTAACACTACTTCACTCCCTAAAAGATGGAGACATTCACCCAAACCCCAGCCCAAACACCTCCAATACCACTCAACTCAATAACCCAAACCCCTCAGACATTCACCCACTTAAAAAACCTCCAAACTCACTCTTAATAGCCCACCTCAATACATGTAGCATTAATAATAAAATAACGCAACTCCATGCTCTCCTGGAACTCTACTCATTTGATATTATATGTCTTACAGAAGCTTGGTTAAAACCAGTAACAAAAGACAATGACATTTTACCACCTGGTTACAACATCATACGTTTTGACCGTGTAACCAAGAAAGGTGGTGGAGTAACTGTTCTATTCAAATCTGATTTTCAAATAACCATCTTTAACCAAAAACCTTTTCAAGACTCTAATGCTGAAATACTTATTACCAAGTTTCAGCTAAACCCAGTTAAATCAATCTATATTATTTGCATCTATGTCCCACCAGGTAATAACATCACTACCATAGAAAACATACTTTGTTGGTTATCTCTAAACCTTCCCCAAGAAACCATAATCCTAGGAGATTTTAACGTAGATTGGGATTCTTGCAATAACAACTGCCTCACTAGCCATATCAATCTCTATGGGTTCACCCAAACTATTACCTCCCCTACTAGAATAAACAAAAATAGCAAGAAAGAAAGCACCTTAGATTGGATACTTATTAATAATCAACCTCAGACTTATGAAGCCTGAACCCTCCCTGACAATATAAGCGACCACTCATTAACCTGCATTATCAGGCTCAAAACCAATCCACCCATTCAACCCATTTATAGGGTAATTAGAACCAATAAAAAAATCAACTTAGATCTATTCCTTAGTGAACTTAAGGCATGCAATTGGTCCCCCTTAAAACACCTTTCTCTTGATAAAGCTGTTGATTACTTTAATACTAATTTCCTAAACATACTCAACCGTCATGCTCCTACCCGCTCTATAAGGATAAGAACTAAATCTGCTCCATGGCTTACCAGGGAAACCAAAAAAAAATCCATCCCAGAAATAAATACTGGAATAAATCACGCTTAACTAGAAACCATACTGACATCTAAAACTACAAACAACTGAGAAATGAAACAAAAAAAGCCATAGTATTTGATAAAAAAACTATTATTTACAATTTCAGCAGACCCACCATAATAAACCTCAAAAGTTCTGGTCAAGTATTAATCAATTATTACATCCAAGTCAATCTATCACACCTAACCCACAAGGCACTGACAAAGACAATCCTAAACAAACTGCTAACGCCTTTAACACCTTTTTTACCAAAGCAATTCAAACTCTTGCCTGTCAGCTCTCTCCTCAAAACATAACAACATCTAAATCTGACTCTAACCCACCTCCTCCTTTTCTCTTCCAACCTGTCCCCACATCATTTATTCTCACCCTTATCCAAAAACTGAAACCATGTACTCTTTCTGTAGACCAACTACCCTCAGAATACCTACAGATAGCAGCCAAATCTGTTGCTTACCCAATCTCCATCCTCATCAATAGAACCATCACTGAAGGATATATCCCCAAAATTTGGAAAGTCTCTCATATTATTCCCCTTCATAAAGGAGGAGACTCCACTGAACTCTCCAACTATCGACCCATAGCCCTACTTTCTCCTCTATCTAAGATCATGGAAAGATGTATCCATAGGCAATTGCTAGACCACCTTCTCCATAATAACCTGCTTTCCAACACCCAACATGGGTTCCGACCTTCCCATAGTACAACTACTGCCCTCCTTTCCTTTATTGACACCATCAATAACAACAGAAACCTTAACATGCTTTCCTCTGCACTATTCATAGACCTGTCCAAGGCTTTCGACATGGTGAATCACACTATACTCATAAACATTCTCAAATCTCTGTCTCTCGACCCACTAGCTATAAAATGGTTCCATTCCTACTTAAACAATATACATCAAGCAGTACTCTGGAACAATGCTCTTTCTACCCAGCTACCTGTTAATATTGGTGTTCCTCAAGGCTCCATACTGGGCCCTCTCCTGTTCTCTATATTCATCAATGACCTTCACCTAGTAGTTCCCCAAGCTACATGTATCCAATATGCAGATGACTCCACACTTATATGCTCAGCCACAACTGCATCAGAACTTCACTCCATATCTCAAAACATATTCAACTCTGTAGAACTATGGTTTACAAAACGCTGTCTCCTATTAAACCCTAAAAAAACTAAACTTCTCCTTTTTACACCTACCAGTAAATCTCCCCCAATAGACTTCACTGTATCATCCTATGATGGTACACTTATATCCCAAGATCTAATGACCAAACTACTAGGTATCACCATTGATAATAACCTAAACTTTGAAGCCCATATCAACAACATTCTAAAAACTACAAATAAAAAAATAGGCTCTCTGTATAGGATTAAATCCTTCCTCACTCCTGCAACAAGAATAACCATTGCCTACACCCATTTAATTTCCACCCTTTTTTATGCCTCACCCATGTTTACCAATCTGTCAAAAATAACCTAAAGAAACTAGAAAACTCCTATAATAGCATAGCCAGATTTGCCACAGGTAACCCATATAGAACACATCACTGTAGTAATCTAAAGCATCTTGGGTGGCTTGAATTTCAGCAACAGCTAAAATATAATCAACTGGCCATTGTCCACAAAATACTTTATCAGCCTACCAAAACACCCATCCTATCTAACCTTATTCACCGCTATGATAACCTTAATTCCCCAAGATCATCACAAAAATTTCTTGTATACATCAATAAATCAAATAATAGAGCTGGAGACTCTCTGTTTTCTAATTCTATTGGAAAAACCTGGAACCTACTTCCGTCGGAACTTACCACACTTCCCTCTACTACTCTGTTTAAAAATAAACTTAAGCTCTTCCTGAAAACACATTGGATGTGCCCCTGTTCTAAACCTGACTGACCATCTTATCCATTATTACCTTAATCAACCTAACTTCTCATCTCTAAAAATATTTCATCTTTACAACTTATTATGATTCTATTCTCTTAAACTATTTCATATTAAATACTACTATGCTTCCTCTCCATCATAGTCCTAGCTATTACCGGATTCATTAAAAAGTAACACATATTATTTCTAGATTTATTACCTAACTGCTACTCCATTTCATTTAACTTAATCTTCCTTACTTATCTACAGCTACACTATTGTTTTTCTTCTCTTTTCTTAACTAGTATTCTTTAGCAACAATTAAATATAACTTCTTATTAACTCTACTAAGTTTTTTCAAATATATGTAACCTTCTTTATGTACTTTATAAATTTGCAACCTCTTATTTACTTCTCTTATCTTTACAATATAATGTATTTGCATTCCAAATATGTACTTCTGTAAATGTGAATTTGATTTGTATTGTGTGGAGCTTTTCTCCCCTGGCCTCTACTGAAAATGGACATATATCCAGCTAGACTAGCCCGGTCAACAAATGTAAAATAAATAAAAATAAATAAATAAAAATAAACATAACTTTTTATTCTTCTATATTTAACAAAAATTAAAAAAGTAGTACATCAGCCAGATAAAAATCAGTGAGTTTAAATCCCATACAGTGAAGAATAATTGAGTCAGTAGTTAGGCCAATTCTATAAAGGGATGAGTTACTTAATACACCATTCATTCTTTCATGCCTAAAGTGAACATGAGGGAAATCTAAACCATTCCATTCAGTTTCATGTCTTTGTCATACACTGTTCTAATCAGGGAGAGTATGTGCTTCCCTGTATGGATCTGCACAACTCATATTTTATACTGTGAGGACAAAGGCTGCCTACAATGGCATAAAGATGTCTCCATTGTTTTCAAGACAAAGCTTTGGTAGAAACATCTAACCTTACTCTATTTAAATGGCTGTTTGACTGCATAGAGTTTTATAATAATAAATACGATAAGCATCCTTCCATACTATCTAATGCCCATTCCACTAGAGCAATTGCCACATCTGCAGCTTTCTTCAGGAATGCAGTTGTGGATAATATTTTCAAGCAGCAGCTACCTGCCCAAAGAGTTATAAGCTGCATGTGATATCCAGGCTTCCTTTTGGGACACTTAAGATTTGTTTTGGACTCTGTCCTTCTGCTACAGAGGATAGACTTCTTCACACCAGATATGAATGTTGTGTACTAATTACCGTAATGACAGATTTGTAAGGATAGGTCCATCCTCTCTAGCATCCCTAACTACGTTTCCCCCACCACTGGCATAAGCTGGTCTACAGTGTGTTCCCTCTTTCCTTGGCCTGATTCATAGCTATTTTCAGCACTCTGTACTGAAGTTCTGCATGGCTCTCAACTGCAGAATGTCCAGATTTTTGTCTCTTATTTTTGGATTGTTCCTCATAAAATGTGTTTTTTTTCTGACAAATCATTGAGGACTGAAGTCACTAAATAATGAGACATTTGAGTTTCAGACTTCATATCCTTCAGAAAATATATAATGATGCAGTCTGTCATTCCAGAAACTTTCTAAGTTTATAGGAGTACTATTTAAAGGCTGTCCCTGTTTTTGGGCCTTTGCCCCCCCCCCCATTATTTCTGGCTTTGTCCAGATTTCTTGCACTTTAAAGTTGAGAGGTATGCTGCAGAGACTTGGCACCACAATGAATTATGAGATAGTGAAGGATACTAAGCATTATCTCTTGAGTGGTCCTAACAGTTGCTGTTACAGAAGATAGATCCACTCTTACAGCTTTATCATTAAGGTATGTACATAGCTTTCATTTATTTACTCACAGATTCCAAATGACTGTTCCAATATTCTTTGAAGTAAACTTTTACCTGTGGACCCATTTCACATCTCTGTTATCTCTAAGAGAGAAGTAACTCTGTTTTAAGCATGACTAACAGTGTTCTGCTAACAGATTTAAATGTGTTGCTGTATCAGTAATAATGTTAGACCTTCTTTTGCATACTCCAAAGCTTTGTACTGAACTTGCATGAAGGCTTTAAGCCATTTGTAGTAAACAGAAATATTCCCATTTTATGACATTCAGGTCTGACACTTTTCTGGAATCATTTTGCATTTTCTTTGTGTAGTTTATTTATTTATTTTTATTTATTGACATTTGTTGACCGGGAAAGTAGTTCTTAAAGAATAACGAAAAAAAGACAGTAAAGCTGTTCAAACAGTGAGCTTGCTCTCTGCAACTCAGGAAAAGCAAGCAGATCCAATGAGCTGGGTTTTGTTTAATAACTCTTGAGTGATTCAGCATCAGTGGACAATACAAGGCCTTTCAGTGATCACTGCCTTTCTGCAGTTGTGGAGAATGATACTAAATAGCCACTCTAAGGTTTCTAATGGGTGATGGCAGGGTTTTACAGCAAACCTGCTAATCAAGTCTGACATATGGTATGTACAATCAGTATTAATAATGAATGGCTTATCCTTTGATCTAGATACTACAGAATTGTTCCTGCTCAGCACTGATACAGATACTGCATTGTCTGAGGAAAGTTAAACCAGACTATCAACATGACTGTCACATATGACGTGCATAAGACATGCATTTGTATTCTGTCCAGTGTCAAACATACACTGAGACATATCAAGACATTTTCTTTTACTGATTACCATACAAAACTACCTGAGGTAAATGCATAGCTAGTTTTCTAAGTCCTCATCCGCACTTTAAGCCATGTAACCATAGCATTGTAATTTTTTACACATTAGTAATTTCTTGCTTATAATTTTTACAACACATCCCTTCTAATACTTGAGGTCTTTGTAGCACCGCAAGACATTTTAACTACTTCTCATTGTAAACTGTACATTTTTATTTATTTTTATTTGAAAATTGCAGTAACAGGAACAGGTTATGCTCTACTTCCATCTTAACAAAGGCTGATTTTGCTTCAGTAACATTACAATTTACTTGTGTAACTAAACAGTCTAATATCTTACTTCCACTAGCTTATTTTGCATTCTTCATGTTTTGCTGAATTGTGTTGTTTGTGTATGCCTGCATGGCCTCATAAACTATAAAGCCACAAATACAAATTAAAAATTTTGCAGATGACATATATTCATCTCAGATTTAATTGCTGTCTCTAACCCAGTCACCATATTTTATTGCCCTGGTATAACCCATATCTTCATTCTTCTGTCATGATAGGTGGTATTCACTGCTCAGCATTTTCACTGAAACATTTGATGTTCTTCCTTATCACTGTTGCAGTATTCTTCTCTCTTGCTATATCTTCTAAGCTTTTTAACTTCTGATAACGACAGTGGACAGGTACAGTAAACAAGTATATATCTCTGCTACCTTAACTTTCTGGGCTATTAATTACCAGACCCATATGACTAGGTATATACCGGCACTTCTCTCTCAAGCTGGGGGCATTCTGGCTGATATGCTGAATTCAGAGGGTAAGGCTTCTGCCATTTCCCTATTAAGCTTTGCTTCTCAGGTGGCTTGTCATTCTATGATGCTGCTGATGCTTCCTCTAGGGCAGCTGCATTTTGATATGTTTTGAGGATGTATTCTTGGTTACATCTCCAGGCTGTGCCTGAAGACATCAAGGGCTAAATTACCGGATTCTGTCTTAGACAACCAGAATCTCTTTGGCACTGCTGCTATTGCTGAACTGTTTAAAACTCTTTAGGGTAAGGGTAAAGTTATGTGGGATTTGAAACAAATATTTGTCTCTCCTGTTCCTAAGTTTCAGATAAATAATCCTTCTAAGCCTTCCATTGTTTGTAGGCAGCCTAAACAGCCTTCTAAGGGCAAGAGAGCTACTAGAAGAGTTTTTCAAGACAAGCCTGCTTAGTGTTCTAAAGGTCAAAAGTCTACTTTCACTGATGAATCTGCCTCTATTTGACATTCAGCAACTCCTACCCTCATCCAGATTCCTCTATCCTTTCCTGTTTGGCAACAGATAACCATGGATGCTTGGCTCTGGAAGTCCTTTCCTCTTTTTTCAGGCCTTCCTTAGATCTGGTAGTACAGGGAACTGTCCAACTTGTCCTTTTGTCTCAGCAGGGAACATTTTTTTTTATTCCAGGATGTTTCTGGTTCCAAGGAAGGAGGGGTTAAGGAGGACAATTTTAGACCTGTCCTTTCTCAACACCTTCCTCCAGGTTCCCTTTTTCCAGATGTTCTATCTAAAGACACCTTTCCCCCTGCTGAAGCTTTTCTGGTATCCTTGGATTGGAAGGGCACTTGCCTCCATATTTCAATTCATCCTCTCTTCAGGATATTTTTACTTGTCTCTGTTTTTCTTCTCATTGTCAGTTCTCTACTTTGCATTTTGGTCTTTCTACAACGCCAAAGGTCTTTACCAAATGTCTGGCCCTATGGTAGCTTTCTGCACACTTCAGGGAATTCAAATTTTCCCTTATTTGAATGGCCTTTTAGTTCAAGTCCCCTTTCAGCAGCTCCTGCTTCAGAATCTGCACTTCACAATGCTTCTTCTGCACAGTGTGGGGTTTAACCTCAAACTCAAAAAGTATGTGTTGACTCCCTCTCAGGGCCAGGTGTTTTTGGATTACAGGTTTCAGACCATTCCAATGATGGCTTGTCTTCCACCTCCCAAAGTCCTCTCTGACTGCTTATTTCCTGTCCATTCTACCTCTCCCAGTCCTTCCTGTGTGGGGCATTTCTGTAAGATCTGGGGTATATGGCATCCACCATTCCCGTGGTTCTTTTTGCCAAACTCCACACAATGCAATTTCAAAGGTATCTCAAGACTGTTTAGCTTCAGCACTACCAGCCTCTGGAGTATCTGGTTCCTCTCTTGCCTTGTCTCAAGCCCTAGCTCTGCTGGTGGATTCAGCAGATTTCCCCTGAATCCAGGTCTGCCTTTTCAGCTTCCTCTCCCTATTCAGGAAGCATGCATGGATGCTTCTGATCAAGGTTGGGGAGTCTAATCCAACAACCTCAAAGTCCAGAGTCTTTGGTCCCATCACCAACTGGCAGGCCAAATCAAAATCAAGGAGAGAAGGTTTTTACAGTCAATACTACAGTCGTGTGGTAAATCAACAAACAAGGGGGCACAAAATCTTACCTCCTTTGAAGGTTGGCTCTTCAGGCTTGGGATTTTGGAGTCTGCCATCACTTGGTTCTTCAGTGGTCCACACTCCTTCAGAGCACAGTCTTGTGGCAGACTCTTTGAACAGGTGCAGGACAAATCCTCATGAATGGATGCTTCACAGGGAAGTGTTTCTAGACATTGTATATTGGCAAGGTATTATTCAAGTAGATTTCCTTGACTCCCCACTGAACAGACAACTTCCTCAGTTCTGTTCCAGAATGCCAAGTCCTCTGGCTTGGGAAGTGGATGCCATGTCTTTTTCGTGGGGGTGGTGCTCCTGTATGCCTCTCCTCCTGTTCCTCTTTCGACCAAAATCATGTGGAGCACACCCAAAATCTCACTGGTGACTCCCTTTTGGCCCAGACAGAAACAGTTTTCCCCTCTATTTCATCTCACCAGGAGCAATCATCATAAGTTAACTCACAGGATGGATCTTCTCACAAATGACAAGGGATCTCTCATTCATTCTGACTTGCCCACCTTTCAGTTGACACTTTGGGTGATAGGGTTTTGACTCCTTTTAGACACCATTTTTTCAGAAGACATGCTTTGAGTTTTTCAGGAGGCCAGACAACCCACTAATAGAAAATCCCGTCTGTCTAAATGGAAGATATTTTCTATTTGGTGTCTCACGCATGATCTGGACCCTTTTCTGTGGGTGTTTCTAAGGTCCTTTCTTATTTATGTGGGTTGCTCAGTTCTGGCTTGGCATATTCATCTATTAAAGTTAATTTATCAGCTATTTCTGCTTATCTGCTTCAGAATCCATACTCAGGTTTTAGTTTTGAAGTCAAACTATTTCTAAGAGGCATCCTACAAGTTTGTCCTCCAAGAAAGTCTGTTCTTCCTTCTTGGGAGCTTAATTTTGTTCTTGAGAAATTGACTCAGTCAGCTTTTCAACCTGCAGTTTCTTCTTCCCGACAACATTGTACTTGGATGACTGTATTGTTGGAGCTCTTACTTCTGCCAAGAGGGTCTCTGAACTTCAAGCACTCATGGCAGTTCCACCTTTTTTGTATTTTCAAAGGGACAGGGTAACTCTTCATACCAGTTTTTCTTTTATGGCCAAAGCTGTTAATGATTTGTCCTTGAATCAGTCCATTCATCTTCCTAATTTTCCCCCTTCTCCTCAGAATCCTAATGAAAGGATTCTTCACACTTAGGATTTACACAGACAGCTCAGATATTACTTAGACAAGAGAAAACATATCAGGAAATCTGAGCAGTGTTTTGATTTCTTTCATGTCAGGAAATTGGATTTGGCAGTATCCAAGCAAACCATCTCCTCCTGGATTTCAAAGGCCATTTCTTTTTGCTGTTCTTTTAATGCTAAGCAGATTTCTTCTTCATCTGTTTGTACTCGTTCTATCAGGGCAGTGGTCTCTTCTGGTGCTTTTTTCAAAGGTGTGGATACTAGATCCATCATGGAAGCTGCTACTTGGTTGTCTGCTCACATTTTCACTAAACATTACAAGTTGGATGTCATTTTCAGGGTCAGGAAGGTTTTGTCAGGGCCATCGTTCATGGGGTCTTGTAGTGCCATTATGTGGCTACCTCCTTCCATACTTTCTAGTAGCATTTGTAGTCTCCCAAGAGTGAAGAGTAATACAATAGTGAAAGAAAGCACATAGTACAGTTGTGTAAGATCTTAACATAATAGTAGATGTCCTGCTTCTCACTGTTGCAGTATTCTGTCACTTCCACCCTTGCTTTCCTTTTGGCCAAGGAGTCTTTCTTGCATCCTTTTCTTCTTCTTCTTCCCTTCCTGGATATACATGTTATTGCTTTCCCCTAAGAGTCGTTCTGGTTCTTCTGTGGCACTTCAGCTATGAGGTTTAGATGCTCATACATTGCATATATACCTTATGCCTTGCACCTAGGAGACATGTCTGATGTGCAGTGCCTGAAAGATGTGAAGGCTTTGGCATACTGGCCAAATGCTTGGCTATCCTCAGCAGGATATCCAAAGAGTGAAGAATACTGCAACACTGAAATGTAGGACATCTACCTATAAGGAAAGATCTTACTCAGCTGTACTTTCCCATTAAAGTGAATGCAATTTCTAGATATGCCTTAGTGCAGTTTTAGAGATCTAGTACATGTTCATAGGTTAATAGGTTCATAGGTGTGTACTTGGCTAATGGCCCCAGAGCCTTTACAAGCCTAGCCCAAAAAAATTGCCCAGACACTATGCCATCCGATGTTAGTTCACAGTGCCCCTATCCAGTAGGGCAACTGGAATGATCCCCGGAGTGAACTTTCTGTTACCCATCCACTCATCAAGATTTCTTTTGGAGAGGGCCAGCGAAGTGCTCTGCTTGACATGAATGGGAAGCTTATTCCAGAGTATGGGCAGTCTTTGGGAGATGAACCTGTCCCCCTAGCATGTTCTGTTAATTGTGGTAATGAGGTTATGATCTCTGGACTGTGTGGCATGGGGGATTGGGATTTCTTTAGGTGTAGCATTTCAAGTAGTGCTGGGTCGGAATGGCTTTGTAAGTCAAGCAGAGATCACCTCTAAGTAGGCGATAAGAGACTGAGAACAGCTGAAGTTTCATGACTCTGTCAATGTAGGACATGTATTTAAGGCCTAGGATCCTTTTTGTGAGGTACTTTTGTGACCTCTGCAGCTGTTGATGCCTGGTCAGGTACATGCCAAATGGGACATTATATTTGATGATTCGTCTAATGAGGGATGATTAGAGAGGGATAATGACCTCTTTCTTCCTGGATGCGAAACCTTTGGTTATAAGATGTGCCACTTAGAAGGACTTTCTGACCACAGTGGCAGTGTGTGGTGGTCGAAGGTGAGGTGGCTGTTGGCCTAGGTGCCCAGATCTCTTATGGCCCCTTCAGTTCAGTGGGCTCTCGTCAATGTGGTAATTCATGGGAACTGAGTTTTTTCCAAAGGGGATAATAATGCATTTTTTAGCGTTAAGCTTCAGGCCATGGTTCCGACACCAGTCATTGGTCTCAGAGAGGCCCATTTGTAGGATGTCTGCATCACTTGGGGAGTTGATAATGACTCCTAGCTTGTAGTCATCAGTGAACTTGGTCAGCCAGAGTACTTCTGTGTTGGCCTGGACTTCTGAGAAGTAGATGCCAAACAGGAGAGGGCCCAGGACTGAGCCCTGTGAGACTCCACTCATGACTGGTTGAAAGTCTGTCTTGGAATCCACAACTTTCACTATGTTGGTCTTGTCTGTGAGCTAATTTGCAACCCACCTAGTGATGTAAGGATTGATGCCTAGTTTGGTGAGTTTATCAATGATACCTGAGTGGGGAATGGTATTAAAGGCCTTGGCCAGGTCAAGGTAGGCTGTATGCACTGCCTTACCCTCATTCACAGCCTTGGTGATTGCCTCGAAGAAATCAACCAGTTTCAAAAGGCAGGATCTCCCCTTGACAAAGCCAAACTGTGTGGGGTCAAGAGTTTGGAGATTTTCTAGATCTTTGTTAAGCAGGTCCATGATGATGTGCTCCATAGCTCTGCATACCAGACTCATCAGGCTAATGGGGCAGTAGTTCCCAGGATCTGTAGTTGCTCCCCCTTTATGGGGCGGGATGACTGTAGCAGTGCACCATTCATTAGGGACATAGCCTGAGGTAAGACTCAGTACGCATGTACTGCATATCTACATAAACATTTTGCTTAGCACTGTCAGTGAGATAAGAAAGACGAGAAACACACACACTATATGGCGATTTGTTTAGTAGTTATCACTGAGTAATGAAGCAACATACAGGTATGGCATAAGTACTGAGTCAGGTTTCAGCAGTCAGAATCAAAGCCAGTATCCATTTACTGTTAATAGCATGATTTGGACAATGAGAGTTAGGAGCAAACACAACATGCATTTACTGCAGGTTTGATGCACTTTAGCAATCAGAGCAGTTATAATCAGGAGTCATGAAGTTATTCATTTGAAAGGTATTTAGAAACTGTGTGTGTGATATTGGCCTGGGATATTCTGGGTAATATTTAAAAATACATATATATTTTTTTATTGAATGAAGTGTACATTTGATGGAGATTATATGTAGCATATTTATCATGTATATTTACGTGTGTGTGTGTGTGTGTGTGTGTGTGTGTGTGTGCGTGTGTGTGTGTGCATGTCTTTCGGCTTTTCCGGTCCGCTAATGATTGGCAGTAGAGTTTTACGTGCTAGCTTGCCGGGCCTAACGCACAACCTTCAACGAAGGAACGCCCATTCACGCATGTCGTCACACAGTAGACGCTCTAACTGAGAATTAAATCCAGACTTACCCAACAAAGCTGCATAACCTGTTCTACCACCACTAGACAAAGAACATGCTAATTTTAAGTATTATAAATGTCATGCTGATTAAAACATTCCCTGCTATTCTCTGATTTCAGCTGTCAGTGCAACAAATATCTTTCTACTTAGGTTTCAGTGAAAAACTTCACAGGCTAGGAATGGAAAAAAGGATAACACTACTTTCTGTGTGAAGGAAAGCTAAATACTTGAATTATATCACTATTAAACTGACCATTCATGTTAATGTTTAAAATGCATTACTAAATATTTTCAGGCGTAAATGGCTTTCAGGTGTTCACATAATTCTGTTCAAATAAATAATTGAACTTGTTTGGATTTCACAGCATTTGAATTCTTATAAAACTAACAGCCTTCAGACCTAAAAATTTTCATTTCTGCTACAGTATCTCTGTAATAATGAAATAGCGAAGCTTTGCCGCAAAAAATCAAAATAGCTACAAATGCCATCAGGCAAGGACAACAAACTCGTGTGTGCTTCTTACGGTATTGCTCCAGAAATTCATAAGCTCATTGGTTCAGAGTCTGCTTCTTTGAGTGAACATTGCTGTTGCTCCAGTCAGCGAGCAAAAAATGCAGTGTTGCTTGAGCAGAATAACGGAACAGCTGCTTAAATGGATCCTAAAAATGGAATTGTCCACTAAGAAGTGGAGCTACTGAAGGGTTAGAGTATATGATACAAAACTATGATAAAATAGAAGAACCAAAGCAATACACAGCATTACAGCATTACGACTCTGCCAACATAACTGAAACTGTGAGGCAGCAGACAGCCATCCAATACATGAACAGGTAATATATGCACACCATGATGTGAGCTGAGAACCACTACCATACAAATAAGTTGCTCACTGTTTGTTGATAAGACAGCAGAAACAGTAGGTGCTGTGGTGTATGCTGTGAGCAAGAAGAACCAGTCCAGCAAGAACACACAATCAATGGAAGGGTTAGAGGACATGATAAAAGAAGGCAGAATACAGAGTATGATGGCTGAAGATGAGTTGGGGTATGACTTTAAGAAAAAGTGAAAGAAGAAAGAGTATACTTTAAGAAAGAAAAATGAGTAGTTATAAGTTGGATTGAGGGATGAGGAGGTATGTTTAGGTATAATAAATACTTTTGTAGAAAAAAACTGGAATAAAATCAAGTGTAGAATTACCTGTGATATCAAATTATGCTGATGAATTAAATATGTTGTTAAGTAATAATGTGTGGGTAAAGAATTAATAAAGATCATTGCCATCAACTTCCTTTTTTCAGTTTTAACATGGGGTTAGAGTGCTGTATTAACTGCAACCATCTCTCTTGAGTTTAGAGCCACTCTCCTACCTTCTTCAACAGTCACAGTCATGCCTGACTGTCACATATTTTATCATATAATCCATTCATTTCTTACATGAACACCTCCCTCTCCTCTTGCCTTCTTTCTGTCTTTCCTAAATTTGCTTTACCAGTTCATTTTCTGCTTTACTTAACTTGTAACCAAACCACTGTAATTTCTTCTCTCTGACATTTCTGCATCTTGAGCTACTGTGTCTTCCACTTTGATGCCCTCATTTCTTCATCTGTCCCACAGAGCACATCCTTTTGCCTGTCTCAGGGGGTATTTCATCTCCATCACCTCAAGCGTCAACATCTCTTCTGCCTTCACTACCCAGGTTTCTATGACATACAGAGTACATGGTTACATTTTCTTTTTAGCTCCTTTGGCATTCTTCTTTCACACACTACCCCTGGCAACACTACCCTATCAATTTCTGTTAGCTGGCTACGGAACCGCTGATTTTAGATTTAACCTCCTTATTCAGACTTCCCTTATCCTCAACCACACCTTCCAGATACTTGAAGCTGTTAACCTGTTCCACTATTTTCCCTTCTATCTTAGTTTTCAGCTTCTTCTGATATCCCCCATTTGCTGCCATGATCAATATGCTGTATGTATTCAGCTTCATCATCTGTGCCTTAAGTTTTACATTCTAGCTCCTAAAAATTTGCTGAAATGCCTCTTCAGAGTCTGTTCATCTTTTTGACCTGTGCTCTCCATCCAGTTTGCTAATGTAGTCCATCTCCATTATGAACAAAAGTGGACTGAGAGCTGAACCCTAATACATGTTCGCTCCCACTGGGTTCTTCTCTATGAATCCATACACCAAGGCTCTCCATAAGATTCACAAGTGCTAGTTCCAAAATACAAGAAAAACAAATTCTCCTTTAAAGTTAACATCTTGATCATAGCAGCCTTGACTTTATCTAAACTGCTTTCTCTGACATCATTTTTCTTTTTCTAGGGTGGGTTCTCCTCCCTCTTTCATTGTAGGCTGTGCATAGGACAGTACAGCTTCTATGTGGTATTCATAGTTTCACTGTAAGTACCAGGATGCTATCTGCCCTTGCAGGTCATTTTAACCCTAGCCAGTTTCCCTTCAAAGTCGTGAATCAAACCCCTGTACCTTCTGTCTGTGAGGTGAACACCTTAACCACTATGCCAAACCACAACCCCCATCTTCATTCTAAAGCTTCTTGAAATACTTCTTCCATATGCCTTTCATGTCCTGTGGACTGATTAGCAGATTGTTGCTGGTGCCCTTTATGAATGGCATCTGCTGAGTTCTTTATCTTTCTGTCTTGTCCTGCAACCTGATAAAGCTTCATTGTGCCATCTGCTGAGTCATTTTCCAGAAGTTGGTAGAGTTACCCTCACTCTTTGTTCTTTTCCATTTTGGATGTTCTCTTAGCTTCTTTGTTACCCAAGCAGTATTCCTTCTTATCCTGGCTATTCTTTTCTAGCTCCCACACTTAATACTATACTCTTTCTTTCATTTGATAACTCCTAAACTTCTGTATTCCATCACCACTTTCTTTATTTACCTTACTGCCCTGTCTCAACCATACATCTGTTAAGCCACTTGCCAGACAGAAGTTTAGAATTACATCCCCTTCACTGGTCCTGTTGCCATGACCATGTAGATGCAGGCAATTTGCATATCCAGCTCAGTCTGTCCTAGTCTGACCATTCAGGTCCTTTTATCAGGACCAACTAATTTTTCCACTTTAACTTTATAAAACAGCACAAAGCACCTCCGAGTAGGATGAACAAACTCTGTACAAACCAAACATAAATATGCTGAATAAAATCCAGTACAGAGTTTGAAACACAACCAGTCTTTATTAAAATGAAAACAAATAGCTGAGCACTTTCACGGGTGAAATCCCCATTTCATCAGACCTTAATACAGCATTTTTTCTAAGTATATCTTATATAAAACATTTAAAACTGCAAAAAGCAATGACAGTGAGTAAAACACATTACATCATTCAATTGCTTAACCTCTTAACTTCTTAAAAGGGTCATGGTGAACTACACTTCTTAAAAAGGTAACATTATCCCAAAAAGGGAGAAAAAATATATATGTACCAACGCCTAAGCAAGGGCTAAAACCCTGGACCCTCAGATTGAGAGTCTAATAATCTACTAACCTTGATCTTTTCTATAGTAAGTAGTAGGTTCTAGATCACAGGCCAAGAGACTTTTCTGCACTTGCCCATTCACCTATCTCCCAAATGCACAGAATATCCAGTCCTTCCTACCACTGTGTCATCCATTTCCAAACCATATCCCAATAGCAAACCGATATTACATGTAGCAATCCTTAATTCATTTTTGGTAGGTTGTATTGGTTTTATGTCCAGTTTTTGTTCAACAGAACTATGCCAAGGACCTCCAAGATGGCTGTATACTGACCAACGGTATAGTTTCACCTCTCCCAGTGTGAAAAGAGAAACTGAGAGATAAGGGCTAGTAATTCTGCCAGTTTTAGTAAAATTCGGTTACTAGCTATTAAGTATACTACCTGGATGCCTGCAAAGAAGAAACTTAGAGACCCTGAAAGAAAATCAACTAGAAAAGGTGATGAGGAAAACCCTGACTGGAAAATTCCTCCAGCTGTTCAGCAAAAAGCAGTTCGAGCTCCAGCTTTGCTACTCGAGATGGCTTCCAGTAATTTAGAGGAAAAATAAATCAAACGTGGTTAGAGCTGATTAACATAAATGAAACACTGAAAGAATATATCAACTCAAATAACAAAAGGCTGGAAAATGGAAGAAGCTTTAACTTGCTATTCAGATGAACTGATAAAACTGCAAAAATCAGAGGTTGAAATTAAGGAAAAGCTGGCTTAGTATGAGACTGCTCAAGAAGAGCTGTTTCAAAAATGGTAGAGTTAGAGGATGGAGCACATCGATTTTCTTCTCTACCAGAGAAACTGGAAGGAATAGGCTGTATTAATTTTATGAAAGCACAGATAATCAACTGGACTGGTATTCCACAGCAGGAAATGATAACTGAAAGGGCACATTGTGTTTATGCTCCAAACCTGGCCATGAGAAAGTAGCCAAGACCTTTGATAGTAAAGATGCAATCCTACCAGCAGAAAGAGTTAATTCTAACAAAACTGTGGCAGAAGGGTAGAGTATTAAAAACTGGAGACAGTAGAGTGTTTGTGGAAAATAATTATTTACTGTACACCAGGCAGAAGATAAGCAAATTTATTTCATTAATTAGGGAATGTCGAGAGGCATGTATGAGATTCAAGCTGCTGTATCCAGCTGTCTTCAGAATGTTTTTTTCCCTGAAGGATCAAAGTCAATTTTTAATGCAGAGCAGGTTAAGGAGGAAATACAAAAGTTTGTCCAAAAATGGAGCCATCAAACAAAAGGGGACTCTGCTTCCCATTCTTTTAGTAATAACATTAATAGAGAGATTTTGTCAGGGCAAACGTTTTCCAATGTTCTAAAGGAAAATGGTTGAAAACAGAAAAAAAAGCACAGGAGTGCCCAGAAGAATCAGAAGTACCTTAGACTTGAACAAGAGTCTGGAGTTTGAGAGATGGAGATGAACAGAAGGAAGACCAGCAACATTGACATTAGTGAATAAATGTGAGGTTGTAAAGCATCAATCACATTTGTAAAATATGGCTTTACAAGAAAAGTGGCTGACAAAGACTGGACTTTTGTTGACTTTGTTAAACTTGTGGGGGGACTGAAAATCATATACCCCACTTCATGTCATTAATGTTTAGAAGGACACTAAAAGGAAAAACAAGAAAAAAAGTAAGTAAAACAATGTTTGTTCTTAACAGTATTTGTATAAAATATTTCATGATATAAATTGTATGTTATACAGTAAAGCATATTCATTGATTGTTGTATGTTATAAAAATACTAAGGTAAAGAAGTAGTATTTTCTTTCTTAGTTTTAAGAAATGTAGGCCTTACAATGTAAAAAGAGAAGAAAGGCCAGACGAAAGCATGCTTAAGTTAATATGCTGTAATCTTGAATTGTTGGGTGGGAGATTGGGCGTAAAAGTGCGCTGATTATGATATTTGTAAAATTGATTTATTTTTCTCTTAATTTTGTATAGGTCTGGATTACTGTATTTAGCTTAATCTAATAAAAAGCTTGTTGTGTAAACAGGGGGAATTAAAAATAAGAGAACACCGTGAATGTAATGAAATTTTCTTTCAGCAAATGTTCAGTGAGAGCTGAGACGTCTGCAGCTGAGGGCACCATGTTACGTGCTGCTGGCATTAATAAGTTAATTGATGGAAAAGGAGATGGAAGAGTATAAGAAAATGTTTTATAATGGAAGCTGAGTTTGGAAAAATACTGTAGAAGAGGAAACAGTATGAGGAGATTATGAATGGCTTTTACTAGATATATCTTTAAAAAATAACTGAAAACATTAAAGGAGCAGTAAAAGAAAGAGAAAAAGGAATGGGAGGTAAATGGGAATAGCAAGATTTTGTGGAGAATGTTGTTGAACAAGTTACTGGTGGATGGGTCAGAAGAAACAATGGAACTTTTTATGACATACATTAGAGCAAAATAGTTTTGGGAATGCACTAATATACTATGGTAAAGTGAAGAAAATAATTTTAGTGATACATGTGAACTGCAAGCTGTAAAGAATTGTATAATAAGAAATGGGAACAGAAGGATATATTTAAAAATATAAAATGTTGCTGTGTCAAAAAGGCTGGGGGTTGAATGTATTCAGATATATTTATTTTATTTTATTTTTTTATTTGTTAACCAGGGTAGAGCACTAATCCCATTGGACCCATTTCAGTCTCAGCCCATATATAGATGACATTATATACAGAGTGGATGACAAGATGCAATATATGCATATATTATATACAAAATGATATCATAGGGTATAAAGGCAATAGATAAATTACATTATATGTAGATTAACTGACAAAACACAATATATACATGCATTATATACAGAGTGGAAGTAAGAATTGGCATGCTGAAAGAATCACTATCAAAATTAGAGTCAGATCAAGGTATATAGAGAAAAGAAGGGAATTAAGAGGTTAAGTCATATAGCCAGATATATAGCAGTTGAATTTTCCTAGAGTCTTAGCAATAATTGTTTATTACTCACTCAATGAATAAGGACATGAAAATCAGCCTGAAGTTCGAGTTCAAGGGAAGGGACAGAGTGATTGGAATGGAATAAGACCATGCGACATAAAGCAGGACAGGAGGATGGAGTAAATCAAAAGGAAGTTTATTAATGTAGATAGAAAAGAGGAGAGGTGCCAGAATACTTCCTTGGGGACACCTTTACATACATACAAATTTTGCAATATTTGACAAACACTAGGCAGGACATTTGCCAGATTGAAAATTTAGCAGTTCACAGTTAGCAACATTTGATGCATCTATGATAGTTGTTAATGCTAGGAGCATTAATAATACAGTTTTTTTTTTTGGAAAATTTGCTACGTTCCCACAAGACTGACATTGTTATTGTTTGTGAAACATGGTTAAAGAACAATGACCGGAAACCAGTTATGTCAGGGTATAAATGTTTTTACTGTAACAGACATTCTAACAAAAAGTCAGTTGGAGGTGTTACAAGAGGGATTAAAGATAATTATGAGACCTGTGATTATTACATGTTCAGTGATAACACCAATACTATAGACTGCATAACTGTGACAATAAAGACAACCTTGGAACATATACATGCCAAAGTACATGCCAAACTGGGGTCAGTCTACCGTATCAAACAATTTCTTACCAACAACATAAGATCAGTCATTGCTCGCTCCCAACTTCTATCCACCTTACTCTATGCATCTCCCATTCTGACTGATCTCAACAAAACTGAACTAAGCAAAATGGAAGCTTGCTATAACAGAATTGCCCGCTTTGCTGCAAATTGCTCATATAGAACTCATCACTGTACTGCTTTGAGACAGCTCCACTGGCTTGAACTGCCCAACCTCCTAACCTACAATCAGCTCTGCCTCTGTCATTCTATCTATTACCTCCCCAATAAGTGTCCTGCCCTCAAAAACCTAGTACAACATCACTCAGCAAAAAGGCCTCTTAGATCATCAAGCAAACTACTACTAGAAGTCACCAACAGCTACAATAGCTTTGGAGATGCACTATATAGTAGTTCGGTGGCTAAAAATGGAACTCTGTCCCTACTAGCATTCAAAACACATCATCCAAAGCCTCCTTTAAAGACCTCATCAGGCAACATCTCAAGCAAAGTTGGCAGTGCCATGATTGCACCCCAGGCTAGTGAAAGCGGATAACATATACATACTAAATCTAGAGCAATTGATAATAGTTTTTCAATCTTACTCACAAACACTGGCTAATCTACAATGTATGTACTGTACCTGTGTACTATGTATGTATTCTACCTACGTTCCAAAGTTCAGCCGTACACTACAAATCTATTACTTACCTTTATTTTTAAAATTAATATTTTTTTGATTGTTCTCTCCACTGTAACTGTTTGTGCCGCATACCACTGTAAAAACATGTCTCTTGTAATATGTGTGTATACTGATCATGTCTAAATAACTAAATGTGTCTGTAATTTTTCTTTGTGGAGCTTTTCTCCCCGGGCCTCTGCTGAAAAAGGGCCTTTTCGGCTCAGTCAGACACCCCCAGTTAACAAACGTAAAATAAAAATAAAAATAAAATAAAATATAACAATTGTTGGAGTGTATAGACCACCAAAGTCAAGTGCAGATAATCTAGAGGAATTTATGCATTTCTTGCATGAAACACGGGAGGGAAGAATAATATTAGCTGGGGACTTAAATTTACCAGAAACAGACTGGAATAATATTGATTCAACAACGTTAGTAAGGAAATTATTCACAATGTATATTCAGGAACAGCAATTGCTTCAGATTGTAAAAAAATCTACTAGGGGACGGAACATACTAGACATTATTTGTGTTCCTAAAGAAATTACTGTTACTTCAAGTCAAGTTTTACCACCATTGATGTGCAGTGATGATGGGGTTATAAAAGTTAATTTGTTGTGAGATAATTCTGGCAAACTGAAATCTAAACAAATGCAAAGAAGGTTAATTACAGATTATATGGAAGCAAAACAGTCACCATTTAAAACTAACTGGAGTGAGGTGCTCAGTGGAAAAAATGCAGACGGAATGTGGAAAGTTTTGAAAGAGAAATTGTTTGAGTGCAAAAAATAAAAAAAATGTTTAACATCAGGATTTAGGCATACAACATCAGGGAGGTATATTTCCATAAGAACAAGATATCTGATTAAGGTGAGTGACAAAAATATAAGAAATGGAGGAGTGGTCAAACTACAACTTTGAAAACTGAAATAAACAAGCTGGACAAACAGATTAAGCATAGTGTGAGACAAGATCAAGAAAAATTTGAATAAAATTTATATAAAAATATCGAGCATAATAGAAAACCTTTTTATAGATGCATAAGATGTGGAAGGAGTAAAGGCACACAAATTGATAAACTGTGTGCAGATTCTAAAATGTATTCTCAAACACAACAGATTATAGATATATTTACCAAATCTTATGCAAAACAGTTTGGCTCCAGAAAAAGGGTTATAAGTTGCTCTAGTGATATCCAGGTAACTCCAGATACTGGAATCAAATTTGATTATATTGAAAAAGAACTGCACTAACTGGATCCAAACAAAGCACAGGGCGGAGATGGAATTAGTAACAATGAACTGAAAACACTTCAGCAAAAACTTACGGTACCATTATATCTGTTATTCACTAGCTCATATAAATATGGGGAGATTCCACAAGATTGGAGACATGCACCTATTAAACCTGTCTTCAAGGGAAAGGGGAGTAGGACAAACCCAGAGTCATACAGGCCCTTAAGTCTACTTTTATGTTGTGGAAAAATAATGGAGAAGGTAATACTGGATAAGTTATTGTCAGAACTGGATAGGTTGGAACTTGAAACCATATATCAGCATGCATTTGTTGAAAACAGATCTATTACCAGCTGTAACATGATGTTCTATAACAATATAATAACAGCTATGAATGAAACATTGTGCTGTGATGTAATTTATATAGATTTAACTTCCGCATTTGACAGGGTCATACACAAAACACTGATCAATAAATTAGTAATTAGTACAACTAGGTATTGATGTACTCTTGATAAGATGGATAGCTGCATGGCTTACAACTAGGACATGGCAAGTATCATACAGCAACT
The DNA here is from genome assembly GCF_019279795.1 of Protopterus annectens. Taxonomy (NCBI): domain Eukaryota; kingdom Metazoa; phylum Chordata; order Ceratodontiformes; family Protopteridae; genus Protopterus; species Protopterus annectens. The sequence continues at coordinate 703,645,511 of NC_056728.1, read as the reverse complement.
AGACAGGTGAAATCCTTGGTTATAGTCAGGGTGTCCCACAGGGCTCTGTCCTAGGCCCTTACTTGTTTAGATTGTATCTTTCAGACCTAATTTTTTCATCTGAGGTGTTCTACTGTCTATATGCAGATGACATGAAATTGGGTAAACTGATGACATGTGTTACAGATAAGCATGTCTGCAAAATAACTTGACTAAATTGACCATTTGGGCACAGGAGAATAATATGCTGATAAATACATCAAAAAGTAAGCACATGAGATTTGGGAGACATAAATTGAAAGGTAAATATTTAATACAGCACACAGTGATTGAAACCGTAGACTCATTTAAGGACCTGGGTATATCGGTAGATTCAGCTATGATTTGTTCTAATCATGTGGACCAATTGGTTAATGATAGTTATAGAACTATAGGCTGTATAAAAAGATTTATAAAGTCTAAGAAATCAAAAATGATGAAGTCATTGTTTGTTAGTTACATTAGACCCAAACTTGAGTATGGAATAACAATATGGAAACTCTATAAGAAAACAAGCATGAGAAACTGGAAAGAGTACAACGGAAATATACCAAGGGCATCCATGGATGTGAAAATTTAAGTTATTATGAAAGACTAAAATATCTGAACTTGTACAGCATCGCTTTCAGATATCTAAGTGGAGATCTTATTCAAGTATATAGGGCATTAACAGACAACTACCTCTGGGAATGTTTGGGGTTATCAAAAAGTAGTAGAAAGTCATCAGACAACCAATGTAGAAGATTCTATTGGAATGAGAAGTGTACTAACTGGTTCTCTGGCAGAGTAGCTGATGCATGGAAAAGATTACCAAATTACATTAAAGCAAGTTCTAGTTTATATATTTTTAGGAACAGCCTGGAAACTTATTATGAGAACAAGTGTTTTGGTATATTGGCAAGCTAGAAGGGCATTAATGCCCATGCTTGAAATATGTATGTATGTATGTATGTCTGTCTGCAAGTGTTATGATCCTTTTGTTATTATTTGTGGAGGATATTATTTCTTTTAGTAGGTTATGTAGTTTTGGGAGTGAGGAGGGAGGTGGTAGATATGCTACTGAGAGATGTAGTACAGTATTCATGTGGCAGAGAATCGATACAAGTAGCTAGTTACAATAATTGTGTTAACATTTCCTTGAGCAAGTAGTTGAATGTTTTAGTTTGACTTGAACAAAAGGAGAATTTCACCTCCTTGTCTTGTGCTTGGTCTGGGTTCAAAAATGTAGTTGTAACCAGGGAAATCCATGTTGTATCCAGAGCTCAAAGATGAACTAACCCCTCACCTAAACACACTGTTCAAACTCAGCCTCTCCACAGGCTATGTACCCACAGAGTGGTGCACAGCAATGGTTATTCCACTCCACAAAGGAGGAGCCACAACAGACCCTGGGAACTATCACCCTATAAGCCTGACTAGCTTGGTCTGCAAGGCTATGGAGCGCATCATCATGGAACTCATTAAAAGAGACATTGGGAACCTCCAAACACTGGACCCTACCCAGTTCGGCTTTGTTAAGGGCAGATCATACCTCCTAAACCTGGTGGACTTCTTTGAGACAGTTACCAAGGCTATAGACAAAGGAAAGGTGGTACACACAGCCTACCTAGACCTCGCAAAGGCCTTCGACACCATTCCCCATTCTGGTATTATAGACAAGCTCACCAGCCTGAACATAAACCCCTACATCACAAGATGGTTTGCCAACTGGCTCATGGACAGAACCCACATGGTGAGAGTTGAGGAAGCTAGGTCCGACTCTAAACCGGTTACAAGTGGCATTCCCCAGGGTTCAGTCCTAGGACCCCTCCTGTTTGGCATATACTTCTCAGAGGTACAGGCAAGCACAGGAGGACTATGGCTGACCAAGTTCGCAGATGACTGCAAACTAGGGGCTAAAATTGACTCTCCGGCTGACACAGACATCCTCCAAAATGGTCTCACTGAGACGGATACCTGGTGTCAAAATCATGGCCTCAAGCTAAATGCCAAAAAGTGCACAGTCATCCCCTTTGGAAAAAACAAAGTCCCCTAAATATGGAAGACATAATAAGGGATCTGGGGACCCAAGTAGATAGTAATCTCACCTTTGATAATCACATTGCCAAAGTGGTTAGAAAATCCTTCTATGTGGCCCACCTAATCACAAAAGGGTTCACATCCAGATCAAAAGAGGTCATTGTGCCCCTCTACTCATCACTCATCAGACCCATCATTGAGTACAATGACCCATTTGGGATGTACCTTACAAGACACCTGCAACAGATGGAAAGACCACAGAAGTACCTCACCAAGAGGATCACTGGCCTCAAACAGATGCCCTATGCAGCTCAACTGAAGAAACTCCAGCTGTACTCGGTTGCATACCGCCTACTCAGAGGTGATCTCTGCCTGACATGCAAGGCCATGTCCAACCCAGAATTGATGGAAATGCTCCACCTAAAAAAAAAACGTATGTCCTCGTGCCACATGCTCTAGGGATCTAAACCTCACCACAACAATAAATAGGATGTGCTGGAGGGATAGATTCCTGTCCCAGAGACTTCCCATGTTTTGGAATAGGATTCAAATCTACATTAGGCAGAGCTCCTCACTAACACTCTTCAAAAGAAACCTTGATGAGTGGATGGGAAACGGAAAGTTTACTCCAGGGATCACTTCAGTGGCTCTGCTGGACAGAGGCACAGGGAACTAATCTAAGGGGGCGGTGAAAGCCAACACATTCTGGCTAGGCTTATAAATGCCTTCAGGCAGATAGCCTAGTACCTACCTATAAACCTATAAACAATGGTGTAAAGAAAATTGTTAGCCTTAAGCGATGATTCTGTGATAGTAAGTAAATCAGCTTATGTAAGGCAATGAAGCATTAATCTGGTCAGTTTTTTTTCTTATACTTGTGCATTGATTGGGTCTGTATTAGGTCATTGAAAATTCACTTCAGTGAACTTCTGTTCACTGAACAAAAAAACACACTGAACAAAAAAACATTGAATGTTCACTTCAGCAAATGTTCACATCAGCAAAGGATTTACACAGGGAGAAGAACTAGTTAGCCAACATAAGGAAATTTACTCCTTTCCCCACTGCAGTATAATCTCTAAGTTGGTATATATAGTTGCAGGAGGGTTAAAATTCTCTGGTATGTATTACAGGAAAATGTTGGGCAAGTAGTTACTTTTCTCGTGTAACACATTCAGTGAAGTGAACATTTACTGAAGTGAATGTTCAATGGTTTTTGTTCGATGAAGGGAGGTTCGCTGAAGTGAACCTTCGATGAACTAATATAGACTCCATTGATTAGGATACAGGAGATGGACCAGAGTTAGCTTCAATATTACCTCAAAGAAATAATAGGAGTAAGACTGGTGAAAGTTTGCAGAGATGTTTATACAGGTGCAGGAGCTGATTATTAAATGATAAATTAGTGTGCATGTGTGTGTGTGTGTGTGTATCTATCTATATATATATATATATATATATATATATATATATATATATATATGTATATACAAAACAAATATCTACTACTGCATCTATGATGCCCAGCTCAAAAAATATTATAATATAAAAACACAAGAAGTTAGCTGGTTATAGTGAAGGTAAGGCAATTGTTTTCAGTCAGTAATGGCAGAGAGGACTGAGAATTATGCCAAAGACACTGTTTCTTAGAATAAATAGTGAATAACTGTTTAAAAATATAATCGTTTCAGTACCTTGTTCAAGACTAGGCTGCTTTCATGCAAGACCACTCTTATGCTATTCCGTCAACTCTGAATGCTCCGAAGCAGCATATACCAACTCAGAACCATAAATATTCAATACAAAAAACAGCTCTTAAACCGATCAGTGTTCACTTCTCCAGGTTAGGTTGTCCTTCGTAGGTGCAAGATGACTTAGATAGTGGTTATACAAACAAGCACCAAAACCACAGTCAACAGTTACAAAGTTGCCACAGAATGCGTCAAACTGGTGGCTTGAAAGAATATCAAGTGCTGACAAAAGCGGCAATGCAGTGCCACGAATCGCATCCACCTCACGGTTGGCCAAGCTCCTAGTAGTCGATCTTCCGTAATGGTACTGGGTATTCACCCCACTCAACAAACAAGTTTCATGAACAACAACTGAACAGTTCTTAAATAGAATACTGGTAGTTCATATTAAAGTCCTCCGCAATTCCACTTAGTAGGTAATGCCAAAATAAACTTGAATAAATCCCATTAGAACTGTTAAAGTAAAATAAAAGACATTTATTGCGATATCACATAAAAGCAGGCAAGCGCTTTCACTAAGAGAGCTTCCTCGGGCCGTTACAAATGCTAATTAATTAGCCCTTAAATAACTTCAAATTTCAAAATTAAAATGACATGTCATTTCCTCTGATGTCATTCTAATTAATATGCAATGATTTGGTTAGTGCGTATAACAATACATATCGGTGTATGACATAAAATAAAAATATAATCTAATCATTTTTCTAACCTGTTTCATGTTGTCCTGTAGATTAAAACATAACTTTTAATTAAAACTTCCATAATAAAATCACGTTAAATTTTTGTATTTACATGCAGTCTAAACTAAACATGATTCTCCTCTCGTTCATAAAAATCTTGTCTGATTATTATAACATTCTTTTTCTTAGTGAAACATTGTTTGAATCTTCATTTAAAAATGTTTCTACCTACGCTTATAAATCTAATCTATATAGATGCTTACATTTTTGCAACCATACAAGCCTATTAATCAACTTAAATAAATAAATAACTCAGTCTCTATCTTTGATGTATAGGATAAGTCCTATAAATACTTAATAGTGGTTATAACTGCATAGCTTCTATACGTTATGCATTTCATGTTTTATTAAAAATAGATATGTTAAAACTAGCAATAATGTAGAAAAAACTACTTTATGGTTGTTGTAAAGACGGAGGATGTTTCCAGTTGTTCTAACATGAATAGCCTATTCAAAGTTTATTTTCCGAAGCAAACAAAACGTGCTAACAATAGATGTAAATGATAGAATTTGCACGCATTTAAATAAGCATTAACTATGTAATCTAGAATATCTCTATGTATGTGAACACTCCGCTTTACTAACATAACTAACAATATCATACTAAAAATACTAAAAACATGTAAAAGTAAAATTCTACGATATTGTAATGATGACTGCAATGCCCGCATATCGTAATTCTTGTGCATAATCAGTGCGAATAATGTAATTCTTAAGTGAACTGTACACTACTCCAATGCTTGGCGCTAGTAAATGACTAAGAGAAAAAACAACTAAAGTCTGTAAGATATGAAAATATATATTATGTATTGAACATACAAAAACAACTTATCCTGTTCTAATGACTATAAATGCATAAGTCACATAATTAAAATATTTACGGATGTATGATACAACATGTGATGGAAAATCTATTTATTTAATTCTATATTCAGTTTTCTAATTTTTAGTTTTTTAATTAATTAATTATTTATTTATTATTATTTTAATTTTTATTCTTAATTCAGGGGGGGGTTTCTAAATCCATTTTATTTACTATTTAATTAAAATTAATAAGAAATGAAATAATCTACAGTATAATCATTACTACTGCCAGTTTTTATAATGGTTGACTATATTTATATTTATAAAAAATGTATTTTTATAAAACATTTTTTTAAAACTTACTCTATAAATACATTAATAATAAATTTAGCAAATCAATCAGTTTTCAAAAGTCAAATAAAGGACTATGTAAAGTATATAAAAAATATATATTTATATACTTAAAGTTTATTTATTAATAGTTAGCCTTCGTGTTTTTAATATGGGTTTTATAGGGATCCTGTCATTTAAGCCTGGCATCTGATCTGCTCGTAAGCGAATCATCCATTTCATTTCAAATTCTTCTGTTCTATTCTTTATATCCCCTCCCCGAATGTTAACATAATTATTCTGTAGTGCCATAAAACTAAAACAATGGTCACTGGATGTATTAGCAACATGTTTAGATAAAGCATTGTTAGTAGATTTCATTTTTATATTATATAAATGTTCTCTTATTCGATCTCTTAGACGTCTATCAGTCTTGCCCACGTAAAACGCCGGGCAAGTCCTGCACCTAGCTATATATACTATATGTGTTGTATCACATGTGGCTCTTGCTTTTAATATATATTCACGTTGGGTGGTTGGATGTATTAAAGTGGTTGATGTATCTATATAATTACAATATTTGCATTTCATACATGGCTTAGTTCCATATGGAAATGCTGTATCATCTTGTTTTGTATTTATCCTGTTTGGCCCACAAAGCATCCTATGGAGATTCATCTTATTTTTATATGTATATTTTGGCAAATTACCCACTATATTAAGTATCTCTTTGTCCACAGTTAATATACTCCAGTGTTTTTCGTAAATTTGTCTAATCTCCTTGATGTCCTGTGTATAATGTAATGTAAAATTACTCTACTATAATTATCTATTTTAGGTCTGTCCAATAAATTCAATGTATCCTTATAAATGGATGAAAAATAGGGCTGTGCTATATCCATTCTTGTTTCAATAACCTTATTAATTTCCATTTCAATTTCTGCTGGCTTATAAGACCTATCAATTAAATTTTGTCTAAGTTTAATTATCTCATTATGATATCCTTGTTCTGTGGAATTTAGTCTTGAAGTTCTTAGAGCTTGACCTCTAATAATGTTTTTAAACACAAAACCTGGGTGCATACTCTCTCTATGTAAAAGGGTGTTACGATAACAGCTTTTTCTATAGATGCCTGTATTTAAACATCCATTTAGAATTTTCTCAATATATACATCCAAAAATGAAATTCTTTGATGGGATACTTCATGCGTAAATTTTAGGTAGTTAGTATGTTCATTTATTTCATTAACAAATGTATTCAGTTCTTCACTATCTGACCCCCATAATAAAAAAAGGTCATCTACAAATCTAACATAAAACTTTACGTATTTTTTGTAAGATTCCATTTTAAACAGATGTGTAATCTCCCAATCAGCCATAACTAGGTTGGCGTAGCTATTGGCACAAGATGTGCCCATAGCCACGCCATCCCGCTGTATATAGATCTCATCCTTGAATACAAAAACATTATTGTTCAAGACAACTTCAATCAAATCACATATTACTTCTACAAAGGCTTCACTATATTTGGAATCAATAATGAGCCTGTTCCTTATACATTCAACACCCATTTCATTGGGTATGGATGTAAATAACGATTGGACATCTAAGGTGACTAAAAGTACATCATCAGTAACAGATGTTTTTGAAGTATATTCATAAAGCTTTAACAGAAATTGTTTGGTGTCTCTTAGTATATGTTCATAACCTTCGACTATGGGCCTTAGAATTGTTTCCAAATATAATGATATAGGTTCAGTTGCCCATCCTTTACCTGCGACAATAGGTCGCATAGGTGGTTGCAGGGGATCTTTATGAATTTTAGGTATCCCTTGTATGCATGGTAAGGTGGGTTCAGTAACCATGCAAAATCTATATACTTCTTCAGTTATTTTTTGTTGATTATATAATATATCAAGGCTAGACCTAATTCTGCTAATTATGTTATTTATAGTTTCTATTCCTATTTTAGCATAATATTCTATATTATTAAGCATAGATCTCATACTAGAAATGTAATCTTTCATGTCCATAATCACTGTGGGTCCTCCTTTGTCCGCTGGTCTAAGCATTATATTAGGATCTTTTTCTAACGTTATCAATGCTTGACGTTGTTTAGATGTTAAGTTACCATACCATCTTTTCTTTTTTTGTTTTTCCTCATACTTATATAAATCCTGTTCTACTAACTTAGTAAAAGCATCTATGAGTGGATTCAAATTAGGTACAAAGGTACTTGGCTTATTTAATTTCCTAATTTTTGTTGATTCAGTGCCATAATCTAACTTTAACTGGACATTTCTAGTAAATAACTTTAAATCTGTTACTGTTTGAGTAATCTCACTTTTTATTGACGGAATAAAAGTGAGTCCTTTTTCCAATACTTCCTTCTCTTCACTAGTTAATTCTCTACGTGATATATTCCATACTATGGAATTCAAGTCCCTTGCCACATTTTTTTGATGGTTGGACCTGAATGTTCCTGGTCTATCATTCTCCTTTTCTGTCGTCCCCTGCTCATGGAACGATTTCTTCCTTTTATCCAAGCTTGTGCTATGGGGAAAGGGGCAGCCTCTTTGTTGTTATTATAATTATTTGCTCTTTTTTGTTGTTTACTTTCTTTATGCTGTGATTCATCACCCACTTCTTCTAATTCTATAATCTGTTCTATTTCTTCCCCTGCCAAAGCTGGGTTTCTATTGGAATGAGACCTAGAAGGGCTTTTTTCATTATCACCCTTATTGTGGACAAGGGCTGTAGTAACTACTACATTCCCTACTTTGTTATTATGATTCGTCTGGTCTGTATCCCTCATAATTGTTACAACTGGACCCATATTAGATTGTATTCTACTGTCCCCCTCGTCTTTGGTATGGTTTATAACATCCCTGTTATCCCTTGTTCTCCCTTGACTTAAGTTATTCTCTGAATTTACTTTATAATTAGTTCTAGGCCAAGTAAAAACATGGCCATTTGCAAAATCCTGCATATCTCGTTTGATTTTGCTCTGTTTTTGTTCTATTAACTTCTTTTCATACAAGTAAATATCATCCAATAATTTTTCTAACTTTTTATCAACAATAGTTATTGGGTACATTTCATATATATGTTGTTGTTGTTTAATAATACTTTCTCAGAGATTTAATTCTTCTGGTAAAAAATAGGAATTCAATAATTCCATGTATTTAATACTTGTTTCTATATTTATTTGTTGCCATTTATATAATAAGTCCGGGTATACAGTCCCTGTAGTCGGCATCTTCAAAATCCGAAGGCCTCTTGGTATTATTTTTCTTTTGATGCAAACTTCAAAATGTTGACGTTGTAATTGCAATCTTTTCATTTTTGAAAAATTTGTTTCCATCTCATTCAACAGAGTAGATAAACCTAAATAGTCACTATTCGAGATATTACTGTTGTCTTCAGACGAAATGTCATATGTCATTAGATGGTTCACATTTTGATTAATGGCTTCTTCAAACCTATTTTTCTTTCTGTTGGTAACCTCAGGATTATATGGTAACTCGATGCCTGTATTCAAGGATTCTGCCATAATGATGCAGTAGTAAATGATAAAAATTATTATAAATACAAAACAAATATCTACTACTGCATCTATGATGCCCAGCTCAAAAAATAATATAATATAAAAACACAAGAAGTTAGCTGGTTATAGTGAAGGTAAGGCAATTGTTTTCAGTCAGTAATGGCAGAGAGGACTGAGAATTATGCCAAAGACACTGTTTCTTAGAATAAATAGTGAATAACTGTTTAAAAATATAATCGTTTCAGTACCTTGTTCAAGACTAGGCTGCTTTCATGCAAGACCACTCTTATGCTATTCCGTCAACTCTGAATGCTCCGAAGCAGCATATACCAACTCAGAACCATAAATATTCAATACAAAAAACAGCTCTTAAACCCGAACAGTGTTCACTTCTCCAGGTTAGGTTGTCCTTCGTAGGTGCAAGATGACTTAGATAGTGGTTATACAAACAAGAAAGCACCAAAACCACAGTCAACAAACAAACAAACAAAATAAACATGCAGTTTGCATGTACCGTTAGTTGTACATCAACATATACTGTTGATGTACAACTAAGGAAACTCCTGTTGAGATCGTGGTGCAGTGTGGATAAGGGAATATTCCCTTTTCCCCACTGTAGTGCGATCTCGAAGTGAGAATAATAAAGTAGGGGGTGTAGGGGGCGAGTGGAGAGGGAGCTTGCCCCCTTCATAATACTGTTTAGTTTGCTATGTTTTGTTTTTTTTTTTTTTTTACATTTTACTGTTTTTGTTCCGCTAAAGTGTATTTTCGATAATACAACATAGACCCAGATAAGTAATTAACAGAAGTAGTTGGAGAGATACATGTGGTAAGAGATGGTATGGTAAGGGAGGGAAGATGGAGGATATGTATGAGATGCTTAACTTGGAATGAAGAGAATACACCACAGTAGCATTAAACAGAACTGGGTGAAGCAAGAGGGGGAGCACTTGACATAGGGAATGATATGGTAGACATTGGTTGAAGGGCTAATACCGGGTGTTAGCACTAGGAGCAAAAGTAGGTAGAAAAAAAGTGGAGTAAATTCTGTAGTAAAGAATAGAAAGATACATAGCATTGTATGTTAAAGTTGGAAATGAGACAAAGCTAGGTAGGAGAAATGTTGACATTTAATGTATAATAATAATAATTATTATTATTATGTATATAATGCACTGGTTATTATTATTGATTTGTTATTATTATTATTTTTTAAGTATTATGTGTTCCTGTGTATGTTCATTTATTTCAATATTTATTATTTTAAATGAGTATGTATTTGTAATGTAGAGCTGTAAATAAAGCAGCACTCCTATTTGTTTCAGTAAATGCCATAGGACCTTACATCCAACTGTGCTAGCACCCACTCAGGCAGATGGTAGTTTGGTTTAGCATTTCATTTGAAGGACAGCACATTCTGGTGTACAGCATTCCCCTTATGCTGCTCTGCATTGCCAGTACTGAAAAAATAATCTATGCACCTGGTGAACAAGCCAGGAACCAACTTGTGTCTGAACTGATCTTATTTTACTATTAAGTTTGCTGTTTTTCACTTGTATTTTGCTCAGTAGTCCTTAAAACTTTGAAACAATATTTGAATCAAATGAAATAGCAAATTATTTGAAAATGCTGCAGTCACCAGCCACACTTACAGATACAATAAGTTCACTATTCAAGTAGTGAACAGATTGGAACCATAGTATTTTAGCACATCCAGTAGTATCTCACAGGACTCTTTGCAAATATCTTCAGCTCAGTAGCAACTTACAAACAGAACCTTCCGTGAGCAAATGTCAGGATTGTAAAAAAGGTACTTATTAATGATGCAAGTTTCCGCCCACTATAAGAGAGCTACTAATAATGATCCCTGGCCATATCCCCTATATTCTTTGAGCACCTAATTCTTCTACCCTAATTTGCTACTCTTACAAGTTCATAGGTGTGTACTAGGTTAATGATCACTTTGGCCTTTTTAAGCCTAACCATGTATCCCAGATATCTGACAAGTTCTAGTGCCCTTGCTAAGCATAAACAGAGGCTTGGGAGATGAAACAAAGAATACAGATATAGTACTTTGAGGTGTTCTGCATAGGACATTTTCTTTATGCCCTGTTTTCTTTTATTGAGGAACCTCTGTGGATGTTCAGTTGTTGGATATACCTGGTTAAGTACATACATTCAATAATAGGTCTGATAAATGCCAAATACAGTTGAACAATTATCTCCTTGGACCTAGCTGCCATACTTTTGTTTATAAGTTCCACAACATAGAATGATTTCCTCACTACCTTAGGCAGCTGATTATCAAAGACTAGATTACTGACTGTGTGTGTCCTCATGTCCACGAGGTCAACATTTAGAGTTGTGTTGTCAATATGATAGTTACTAGAGGTGTGTGACTTCCCAAAGGATACTATTATGCATTTCTTGGCATTTAGTTTTACTCCATGGCTCTGACACAAGTTATTTGTTTGTGCCAGCCTTTCTTGGAGAACATTAATGTCTGTGAGGAATTATGTGACTGCTTGTAATTTGCAGTCATCTGCAAATTTGATCAGACAGAGGCCCTTGATGTTGGCCTTGACCTTAGAGAAATAGATGCAAAAAGGAGCAGTTCCAGGACTGATCCCTGAAGGACTCCACTGGTGACTGGCCTCTTTGTAGAGGTAGACTCCCCAAATGTAACTTCCTAGGTTCTGTCTGTGAGCCAGCTGGCTATCCACCAGGTGGCATTAGGGTTTATACTAACCTCCTGAGTTTATCAACAATGCCCGAGTTGGTTATTTTGTCAAATGCCTTGGCCAGGTCAAGGTAAGCCTTGTGAACCATTTTGCCCTCATCCACTGCTTTGATGACCTTCTCAAAGAAGTCCACTAGGTTGAGTAATCATGACCTTGTCCTTGACAAAACCAAACTGGGCTAGGTCCAATGTCTGGAGTTTCCTGTGTCATTACTGAGGATTTACATAAGAATTCTTTCCATTACTTTGCATATGCGACTCTTCCCTTCTAGTGCTTTCTCTCTTTTTGGACTTGGCCATAAACCACAAAAGTTGTTCTCTTTGTTACCTTTGTTTTTTTTTTTTTCTCCTTCCCCTGGGAAGTGTTTGCAAGCAGCCATAGTTTTCTATACACACACACACACACACACACACACACATATATATATATATATATATATATATATATATATATAGCTATAGATATATAGTGGTTTTAACTTATGTTGGTCAGCATATCACATTTTGACATAAAGTAAAATGCTTCTGAACAGCATTTGTGTTTATTAGTAAAGAAATACATTTTAGCCAGAAAACAAATCTCCTAGTTTAATTTCAACATATGTTTTGGGGTTTCCAATACAATGACGGGAATGGACCCATTTCCTAAGTCAGGATGACATTAGAGCACATGAAATTAGTATTACTTAGATCTTTGATGCTAGCTAGGATTGCTGTTCTCAGAATTGTCTTCTTCTAAAGTTCATACAGGGTTGCATATATTGGTAGCAAATCTAAGTATATTTTTTAAATTCTTTTTTATTTGTAATGCTGCTCCTCTACTATTGGAATTTAGGTATCTTTCCTCCACATTTTTATTTCTGCTTGCAAATCCTAGTATTTTATGACTTTGTGTCTCTGTGTACTTAAGACACTGGGATCACTGGGTGTAGCAATTTCAATGATCAGTGCTACTTTTGTCTTTTTTCATACACTGCTACATATGGTTTTCATTGATCTATTTTTTGAACTGCTGGTAATGGGTGATTTCATGTGATATAAACTTCACAGGATCATAGGAAGTTACTAGGCTAATGCCCCAAGGGCCCTTACAAGCCTATCCAAGCTCTAACCCTTATTCCCACAATCAGCACCTATTGCCCCTGTCCAAGAGGAACACAGGTGGGGTCACCCATCCAGTAGTCTAGATTGCATTTGAGAGGGCCAAAGAGGTGCTCTGCTTGACATGAAGTGGGAGCCTGTTCCAAAGGTGTGGTAACCTCCGGGAGACAAATCTGTCCCTCCAGCAGATTTTATTAATGTCACATACCAGGTTAAGGTCTTTAAAGTGAGTAATCCATGCATCATTTGACTTATGGATATGCAGCATTTCCAGTAGAGCAGGGTCAGAGATTACCTTGAATGCAAGACAGAGATCACCTTTGAGTAGTCTGTATGAAACAGAATAAAGTGACAGTGATTTCAGATGATCCCCTTAGGACAGATGCTGAAGACCTGGAATTTTCCCTGTGGTTCATATAAGTTCATAGGTGTTTACTAGGTTAATGACCACAAGGGCCTTTTTAAGCCTAGCCATGCATCCCAAATCTCTGACATGTTCTGATACCCTTGATAAGTGTAAGCATGGGCCTGAGAGATGAAACATTTACAGGTTACCTGTGCCCATTAGAGACATAGGTGCCAAACCAGGGATGAATTTCTGGTTTCCCATCCAATTGTTTAAGTCGCACTTGAATTGGGTTGGGGAGGAACTCTGCTTCACATGCATGGGGAGCCTGTTCCATGGATGGGGTAGTCTCTGGGATACATACCTATCTCTCCAGCAGGTCCTATTTATATCACAGGTAAGGTTTTGGTCTTTAGAATGGGTAATGTTGGTGCTGTTTGTTTTGTGGATATGCAGGATGTCCATCAAAGTGGGGTCTGACAATACCCTGTAGGCATAGATCTCCCCTCAAAAGCCTGTAGGAGACAGAATACAGTGATAGGAACTTGAGGCAGTCTGCATAGGACATTTTACTTACACCCTATATTCTTTTAGCGAGGAACCACTGTGGATGTTCCAATTCTTGGATATGCCTGGTTAGGTACATACCAAAGGGTGCATTGTACTCAATGATAGGTCTGATGAATGCTGAATACAGTGGAACAATGACTTCTTTGGACTTAGATGCCATACTTTTGTTTATAAGTTGTGCAGCATAGAATGATTTCCTCACCACTGTAGACATGCGGTGGTAAAAGGCTAGATTACTATCTATGTGTGTCCCTAAGTCCCTGACTACTGGGCTAACTCTAAGGTGTGTATTGTCAATATGATAGTTACCAGGGATGGATGACTTCCAAAGGATACTATTGTGCATTTCTTGGCATTTAGTTTTAGACCATGGCTCTGACACCAGTTGTTTGTCTGTTTCAGCCCCTCCTAGAGAACATTTGTGGCAGTGTGAGATTCAACGACAGCTCTTAATTTGCAATCATCTGCAAATTTAGTCAGTCAGAGACCACTGACATTGGCCTTGACTTCTGAGAAGTAAATGCCAAAAAGGAGTGTCCCAAGGACAGATCCCTGATGGACTCCACTTGTGACTGGCCACTTTGTAGAGGTGGAATCTCCAATTTTAACTCCTGGGTCCTGTCTGTGAGCCAGCTGGCTATTCACCGGGTGACATATGGGTTTTTACCTAACCTCCTGAGTTTGTCAACAATGCCTGAGTGGGGTATTGTGTCAAATGGCTTGGCCAGGTCAACTTTTGTGGTTTCTCCAAATGCTGCAGGTGCTTTGAAAGGTACATACCAAAAGGGGTGTTGTACTCAGTTATTGGCCTGATGAGGAAAGAGTACAGGGAGGTTATAACTTCTTTTTTCTGAAAGCAGTGTTGTTACGTATGAGATGAGCAATACAGAATGCCCTTCTTACCACTGTGGAGACATGCTGGTCAAAGGTAAGGTTGCTGTCAACCTGTGTGCTCAGGTGTCTCACCACTGAATGCGTACATAAGGTGTTGCTGTTGATGTGGTAGTTAGCAGGAACATTGCTTTTACCAAAAGGAATGACAATAAATTTTTTTTGCATTGAGTTTGAGGCCATGACTTTGGCACCAATCATTTGTTTGTGTAAGATCTTCTTGTAGGATGTTGACATCATTGGAAAATTCTATGACCGCTCTAAGTTTGCAATCATCAGCAAACTTTGTCAGCCACATCAGTTTCTATAATGCTTTGTGGTTCATCTTTCCAATGATTCTTAGCTACATCTATATTGTTATGTTTGCATAAACTTCAATGCCATTGCTATATCACACTGTTTTACAGAACTGCAATTATCTTGTTTTTCCCACTTTTTCTATGGACTTTGTAAAGCATTGTGTATGTAATCTGCTGTCATGGGCTGCCATTATTAGCTCTTCATCTTTTAGTTTCGGTTCACTTCTCAAAAACAATTCTTGCATCAAATCTTGGTCATGATGAAGTTGTTCCACTTTCCTATCAAGGATCGATATCAGGGTATAAGGAAAGAAAAAGAAATAGGGGGATCATATGCGAAAAACCAGCACTGGTAGACTTTTTAGTAGAATCTAGAACAGAAGCTGCTGTTAAAAAAGGAATAATTAGTAGAGCCTGTAAAATGTTGCATAAATATAAGAATTAATCAGAGGAGGTTAAGTGTTTACATGGCTATTTTTATACCCCAAGTAGACTCCAAAGAATCTTTCCTCAGGTAGACAGCAAATATTAGAGGAGTGATGGGGGAGAAAGAGATAATTGGGAACATGTTTTCTGGGAGTAATAAGTTGGCAGACTTTAAAGATTCCCTGCAGACTACTCTGTCAGAGATACTGGGTGAGCAAACTGATGTAACTAAGGAAATGATTTTTTGAGCTATGATACAGTAGTGGAACTACCTAGACAAAGTAAAGCCTTGCTGAGTGTAATTATAGTTGCTGCCGATAAATCAAATACTAGAAAATGGAAATCAAAGTCTGAACCACCTGTACTAAAAATAGTGAATATAGTAACAGAGATAAAACAATTGGAATTTGGATCTTTAGAAAAGGTTAGGAACAAATTACACAGAAAAAAATGGGAATTGTGGGAACAATACATGCAGAGGAGGAATGACGTTTAAAAGAAGGTAGGATTTGAATGAGCTATGTAATGTTTTACTGACAATAACAGAATAGATTATACGTGATGTATAATGTTTGCAACTAAAATTATGTCAATATGGTTTGTTTTCATTTATATAAATGCATGATTGCCTATATCATATGTGATAATTTAATAAAGTTGTTTCTTGTTTAAAAAAAATGAGTTTGTTCCAGAAGGTCTCTATATTCCCCCCAGTACATAATTTTGCAACACTGCCTGAATTGGAGTTTCCACACTAAACCCTTCATTTCAGATATGGTCCATCACCTCAGTTTTTCATTGTTTAATTTCTACCTCACTAATCTAATTTTCTACATTTCTCTTTTGAGATATTATTTTTTATATTGTGAAATTTGCATTTCTCTTCAAATATTTTTGGAGCTGTTTTTTTTGTATTTTTTAGTTTGTCTTTCTCCTTTGCATGAATATTGTACCATATCAAATCTCTTTTCTTTCCCATGAGCATTTATTTATGTCTTTTAAAAAACATGTTTTTTTTCTTTATATTTTCACACTTCCTGTGTCACTTCTTTTTTCCAGGCGGCCCGATATTTCTTCATCTGTATAATGATTTTCATTAATTTGTTGCTTTTTTCAGCATTTCTGTTGCAAATATTTTCTTTCTTCTAATTTCTCTTTATCTTTCTCTATATATCCCCTGTCTAGTAATTATGGGATTCTTGCATGATAGTAACAATGCATCATCTCTTCCTTATCCCCATCAGTTCATTTTATCATCTGTATGGCTTTTTTTTTTGCCTACCAGTTTTTGTGGGCTCCTTCTTCCTTCTACCATGGGGAGGGGACCCTCCTTCTGTGTCAGGCCTAACCCTGTGACAGGAATGCTTCCATGTCATTAGGATTCTACACCACAGAATCAGTTTTTATGAGAAAGTAGCTATATTTTCCTGTATGTGATAAAGCATTTGAACTGTCATAAGCAAATTGTATGTTTGTATTTTATCTTTTGCCTCTATGCTATGGTATGCAATTTGTGCCTTTCTGATACCTTTACAGCACTGAATTCTCTGAAAAATGGTTAATCCAAAATCTTCAGTAGCATTAAGAAATAAACTTAAGTCATATGGTACATTATAATTAGAAAGACCATAAGATCCTGTAGCCTATCAAATGAAATAGTAAAAAGAAATCTAGACAGAAATGCTGGATGTGTGACATAAAGCAATGAATCCATGACTATGCCTCAGTCAAGTTTCAGCTAGCAGCCCTCATGATGAAGAAGTCAGAATGGACTGAAATTTGTGGTCACTACCAGTTCCCGAGTCCCACTGAGGGAGAGTGTGTTTGTCTGTGGCATGTGTCCCACTAAAGAATGTATGGTGGTGACCAAGGACTAGGGAAGTTCCAGCTTCCTATGAAGCAAGGCTGCCTGAGGTTTGAGGACACCCATGAGCATGTCATGACCCAGTGCTGTACTTACTGTATGCCTCACCCTACATTATTTGTCAGGATGCACAAAGGGGGAAGCTAGCCATATTGGATGATTATCTATATAAATAAATCTACCTGGGATGATGGCCTGTCACTGCTCTATACTTACCTCCAATGATGGTAGCTAGTACTGGCCAGGGTTGGTGAAGCAAATATGTCACTAAGGTAGTTCACAGGGACTTGATGGTTTGGAAAACAAAAAAATATTTACATGCAGCATGCTGTATTCACAAAATACTAAATGATCAATCTATTTATTTCTTATATAAATAGGGGACCAATGGGCAACAGATGGGCTAATAAATGCCTTTGGACTGTAGAAAATATACATTCAGAAAAGGACTTAGTGTGAGACGTTCCCATGACCAAACTGGAAAGAACACTACAAACTGTTAAGTGGGAGCTCCTGAAGTATCAAAGTAAAAATTGGTTTGTCACTGATGACAGATTTCTGTAGACAACCTAGCCGAATTCAAGTAGTCTAATCGAAGAAGAAGAAAGAGGTGGTACCCACAAAGATAGACTTAAGTAAATGGAGTTCAGGGATTGGCCACTGGTTTACAGGCGATAGAGAAGACTTGTATGATAATGAGGAAGTCTGCCACTAGCCCCTTGCATGGGTGTTTATTAGTTCTCTTTGACATGCAGCATTCTTCTACATGAAGGACCTCAGGAGACAATCAAGGGGAAAGACTTTGGGCTCCAGAGATCTAAGGATTGGAGCATTAGATTTTTAGGCTTCTCATACTCTTGGGTGAATGTTTGAAATCCCAGTCTCTATAGTATAGTGACCTTAGTCAGAAGAAGCTGAAGCAATCATGACAGTTTTGGATCTGCTACTGTTGTACATGATAAAGATGCACTCAGATCACGAGCACTCATATTGTCGGTTTCCAGTGTGGCAGGCTTGGGGATGAGGACAGGATGTTTTGACGGGACTTAAACAGTGCCAAAATCAATGCTCAATTACAACCCAAAAATGATAGCATGATCTCTGTCTACAAGGCAAGCCATTCAGCCTTACACTGATAAAAGTGTGTGTGACAACTACAGATGCAGAAGAGGAGGAAGCACCTTTTGGAAGTAACAACAATGATTGGAATGCTAAAGATGGCAGTCAAAGTACAACTAGAATAATGAGCATCAAAAATCCAAACCAGAGATAGAGAATAACCTTACCAAAGGTAATGCTGCACACAAAAAGCAATTTGAACAGTACAAATGGCAACAACCACCACAAAGTAAAGTCCAAGGCTTAATCACTAAACAGCATAAAACAACATAAAATCAGAGCAGCAACATTGATGTGTAAGCGCTATCAGGCTAATGTCCTTCTTCAGACAATTAACTAAAAAATCTAGCAGTTTAAATAGTAAATAACAACCAATTAAAATCAGTAATTTATCCGCCTTTTCTGCTCTGATTTTATGTTGTTTCATGCTGTTTAGTGATTAAACCTTGGACTTTACTTCGTGGTGGTTGTTGCCTTTTTTACTGTTCAGAATAATAAGCATGTTTGGCCTTGGGGTGTGACATGAAACGAAACACAGACTAGTGGAGTAATGCCAGAACAACTCACTGGTCATAGCAAACATTCTCAACAGCCCAAGACGCAGGTTTACACATGGTCAATACTGAAATTACATGGACTATATGCTCAGTCAGAGAAGGAAGGGCTTTATGCACTTAGCAAAAACAAGACCAGAAGCTGACTATGGTTTATACTATCAGCATCTTAATTGCAATGTCGAGAATTAAATTAAAGAAAACCAGGAAAACATCTAGGGCAAATAGATAAGAGTTTGACAGTATTCCAGATGGAGATATATAGGAGGTGAAGAACAGATTTGAGGATTAGACATGCAGCATAGAGCATCTGAACATTTATGGACAGAAGTACATGATATTGTGCAGAAAGTGGCAACAAAAATATTCCAAATAGAAAGAAGTGTAAGAGGGTAAAATTACTATCTGTAGAGGGCTTAAAAGTGGCCAAGGAAAGAAGGTCAGCAAAAGGCAATGGAGATAGAGAAATATATCAAACTGAATGCAAAGTTTCACAGAATAGTGAGGCTAGATGAGGCATATTTAAATAAGCAGCACATAGAAATTGGAAGAAGATAATTGAATGGGAAATGCAAGAGATCTCATCAGGGGGATTGGTGATAATATGGAAAATTTCCAGACAGAAAAGGGAAAGATAAAAGACAACAATGGGAGGGACCTAAGAAAGCAGATTAACAAGAGGTGGGAGGAATATACACAGAAGTACTATATAGAATGACCTTAATGTAACTGATAACTGTAATGGCATTCTGTGATCTAGAAACAGATATCTTGGATATTGAAATTAAATGGGCCCTAGAAAGTCTTGCTAATAATATAACTACAAGAAGTGATGCAATTCTATTCACATTTTATTTTAAAATCCTGCAAGAGGGTGTTGCTACATTGTTGTTCAGAAATTCCTAGCACACTTGTTAACTACACCAGTCATCCCTCGGCTGAAAAAAAGTCAGTTTATTTTCTAACCCCAAAAAGGGCAATGTTAAAGAATGCTCAAATTATTAAATGATAAAAGGAAATAGTGTAGGATGAGGCCAAGCAGAAATTTGGACTACCGATTGGAGACATCCTTCTCTACTAGATCTTGATAACATAGTATAGGCAGAGAGAAAGGGATAGTGGAGTGTTAATTGAAAAACTAGCTCTAGTTGAGTTTTTATTTGAGTCTAAAATGGACTCTGCTATTAAAAATGGATAAATAGTAAGGCATATAAATTAATGTGTGATAACTATAAGTATCAACCAGAAGAGATTTGAAAAGACTGAGAAGTGAGAATGGAAAGGCAATATGCAAAGGAACACTGGGACACATGTATGGCTCCCAAGTATGCAACAAAGGCTAAAAGGTTTAGGATTCTTTCATGGAAGTGTTTGCATAGGCATTGTTATACCTCAAGCAAACTTCAAGAGAAGTTTTTGTCAGGTGGTGTGCAAATGCTGCAGGTGTGATGGGAAACTGGGAACAATAATTAGTTAGCAGAATATAAAAAAAAAATCCCTTCAGAGTAATTTGTCAGAAATGTTGGAAGAGCAAATTACTATAAACAAGAAAATGAGTCTTTTGAGCTTGGTAAAGAAAATAAATTGCCTAGGCATGGTAAGGACTTGTTAAGTTTAACGCTACTGGCTGCCAAAAAAGCAATTACTACAAAACAGAAATCAGAAAATCTAAACCAACCATAACTGAAGTATTTAATGTTGTAAAGGAGAGAGAAGAATCAGAGGTGGGAGCTTTAGAAAAGGGAATGAGCAAACTACATAAAAGCGAATGAAGTCTATGGGAGCTATACATGCAGAATAATGTTCAGAGAGAGGAAGAGTGACATTTCAGGGAAGGCAAGACTATTGGACTGAATGATAATTGTTAAGAAAGAAAACATGTATAATGCATGAAAATGTCTGCAATTGTTTATTTTTTTTTTCTCTAGTGTATATGTACCCGTGTTGCTAAATAATGTGAATTTTAAAAAGGTGTTTAATTTTTTTTTTGAAACAGATGCACTTCCTAGCCAGGTATTGCTTGGCAAGCTATACTCTAACAATACATGGACAGAGAACTGCCAGATGTACAACCTGGTTTTTGAAGAGGAAGAGGCACAAGTGATCAAATTGATAACATCTGATGAATAATAGCAAAGTAATCCAGAAAAATATTTACTTCTGTTTTTATTATTTACTCTGAAGCCTTTCTCTGTGTGGACTATTGCAAAATGTGTTAGGTTCTTAGAGAAATGGGGATACGGGGTCACTTATTTGCCTCCTGAAGAATCTGTATGTACAAGAAGCAGCAGTTAGAAGGGAGTATGGAATAACTGATGGGTGCAAGATTGGGGGAAAAAAAAAGAGTACAAGACTGTTTATTATTACATGACATAATTAATTTATATGATGCATATATCATGCAAAATTCTGGGTTAGAGAAATCAGATGCTAGATTCAAAACTCCCAATAGAAATCTTAACAAACTTAGACATGTAGATGATGCCACTCTGATGACTGAAAGGGAAAAAGAGTGGAAGAGCCTGTTGATGAAGGTGAAAGTAGAAAGGACAAAGGCTGGTTTACTTCTCAACATAAAAAATACAATTTTAGATAGAGTTCTTTTCAAGTAGGCAGAAAAGAAGTGGAGGCAGTGATAGATGTTATTTTCCTGTTCTCAAAGATCTCTCATGGTGGTGAGTGCAGCCCTGAAACTGAAATCATCATCAACCCTCATTTTTCCTATTTTTCTACATGGGATCAGGGTGTTGCTTCAACTGTCACCACCTCTCACAATTCAGTGCCACTTTCTTACCTTCTTCGGCAGACATGCCTGATAGTCGCAGGTCTTCTCTCACACAACCCATCCATCTCTGCTGGATGCCCTATTTCTTCTTGCCTTCTTCCTGTCTGTCCCAGATCTTCTTCACCAGATTGTCTTCTGCTTTTCAGCACATGAGTCTGAACCACCGTCATCTGTTCCGTACAACTGGAGCTTCTTTGGCTTCTGCTATGATGTCCTCATTTCATTGTCCCACAGTGTGCATCCTAACACCCATCTCAATCACTTTATCACCATCACCTCTAGCTTCCTCAGTTACTCTGTCTTCAATGCCCGGGTATCTGACAGATATAATAGTAGTGGTCACATCACTGTTTTGTATACCTTACCTTTTCTTTGGCATTTTTCTGTCATATACTATACCTGACACTCTGTGCATGTTGGCTACAGTTCTCCTCATTCTAGCTTTGATCTCTTCATTCAGACTTCCCTTCTCCTTAACCACTCCTCTCAGATACTTAAAAATGTTAATCTGTTTCACTATTTTCCCTTCTATCGCAATCTTCAGCTTCTTCTGATTCCCACATTTGCTGATATTACAACTGTTATATCTGTACTCGGTTTCATCTCATGTGCCTTCAGTTTTGCATTCTATTCCCCCATCATTTGCTGATGATCTTGTTCAGAATTTCCCTGTAATGCCACATTGTCTGCATATAGCAGCTTTAATGATCTGTCCTCTCTAACCTGTTTGGTAGTGTAATCCATCAGCAGTATAAACAGCAGGGGGCTCAGAACTGAATCCTGATATACACCGACTCCCAATGGGAACCCCTCTGTCAGTCTGAACATTGTTTGCATTTGTGTAATTGGGTCCTTGTACATAGCCTGTATTAATTGTACCAATGTTTTTGAGACTTTGAACCCACAGGACTGCTAAAACCAGCTTTCTTGGGACCTTGCCATATGCTTTCTTCAAGTCTAGGAATGCCCAGTTGAACTCTTTTATCATATTTAGCTTCTTCTCAGCTATCTGTCTCATGGCAAGCATCAGGTCAGTTGTGTTGCATTGTGACCTGAACCCAAACTGCTCATTTGCCACCTTACTTTGTACTACTCAGCATACTTGTTTTTCAGTTATCCTCTCCAGAACTTGCATGCTGTGTGACATGAGTTTGATACCATTATACTGCCCACAGTTATGAATGCCCCTTTGTTCTTGTACACTGTCACTAGAATGTTTATTCCCTAGTCATCTGGGGTTCATCTCACTCTCCATACTGCTATAAATACCCTCTGGGGCCATTTCTGCCCTAACTCACCCAACATCTTAATCATATCTACCGTGACATTATTTGAGCCTGTTGCTTTCCCTGTATTTATTTTTTAGTGCTGTTCTTATTTCTTCAATGGTGGGCTCCTCCTCTTCTTTCATCATAGGCTGTGTCTGGGGTAGTACAGCTTCCTTGAGCTTTTTTCATTCAGAAGCTGCTGGAAGTACTCCTATCTGCCTCTGATTTCCTGTGGTCTGGTGAGCAGGTTGTTAATGGTATGCCTTATGAAGGGTGTCTGATGATTATCTTCATTATCTTTCTGCCTTTTCCTTCCAACCTGATAATTTATTTGTGCCATCTGCTGTGTCATTTTCCAGAAGCTATTATAGTGCTTCTGATGCCTTGTCCTTTGCTACTCCTCCCTAAGTCTCTTGGTTAATCAACCAATATTCCTTCCCAGTCTGGTCCATCTTTTCTCTCTCTCAATTTTTCCTGCAGTCCTTCTTTCATTTTATGAATTCCTGGACTTCTGCATGCTGCCACCAGATTTCCATATGTAACTTATTTCCATACCAGACAGAATCTGCATATCTGTTCTGCATTCTGTTTTGAGGCACTGCCATTCTTTTTCAGCTTCGCCTATTTCTGCTTCTTCTTCTTATTATTATTATTGAGATGCTAGAGCCGTAAGCATTTCCTTGAACTTGTGTGCTTTCTCTCGATATCCAGGTCTTTAGCCTAGTCTCTGTTGACCTTAGGGCCTTGTCTGACCCCTGCTTACAGCTAATTGTGCGAATCAGTAGTTTATTCTCTGGGTCAACTATTTCACTGAGGATGAATTTGCAATTGCTGATTCTACCACAATGCTCTTTCCTTACTAGGAGGAAGTCTAAATGATATGCATATTGGCCACTCTTGTTTGTGATATTCTGACTGTCTGTCTTGATGAACTGTGTTTTGGCTACTAGTAAGCCATTTGCCAGACAGAAATCTAGAATGGCCTCTCCTTGTTAATTTTAATTGTCCCAGCCTTGTGGACCCAGGCAGGCCTCATATCCTGCTCTATGTTGCCCCACTTTATCTAACAGGCTTGCAACCACTGCCTGAATGCACTGTTTTGCTCTCTACCACAACTCTGCTGTGAGGCATAGGCTGATACTGAATACTGCCCTATCCTTACACTAGAGTCTGATTGCCATGAGTTTGTCACTAACTCTGACACGTCTCATTGACTTTTGCCACAATTCCTACACCATTTCTAGTCTGTCTTCCTCCTGAATAGTAGGCTTTGTGGCTTTGCTGAACTGCCCTTTCATCTTATTTCCTGGAGGCAGAGGAAGTCCAACTTCTGCCATATGATCATATCATTCACTTCCAAACTCTGTCCTGTCAGTAAAACTACACTGAGTGTAGCAATCCTTAGTTCATGTTTGGCAGGTTGATTGGTTTACATTCAACTTTCACATGTCAAAGCTATCAGAGCTATCCCAGGTAACCCAAGCTGGGCAACTGGACACCAGCCAACTAGCACCTTATTGACCCAGGGAAGCTTGGCTTTATGGAAGGCACACATTGGCCAATATGGGCACATAGACCCCTCCCACCATTCGCGTGGGTCCCTGGCATAGGTCAGAGTAACTCACTTATCAACAGCAAATATCAACATGATTAAATAACCTAGAGCTAATTTTTATTGTCAAGTGGCTAGTCCTGACATGGAGCATAATATGTGATCCATGTTCTCCTATCTAAAGGATTCTTTTTGGGAGCTTGGAAAAATCCTATAGAAATACAGGGAAACCATGCAAACTCCACACAGGCATTGGCTGGAGCTGAGGATTGAACTTGTACCTTGTGCATAGGAAGTGAAGACCTTAACCATTATGACATTTAAAACATGAAATTAAGACATCTGGTTTTGGAAGGAGAGCTTTCTAGACAAGACTGTAAAGAGCAGAGTCATCACAATCAGCAAAGGTCTGTGTAGTCAAGGTTATGGTTCATAGGTGTATACTAGACTAACAACCACTAGGGTCCTTATAAGCCTAGGCATGTATCCCAAATATGACCCACACATTTGATTTACTGTATACAGGGAGTGATTTACTAACTGCCTCTGTCCAGAGACATAGGAGCCAGATCAGTGGGGAATCTCCAATTACCCATCCATTGGTCCAAGTTGCACTTAAATAGGGATAAGGAAGGGGAACCTGTTCCAGATAATGGGAATTCTCTGAGAAACATATCTGTTTCTCCAATATGTCCTGTTTATGTCTCAAGCAAAATTTAGGTCTTTTAATCTAGTAATTTTAATGTTGTTTGTTTTGTGGATGTGAAAAAGATTCATCAAAACAGGGTCCAGGGATGCCCTGTATGCCAGTCATAGATCAACTCTCAGAAGTGTGTATGATACCGAGTAAAGTGACAGGGCTTTGAGGTGATCAATGTAGGACATTGTGTTTACTCCATGTATTCATTTTGTAAGGAACCTTTGTGGACATTCCAGTTGCTGCATGTGTCTGGTCAGCTACACACCAAAGGGGGACATTATACTCTATGATAGGTCTGATGAGGGCCGAGTACAGTGGTATTATGACACCTATGGATCTAGATGCAATGACCTTGCTTATAAGTTACGCAAAATAGAATGATTTTCTTACTACCTTGGACACATGTTGGTAGAAGGCTAGGTTACTATTGATATGACTTACTAGATCCCCAATTAGTGAATCAACTTTAAGGGTGTTTTATTGATAACGTAGTAACCCAAGGTGTCAGACTTCCCAAAAGGTACTATAATGCATTTCTAGGTATGGAGTTTTAAGCTATGGTGTGGCAACAACCATTTGTCTGTATTAGACCCTCCTGAAGGGTGATCTCATCTTGAGAGGATTCAATGACTGCTCCCAGTTTGCAATCACCTGCGAGCTTGGTTAGCCAGAGGCCTTTGACATTGGGTTTGACATCTTTAAATTAGATGCCAAAGTAGAGTGGGCTTAGCACAGACCTCTGCGGGACTCCATTGGTGATGTCCTCTTTGAAGAAGTGGCCTCACTAATTCTAACCTCCTGGGTGGTGTCAGTAAGCCAGCTAGCTGCTTATCCTGTTATAAAGGGGTTTTTCCCTAGTTCTGTGAGTTTGTTGATAATGTCCGAGTGTTGTATTCTATCGAATGCTTTCGCATTTCCCCTCATCCGTTGCCTTAGTGACCTTTTCAAAGAAGTCCACCAGATCCAGTAAGCATGACCCTCCTTTGACAAAGCCAAACTGTGATGAATCCAATGTCTGGAGGTCTTTTTTGTCCATGTTGATAATTTCCATGATAATTCTTTCCAAGGTTTTGCAAATAAGACTAGTTAGACTAATGGGTCTGTAGTTTGCCTTGGAATACTTCCTGTTACTGTTTTTAATGGGATTATGGAGATAATTTTGATTTTTATGGAGACAGCTTTATGGTTGGACCTTACCAGGGAGAGCAAGACATGGGGGGGCAACATTCTCTCATATTTGTGACCACATGGTCCAGAATGTTGCAGCCTTTAGTCGGCATATTCACAATTTGTCAAGGTGTTTATATTTACAAAGTCTAGGAATCTCTGTGCCTGTAGATTCTGAGGCTGTGTAGGATTTGCAGTCTACAGAGGGGAAATTAAAGTCCCCCATGAGAATGGTGTTAGGTTGGATGGCAAGTGTCTCCAGGAGGTCCAAGTATGTATTGTGAGCCTCTTGTGGCATGGAGGGTAACCTATAGCTGGATATGGTATGGGATATTTTCTATGGTTTTCTGCACATTGGGGGCTCCAGCACATCATCCTGTTTGACCATCCTAGAGGTATGCTTGTTATTGCTGTCTAATGATTCACCTCCACCTTTAGCTCTTGTCTGTGCAGCTACTGGTCTAAAAGCGTAAGAGGCACTGAAACCTTGCGCTGCCGGGGTACTCTGTGCTGCTTTAAACCATGTCTCTGGAACTGCCCAGATATATATATATATATATTCTCGAGTGTAAGGAGGGCTTGGAGGGAGTATTTTTTTATTTAGACTCCTCGCATTGAGCAGTAACACCTTGAGGTTCAGTTAATTTTGTTATGTTGTTGGGTTTGTCAGTTTGGCATTGCCTAAAAAAGGACTATGGGGGTGGATAAAGTTTTAGCCAGTACTTGAAAGCCTAGAAGGGCAAGGTGCAGACCATCTTTGGCAAAGTAACGGGGTCTGCTAACCATGACCTCCCAAGCTGACAAATATTGGATCCCCTTAGAATGGCACCAGAAAGGCAGCCAGCTGTTGAAATCAATCATTTGTTTGCTCATATTGTGGCATCATCCTTGGTGATGGTAATATGATGGTCATTGCTAGGCCTGAGACACATAGTCTGAAAGGTCCATAATGTGTCTCTTCATAAAGGCCAGTGAGGTACATCTGAAGTCATTTACACTTACATGGATTATGATGGAATCATACTGGTACCTGTAGTGCAGTGACTTAACTGCATGAGTAACTTGGTGTATCCTGGCTCCAGATAGGCAACTAACTATTATCTTCTCCTTGTTCAGCCTGGTTAGAGAGGCTTCAGTATGTCTTACGATGGAGTCCCCTATGATGTGAATCCTGGGAATTATGCTTGCTTGCCTTAGGGCCTTAGGGTTTGGGGCTTTATTGAGAGTAACAGTGTATGTGTGGTGTTAGGTATTGTTTTTTGTGAATAGCTTTGGGCCTTCTGAGACATAGCTTTGACAATGGGTGTTGTAGCTGATCTCTGTTGTTTAGGAAGATTGCATTTAAGTGACTCAGCATATTAGTCTATGTGTGTTTTGTGTGCCGTGTGTGTGAGTTTGACAGCCTGATGTTGTGCCTATATATGAAATTTTAGCCTCCAGTGTCATTGTGTAAGTACATCTCTTGCACACTGTGTCTGCTTCTTAAGGATTAAGTGGTTGTCATTCAGTGGCTTTCCCAGTAATAATATGTGTCTATAAGTGTTGGACTATTATTAAGGCTTTGAGCCAGAAAATCAGTGGTTTTGAGCCATAGTGTTGAAGAAAAGTTTTGAGAATTCTATGGATTGCAAGAAAATCAAATCAGTCAATACTTAAGCATCTAAATCCAGGCTGTTCAGTGGAAGGTCTGATAGTAAAACTAAAACTCAAATACTTTGGACATATAATCTGAAGACAGGATTCATTAGATCAAAGGCAAAAGAAGACTGGGGAGGCTGAGGCTAAGATGGCTAGACAGCTTTAATAAATAAAGTAAGGGATATGAATTTTCAAGAATTTAAAGAAGCATTTTTTGACAGGCCTGGTGTGTTGAATTCCATGAGGTCAGAAAGTGTGAGACTTGACTAAATAACTAAACAACAACAACAGCTAGGACACTATCAGAGGATGGTCCCAGTATACTGGGATCCACAGAAAGAGACAGGAAAGTTTGTTTTCTACATTCAACATTACCAGAAATTCTAACATACTTCACTGCACTCAGCTATCCTATTGTTCTCACTTAGAGAACACATAGCTTTCATTATTTATTGACTGATTGACTGACTGACATTTGTTTACCAGGAAAGTCTGACTGTGTCACAAGAGCCCATTTTCAGCAGAGGGGAGAAAAACTCCACTTAACGAAGAAAATTAAAAAAAATTTCAAGCACGTTACATAAACAGCTGAACATTATACGTTTTAAAAATATCAACAATATTGTAAGGCACAGGGATATACTAAAATTATGTTACAAAGAGAACAATGAGAAAAAAAAAGTAAAACACTATACATAACTCTGGAGAGTATCCTTTCTGCAATTCACAGTAGTAATAAATAAAAAATGTGTTTAGTTCAATTGTAAATATAAGGGGGAGAGAGATTAGGATGGATTAGTATAAATAGGGAGGAGGTGACAGGAAAAGGTGATGTAAAGTTGTAGAGAGGGTAGGATAGCCAGGTGAAGATGAGAAAGGGGAGATGGGTAAGGAATCTTTACAGATAAGGGTGGAGAAAAGTAGACAAGATTTGTATTCAACTGGGGGGGGGGTATAGCATGAGGTGAGCCATGAGTTTTATAGGTGGCCTTTCAGAAGATGCTTGAAGGAAGGATGGTAGGTTATAGTTCTAATAGCCTGTGGAATCAAATTCCATTTTTTGGCAACAAAGTAGCAGTAAAGGCTATTTCCAGTTGCTTTTGGGATTTATAGATGGTGAAAAGTTGTTATCAATAGAAAGAAGAGGTCTATTTAGGTGATAAAAAGGAAGATTAGAGTTTAGTGCAGGACAGGCATGGGGTTTATAAATGATGTTGTGGGCAGTAGGTAGTTGTACGAAGTCCAGGTACTGGGGTAGTTCAAGCCAGTTCAAACTTTTAAGGGCCTTGAGTGATGTGTATAATATTGTTTATTGGCAGCAAATGTTGCAAATTTGTTGTAGCATATTTCAAGTTTAGTTTTAACAGATACCTGCAAGTTGGTAAGAATAGGGGCTCATTATAAGAGTGAAGGAAGGAGACAAGTGGTTGCTAGGGTGGTTTTAGCAGAGTTAGTAAGAAAGTTTTTATATCTATAAAGCATGCCAAGTTTCTGGTGAGTTTTTTAATATTATTTTGAATGTGGAGTTCAAATCTGAGGTTGCCATCAATTGTCACACCAAGCAGTTTTTATGGGATACAAATTCTAGCTCCGTATTGTTAAGTAAGAAGATTTTGAAACTGGATTTGTCCTTCAGATGTGTTTGGGGAGGAATGGGAGTAGTTCTGGTTTTGGGGGGATTGAGTAATAAATGGGCATTGTAAAATCAGTTTTCAACAGAGGAGAAGGCTTCTTGTGCGATTTCAAGATGTGCCAGAATGTCAGATGAGCATACTAGTGTCAATTCATCAGCAGACTGTATAAGTCATGCTTGCTTAGAAGAGGTATAGAGGTAATTAATGAAAGTGTTGAAGAGAAGAGGACCAGGAATTGAGCCTTGATTTGGGGGGGGGGGGCTAAGTAGAAAAAGATTGTTGCCATCAGATAGGTAGCTTTTAAACCACTGAAATGATGAAGGGAATAGACTGAGATGGAGCAGCTGTTGAAGGAATTTGCTATATGAGATGGTATGAATGGCTTTGTAGAGGTCCAGATATATTATCTAAAAAGGATAATAGTGCAGCAGTTCTACTATGGTCAGGGTGGAATCCATGCTCAGTACTGGTTAAGAACTGTCCTGTGAGAAGATGGCGACCAAGATCTTCATCATGGTTAACACCAGCTACTCTTACTTACCCTAAATAAAATATCCCTAAACAACCATGCCATAGAATTGTTTCAATCTTAACTTAGTGGAAGACAGCAGGCTGTCCTTTGGCAGGACAAACTCTCCACCCTTCTCCCCATTACCCTTGGTGTTCCTCAAGGCTCCATATTAGGTCCCCTTCTTTTCTCCCTCTTTATCAATGACCTCCACACTGTAATCCCAGATGCAACCTGTATACAATATGCCAATGACTCCACCCTGATTTTCTCAGCCTCCACCCCTACAGATCTCCTTAGTTTAACCAAGAAATCTTTTAATACAGTGGAAAACTGGATCTCTAATCAACAGCTGATATTAAACCCTAATAAAACAAAGTTATTGCTCTTCACCCCTACTCACAAAGCCTCTCAACCTTCATTTACTACAACATCTAACAATGTGACCATAATCTCACCAGATATGTATACCAAACTCCTGGGTGTTATAATAGACAACAACCTCAAATATGATATGCACGTAAACAAAACTATTAAAACCGTTAATAAAAAACTTGGCTCCCTATACCAAAATAAACCTTTTCTCACTCCTTTAGCTAGGACTGCTATTGCCCATACCCATCTGCTTTCAACTCTACTCTATGCCTCACCAATACTCACTAACTTGAACAAAACTGATCTCAGCAAACTCTCTAACTGCTACAATCAAATTGCCAGGTTTGCCACAGGAACTCCCTACAGGACACACCATTGTCAAAACCTAAACCTCTTAGGATGGCTAGAACTCTCCAGGCTAATTCAATATAATCAACTTACTGTAGCATTCAAGATTATTAACTATCCAGAAAAAACACCCTCCCTTAAAAACATTATCCATCCCTACAAAAACGCTAGGCCACTTCATTCCACTACAAAACTTTTGGTTCAGTCTGTTCATAGGTTCATAGGTAGGTACTAGGCTATTGGCCCTAGGGCCTATATAAGCCCAGCCAAAAAAGGTACCCTGGCTTTTGCCACCCAAGAAAATTATTTTCCTGTGCCCCTGTCGAGCAGAGCCACAGAGGTGATCCCCGGGGTGAATTTCCTATCTCCCATCCAATTATCAATATTTTTCAGAAGAGTGCTATTGAGGAGCTTTGTTTGATATAGATAGGTAGTTTGTTCCAGAGTATGGGAAGTCTCTGGGACAGGAATCTGTCCCTACAGCATGTTCTGTTTATTGTGGTTACAAGGTTTAGGTCCCTAGAGCGTGTAGCTCAGAGGGATTGGGATTTCTTTTAAGTGGAGCATGTCCAACAGCTCTGGGTTTGACATAACTTTGTATTTTAGGCAGAGATTGCCTCTGAGTAGGCGATATGCGACTGAGTAAAGCTGGAGTTATTTGAGATGGTCTGCATAGGGCATCTGTTTGAGGCCGGTAATCTTCTTTGTGAGGTATTTCTGCTGCCTTTCTAGTTGTTGTAGATGTCTTTTGAGGTACATACCAAAAGGGGCGTTGTACTCTATAATGGGTCTAATGAGTGATGAGTAGAGGGGAACAATGACCTCTTTTTTCCTGGATAAGAATCCTTTTGTGATGAGGTGTGCCATGTAGAAGGATTTCCTGACTACTGTGGCAACGTGATTATCAAAGGAGAGACTACTGTCCACATGTGTCCCAAGGTCTCTTATCACACTTTCGGTGGTAGTTCATGGGTACAGAGTTTTTACCAAAAGGGATGACAATGCACTTTTGCCGTTGAGCTTGAGGCCATGGCTTTTATCCCAGGCATCTGTCTCAGTGAGGCCCTTTTGTAGGATGTCCACATCATTAGGAGTTTTGATTATGTTCCTAGTTTGGAGTCATCTGCGAACTTCGTTAGCCAAAGACCTTCTGTGTTAGCCTGTACCTTTGAGAAGTAGATACCAAACAGGAGAGGACCCAGGACTGAATCCTGTGGTACTCCACTTGTCACTGGTCTGAAGTTGGATTTGGAGTCTGCTACCTTCACAGTGTGGGTTCTGTCAGTGAGCCAGTTGGCAACCCATCTTGTGACATAGGTATTTATACCTAGTTTAGTGAGTTTATCTATAATTCCAGAGTGGAGGATAGTATTGAAAGCCTTGGCGAGATCTAGACAGGCTGTGTGAACCACCTTCCCTTCATCTACTGCTTTGATGACCGCTTCAAAGAAGTCTATCAGGTTTAGGAAACATGATCTGCCTTTTACAAACCCGAACTGGGTGGGGTCCAGAGTTTGGAGATTACCAATGTCATTGTTTATAAGTTCCATGATGATACATTCCATAGCCTTGCAGACCAGTCTCATCAGGCTAATGGGGCAGTAATTCCTGGGGTCTGTGGTGGCTCCCCTTTTGTGGAGTGGGATAACCATCACTGTGCGGCATTCAGTGGACACAAAGCCTGAGGCGAGGCTATGATTGAACATGGTACTTAGGTGGGGTGCCAGTTCATTCTGCAGTTCGTGTAGAACGCACCCTGTGATGTTAAAGCTAACAACCTATCTGGAGAATCTTTGTTTGCAATTTCAGTAGGCAAAACCTGAAATTCGCTCCCATCTGACCTTACTCTGAACCCCTCCCTTAATCAGTTAAAAAAAAAATCTAACCCAGTATTTTAAAACTCACTGGTAATGTCCTTGCTCTAACCCTGACTTAAGCCTAATCTACTTCCATATCCCTGCAATTTTTCTTCACAGCGACTTACCTCTTGCACTAAAAGGTTTGAAAAGAGAAACTGTAACATCTCTGCAGATACTTTGTATATAGCTGCACCTGTAGGTTTGATAAGAGAAACTGTAACATATTTGTATGTATTTCTGAATATGAACTGTATTCTTCATAGACTTGAAATGTGAGACTGTAACTTGTATGTTAATACAATGTTTGTGCATATACTGTAACTTGCTTGTCTTTATCTGTTTGTAAGTTTGGTGCTTTTCTCCCCGGGCCTCCACTGAAAATGGACATGTATCCAGTAAGACTATCCCGGTCAACAAATGTAAAATAAATAAATAAAAATAATCCTTCCAATTTGGCCAATCACATAAAGCTGCAGCTCAGCAAAAAAAAGACGTATATTAAGCATCCATCTTTTAATGATGTTATATGGCTCTTTTGGAACAAAGGGGATAAGGCTGTGACAGCTAGGACAAGTACTGTGGCGCACCTTTCTGATCTAAGATGGAACAAATCTCTTACATACAGCCTCTCCTTCAGGTCATCTTCTTACCAATTTTCAGCATTTATTCTCTGTCGATTACTGCTGACAGTACTTACACCCCCTAATCCTTTTTTTCCCAGTGTGCTTCCTGCATTTGCAGGTAACACTTCTGAGGAAGCCACATACAACCCTCAGTACTCCTGTCCTGGCACCTTCCTGCCACCTCCCTAGTCTTGCTTACTACCACCTCAGTTGTTTCATCTTACAGGCGAATGATCCCATACACCACAAAGTAAGTCAACCCCTCTCCCTTGATTAATACATTAGTTTCCTCCTCCCTTGTCTGTTTCACTGAGTCTAAGCCACAAGACACATTTCATTGAAATCCATTTTTTCCTTTGTTTATTGATACGATTCTTAATACCCATTTGTGATCGACTCTCCAGTCACCAAAACCGTATTCTATATGTTTCTCTCCCCACAATGGCTCTCATTGCCTTCAATTTCAACCTGCATCACTATCTCTCTTATCTGTAATCTTTCATCTTCCAGTCCCACCACCCCAGCCAGTCTCACTGCCTGTAGTGGTTACCTGCCTCCCTAATGCTGCATCTACTCCATTCTCCATCCCACTTGTGCTCTTTCTACATAATGTCTACAATTTTCTGTCTCTTTTGCCCTCTGCTGCTCCCATTTGGCTAAATTCCCTTCCTTGCCCACTTGACCTCTACAGAGTGTTGACCACCTCTTGTCTCTATCTTCCCTTCATCACTTGGCACTGCTCTGTACACCTGTGCAAACAGCGTGACTTCATTCTCCCATGCCATTTGCTGGCTGCATTTCCTATTTTCTTCATTTGCCTTATTGTGTGTTACACCTCTTGCCTGTACCCATTGGATGACCAATCAATGTCCTCCTGTCTTCTGCCTTTCTCCTCATGACATCCCACCTGATTTTGTCTGCTTTCTTCCTGTTGCTTCCACCTGTCTAGACTTGCTGTATCTTTTCCCACCTGATTAATCAGTCTAGTGCCATCCCTAGCTCTCTCATTAACACATTCTCCCATAAAGCTTCCCATCTATGCTCCTGCAGACTCCCCCAACCTCACTTAGACAATCTCCTTGAGCTGATCAGATGCTTCCACTTACACAACATTGTTTTATTTTAAGTTTACAGACATCTGCATTGCATTTAATTTAACTTTTCTTTTCATTTTTCCTTTAATTTATTTACTTAAATTTGGGATCTGTGGGCAAGGCCTGTTTCTAAGTGGCAGAGTCCATAAAAATAACCATATATGCACAAGTAATATTACAGCAAGTACAATCAGAATGTATCCAAGTACCTCAAACACACTAAAACAGTTAATACTGATGGTCGAAGAGACAGCACATATTGAAGTATTAGGATCAGGAACAGGTTGGGGGTAGGTTGAAGGACTGGAAGTAGTTTAGAGAGGAAATTCAAATGGATATTAATATGGAATAGGGATATCAAGGATTAAAAAATCAATAGAGGAAGATAAAAGAGAGCTAGGAGGAAGATGCCCCGATACCCAAGTTAATACTAGAAATAGAAGGTAGAGGAAGAGGTGGAAAGAGAATGGCAGAGTTACTGAGAAGAGGTAAGAAGTGGATCAACAGATTAAACAGGCAAAGAAAAAGGGAATGGAAGTTAAGATGGGACATAGAACTCAGAGAGAATATAGCTGCAGATGCATAATGAAATATATTATTTCTCCCAAGATATATAACAATGGCTCTAATGTTCCTTATCTTTGCATGGAAATGCCTTCACAAATATTTTTATAAGCCAGTTAGCTTAACTAGAATGTATCCAGGAGTGGAAGGCATATGTTGGGATGTAAGAATACAGAGATACTTGGAGTCATATATTTTGAGAGTGTTGAGGATTGCAGGACTTTAAAGAAGGACTTTCAGTGATAATGAGGGAAACTGAGATGAGAGATGTCCAGTTAGGCAGGAAACTGTATCTGATAGGTTATATCAATGAGGTTGCAGAAGGTGAAAAAGAAAGGATAGGCTTGTTAATGACAACTGGCAAGAAAGTGGTGACTAAGAAGTGGAAAAGGAAGGAGGCACCAAAGGGAAAGAAGGTAAGACAGATGAAGAGAAGGTAGGGATGTACAGAGGAAAGACACACCCAAATTCATAAAAAGATGGGTGGGATAAATGATCCAAGAAAAGGAAGGAGAGTAAGGGATGACAGAAAAAGGAGAGGGGGGTTGAGGTGAGAGGGTATTTGTAACTAAGTTTAAATTGCAATGAATGAAGGTTTTAGGCAAGGGAAAAGAAAAGTTTGGAGTATTAGAGTGGTGGTGAATTTGGTAACGGGAAATAATAAATAGTATTGTATAATGAGGACATTTATATAGAAATATTAAATAAAGTAACTGATACCTTTTGTGTTCATGAAAATAATATAATCCCTAGCAGTGAGCTGACTCTGAATGTAAATAGATGGAGGGATAAAGCAGATGGGAATAAATGGACCAGCTGCTAGGGAAGTAAGGATGGGTTATGTATAGAGTTTGTTTTAAGTTGTTTTAGAATGGTTGAATAAAGTTGTTATAAAATACTGTAATCCAATATAGAAAAATATTTCAGTGCTTTCATAAAAGTTTTAAAACTTAGATAACTGAAAGGTGTTTAAAACAGTTTTTTCCTCCTTCCTGCAGCTGATCATCAAAGTCTAATGGCTCACCCCCCTCATTTGCCAGGTCTACTGACCCCTCCTACCATCTTGGTTCCCTGTCACACTGCTTGCTGGAAGGATTATTTTTTTATGCCTTAGTCTTGTCTTGTTCTCCCCATGTTCATCTTGGTATGTCTGAAGACTTCTCATTGTGAGACCAGGCTTCTCTGTGTGGAGTACCTAGACAAAAGCACCCCCCCCCTGCAGGATAAGCACATTCATCCTCCCCTTCCTGCCAGTAACTACACAGACATGTATACACACACACACACACACACACACACACACACACACACACACACACACACACACACACACACACACACACCAGAAAAACAAAATGTATTCACAACAGCTTTATTTATCTCTGATCTGATTTGATTTCATAATGCCTCCCAATTCCTATGAGTTACTATCTTGGACAAACATGACTAATAAAGTACACAGACAATTCCAAAAGGCCAGAGAGAAATTACTATTATTAATAGCTCTGTTTAACTCACTCCTTCTCTGTGTGCCATTAACAGTGAAATAGCTTTCAGAAGTTAGTGTCACCTATCAACTCTTCTATATACTGGACAAAACAACATAAAGTGAAAGCTCTAAATTTAAGTTTCAGGAGGTTACCATCATACATTCTGTTGAAATATACAGGTGTTCAGTTATTCACTCTGTGGCAAGCATGCTGTACCCTTGAGGCAGATAATTTCTAAATTTGCACAGCTGTGATAAACATTTTGTATGTGGTCCAACATAACATATTGTTGGTTGGCATAATGATTAAGGTATGTACCTCATAAACACAAGTTACCAGGTTTGATTCTTACCTGTGGGATGAGAAATATAGCGAGGCTTGAAATGGTGAACAAGACAGATGGCCTAGTATTAGCCTAAGAAGAACACTGGCGTGATAAATGATTAGCTCTGCTTCCGTTGTAACAATACTGTCCCTCCTGCTGGTTACGCTATCTTCCTAATTTTATTATTTCATAAACAAATATGCAATGGGAAGTGGGTTACTGCTTGTTTTCAAACAGCTGTTTTCCTGCCTTCAATTGTCACTGCTTTCAGTTAATACATTTTAGCAAAAGGAGAACCAGTACACGTATCTGATCGTTAGGATTAGCAAACATTTGCTGTGAGCTGGGGCACATTGGAGACTATGCAATAGTGAAGACAGACTTAGTAAACTGGATAACTTTTTCTGTTTGTTTTATAAGGTGGATACCAGATGTACCTCACTGACAGAGAAATTTGTTAGTGCTCCTTGCATGCTCTGTGCAAACTGTACAGTCCTAAGGCAGTATAATTAAATATGGAAATGTTTATTAAAGATTTCTCAAAACAGATACAGTACACCAATGTAAAATTTATTAAACTCCAGTGGCACATCCACAACAACGTGGGAGAGCTACTGCTGTCTATAAACAGATGTCAGCAGTTATCTAGTACTAGACATTCTTGCATCTTAGTACACTCATCCCCCCTTTTCTTTTCATGTTGTGTATATTTGGAAATATACACATGAAGCTATGAGCACTGAATTGAAGAAAGTGAATACATTTCATACAGACATTAAAGGCATAAGCAGAATTTATAACACTGGGTATTCAATTTAGACAAAAGTAATTTGTTATTTCGCTTATTCCCTACCCCCCCAATCTGCCCACACCGACCGGATGTCATCCTGTATTTCCGTATCTTGTCTTAGTCCTCAGCTTTTTCTTCAGTCCTTTCAGCACACTAACTGGCCAGTACTTCACTGAAATTAATTGATTAAGCCAGGGGTCTGGGTAGCTGGTTGGCCCCAAAAAGCTAAGGGGCTTAATTTCTCTAAGGTCCATTTTTAGAGATGTTTTTTAATCTTTTGATTCAGTGAAGGCTTGACTAAAAATCTTGGCTAAGGAAAGAAATAAGTTGT
This sequence comes from Protopterus annectens, assembly GCF_019279795.1. NCBI lineage: Eukaryota > Metazoa > Chordata > Ceratodontiformes > Protopteridae > Protopterus > Protopterus annectens. The sequence continues at coordinate 703,607,341 of NC_056728.1, read as the reverse complement.
GTAGAATGTTTAAGGTTAAAATAATATTTCCCAATAAAACAAAAAGACAAATGTTTATGATACTTAAGTGATATTTAGAAATAGTGTTTGCCTTCCTAACCTCCCCAAATTAGTCACCTTCTATGGACTACTTTGGTGTTAGATCAGGATGAAAGTGAAAGAACAAGTAGCTACACTCATAAGATTGACACTGTTGCTGTTATTCATATAGACGGCATGCCTAATAATCACATTAATCACTCCACTACTATGACAATGTTTATTTACTTTCACATAAATCCTGCCAAAAAACAATGGTTACATTAACATATTTTTGCTTCACAGAAAACAGTAGTCATAGCTTGCATTCCAGCATGCTTAACTCAAGTAGTAGAGCCAATCATTTCATCCTCAGACAGCTCCTGTACCCATTGCTACCCATAGTATCTGATTTGACCCTGCTAGGATAAAAAAAAAATAGTGGTTACATTAATGTATTTTTGTTTCACATGAATGGTAGTTCCATCTTGATTAACCCAAATACACAATAGTCCTGAAAAGCCAAAATCAAGGACAATTATTTCATCAGCACACAGCCCCCATATATCAGAGGGGGGTCTACTTCTAAATTTTGAAATCCCAAAACTTCAAACCTCTAAATCTCGACTTTCAGAAGTTTGAGGTCTTGGAATCTCGAAATTAAAAATAAAAAACACCTAAAAGAAGAAAATCGTATGCATCGTATTTTTGCAGGGGGGCAGCCCCCACAACTTATATATACCAATTCCGAGATCACACTATAGTGAAGAGAATGGTAAAGTTCCCATTCTGCACTATACGGTGATCTCTATTGATATATCTTGAGGTTCCAAAACTTCGAACTTCTGAACATCGGGATTTAGACGTTCGAGGTTTTGGGATTTAGAAATTTAAAAGTGAACCCATCAGAGGATATGTTGTGAACAGTAATAAAAAATTCAAGAATTTATTGGGGTGGGGCAAGTGGAAGAAGTTGACCTTTCAATAGAACCAGTTGATTTAGGATTACCTGATTTGAAGGAATATTTCAGAGCTACACATTTAAGGCTCATATACGTAACACAAGCAGAAAACTATAATTCAAAGTGAAAAGGGATGATGATGAAGCAGGCAGAACTTCAAGAAATAGGGAGAGGGTGGGAATTTGGATGTAGATCCTGAAGAAGAATAACAACAGACATACAGAATATTATATTCATAAAGTAGCACAAAGTATTTTAAGAACTAAGCCAACATGAGAATGGAGAAAGAAGATTTTGCCAATAGGGATGACTGCAACTAGGGGTTCAGAGAATAGGCAAGAGGGGGCTGGAATTTACTAGAGAAAACTGGCAAAGGAACCAAAGTATTGGGAGCAAATAACTAGAGAGAGTAAGGTAATATAATGGGAAGACGCCAAGAAGATGTTTGGACTGCAGGCTAAATACTGCTGTCACTTTCAGGGATTGATATCAGAGTATAGGCAAAGAGAAAGGGATGGGAATCCTAAGTGAAAGACCTACTCTGGTAGAGTTTTTAGTTGACTTTAGAACAGAAATTCCTGTTAAAAAAGGGAAAGTTAGCAGGGCATATGAAATATTTCACAATAACCACAGGAGTCAGTGAGAGAAGATTAGTAAAGTTTGGGAAGATAGATTGAATAAGCAATTCACAAGGAAACAATGGGAGGACATATGTAAGGCTCCCAGATATATAACAAAGTCTAGAAGATTTAGGATTTTTGGTTGGAAGTGTTTGCATAGGCATTTTTATACCCCAAGCAGACTGAAGAATTGTTCCTCAGGTTGATGGCAAAAATTGGAGGTGTTATGTGGAAGAAAGAGGTTACTGGGACCATATGTTTTGGAAGTGTAATAAGTTGTCAGACTTTAAAAATTCCATACAGAGTACTCTGTCAGAAATATTTGGTGAGCAAATGGGTGTAAGTACGGAAATATTTTTCAGGATCTGAATTGCCTTGATATAGTAAGGCCTTGTTAAGTTTAATTATCGTGGCTGTCAAAAAAGCAATTGCTACAAAATGGAAATCAGAGTCTAAACCAACTGTATTAGAAGTGTTGACTATTGTAACAGAGATAAAATAAACCAAACCAACCAAATCGGTAGACTTATCAAGTTGAAGCAAAAAGTACATAGTCTGACAATTATGATAACAGCTGACATTTCACATTTTCAGCCATGCTTGTTATTTGATGTTTAAATGTATCATTAGAAAGGGGTACTTTCAAGATAGCATTCTTTGCTTTTTCCCCAAGCATAATTTTTGCCATTACCTTTGCAGCAGGTTTTTATCAATTTTTCTGCTACAGCGTGATCTTTCAAGCACCTAGCCTCCAGTAGCAATATTCTCTATGAAACCTCTGTACCACTGGCATTTTTCACCAGCAGCAATGAAATAATGAAATGCATTAAACTTTTATTACGGTTAAGCTCTTTGCTTTTATTCTGAAAAAATCGCAGAGGCTTTCCAATGCACTCCTTTTGTTTAGCTACAAAATGATGCTTTAATTTGAAGAATTTCATTACCTCAGTGGAAAGGGTTTTGTAACACAAAACACAGTGTGGGCTGGGATCTTCTTTATCTCCTATCCAGGAAAATCCCAATTTTAAAAGAATCACTTTTGTACTTTCTCTTTAGTTTTTTGCTTTTCTTTCCAACTGTTGTTTTATTATCTTGTTCATTAGTGTTCACTGCAACACCCTCACTGAGAATCTTTTCACAGTCATCATTTTCGCAAACAGGATAATCATTTGCATTTAGCACGTTTTTGTCTTGACTGTTTATACTTGTATCCTGACTGTTTCGAACATGTCTATATTGACTGTTCCTTGTGTCCCCACTATTTTGAATATTTTTTCACGATTCTCTCCTTTACAACTTTCACCAGCTTTGCATTTCAGAGTACCAGTTTTAATCCAGCATTCCATAATATTATCCCTAAGAAAAAGTTTATTTAAAATGAATAGTGATAGTTAAATAAGTAAACTTTAAGAAACCAAATTTTAATTAATAGACTTACAGTGATTGCTGACACACATAAAATCTCAGTCCTGACACACTTAATGAATAATTTTCCCCAGTAACCCCTTCATTAATTTGTATTGTGTATGCACAAGCACTGAAAGGACACAATAAATTGTTTTGCCCAGTGGTCACTTCAGCAGTCTGACCATGTATGCACAAATACTTCCTTGATACACAAATGAATTATTTCCCCATGCAAAATCTTCATTACTATGTCCAGGTATACCCAAGTACCAAAATGAAACATTTCCCAAAAAGACTCCTTCAGTAAAATGTCCAGGTACAGTATGTAGAAGCACCAAAATGAAACCTTCACCCAAGCGAACCCTTCAATAACATAAGTATAAGCACCTAAATGAAATTTTTGCCCAAGCGACCCCTTCAGTAGTATAAGTACAAGCACTAAAATGAAACATTCACCCGATACCCCCTTCAATAACATAAGTACAAGCACCAAAATGAAACATTCACCCAAGCGACCCTTCATTAAAATGTTGAGGTATGCCCAAGCACCAAAATGAAACATTTGTCCAAGCAACGACTTCAATAACACAAGTACAAGCATGAAAATGAAACATTCATCCAAACGACCCCTTCAATAACATAAGTGCAAGCACCAAATGAAACCTTCACCCAAGTGACCCTTCGGTAAAATGTTGATGTATGCCCAAGCACCAAAATGCAATGTTTGCCCAAGCGACCCTTCAATAACAGAAGTACAAGCACCAAAATGAAACATTTACCCAAGCGACCCTTCAGTAGAATGTTGAGGTATGCCCAAGCACCAAAATAAAATATTTGCCCAAGTGACCCCATCAATAACACAAGTACAAGCATGAAAATGAAACATTCACCCAAGCAGTCCCTTCAATAACATAAGTACAAGCACCAAAATGAAACATTTACCCAAGCGACCCTTCAGTAAAATGTTGAGTTATCCCCAAGCACCTAAATGAAACATTTGCCCAAATGACCCCTTCAATAACACAAGTACAAGCACAAACATGAAACATTCACCAAAGTAACCCCTTCAATAACATAAGTGCAAGCACCAAAATGAAACATTCACCCAAATGACACTTCGGTAAAATGTTGATGTATGCCCAAGCACCAAAATGAAATGTTTGTCCAAGCGACCCTTCAATAACTGAAGTACAAGCACCAAAATGAAACATTTTACCCAAACACCCCTTCAGTAAAATGCTGAGGTATGCCCAAGCACCAAAATTAAAAGTTTGCCCAGGTGACACACACCTAACAAGTATGCAGTCTCATTGAAGTACTGGCTTCAAATAACAGACTTCCCACGTGCGGCACAGCACAGATGGAATTGGTATTTTAGGCAGGGGTTCAGTTTCTGGCACACTGCTGAATCTGTGCTGATTGGTTATCTCACCTTTCAGTTGCAAGCTGAGATTAAGCAATCAGCTTCAAGAAAGGAGGGGCCACTTAATTCGTAAAAAAAAAAAAAACAGACAGTGAAGAGGACATATTATTAACTCTCGAGGCTCACCAGGAAATCCCCATGGCCCACTAGTGGGCCATGGACTAAACTTTGAGAAACACCGTCTTAAGTGATATTTCAATAAAGATTCTAACAAAAAAAAAAAAAAACTAGTCTCTGCAAGCATTTACTACCCAACAGTATCTGTTTTACCCCTGCCAGGATAACAAAATGTGGTTACATAATGTATTTTTACATCACAGTAGTAGTAGTCTCAGCTTGTATTCCAGTTTATTTCACCCAAATCCACTTTAGTCTTACAAATACAACAGCAAACAAAACCAATTATTTCATTCACAGACAGCCCCCATACCCATTGCTTGACCAACAGTATCTGATTTGACCTATCTAGGATAAAAATAAATACATAAATGTTATCACATTATGTATTTTTGTTTCACAGAAGCAAGAGCCACAGCTTGTATTCCATCTTACTTCACCCAAATGGACATTAGTCTTGCAAAGTTAGAATTACAAAAATAAACAGCTAAACCAATCATTTTATCCACATATAGCCACTATATATCCAGAACCTACCCATAATATCTGGTTTGACCCTGCCAAGATAAAAAAAATAAATAAATAATGGTTGCTGCAGTGTATTTTTGCTTCACAGAAACAGTAAAACACCAAAATATGCATTAGGCCTGCAAAGCCAGAACTGCAGTTTTATCAACAGACAGTCCCATACCCATTACCCATTCACAGTATCTGGAAGTATTCTGTCAGAATAAAAAAAATTGTGATTGCATTAATGTGTTTTTTGTTTCACAGAAACAGTGCAACTCATATTTTCAGCCTGTCTCATCCCAGTACATATTAGTCCTCCAAAGCCAGAATTACAACAGCAAACATAAGGGCCAATCATTTCATCTGTAGACATTCACCATACTCAGTACCCTCCCACATAGCTGTCAACTGTCCTTGATTTTCTGAACATCACTGAGTTTGTCTGATGGGCATCTACGATGGTGCAGCAGTTATCATTGCCAGCTCACAGCAAGAGGTTCTCCGGTTCGATCCTCGGCTGGGGTGCCTTCTGTGCAGTGTCTGCATGTCCTCCCTGTGGTCGTGTGGGTTTCCTCTAGGTGCTCCAGTTTCCTCCCACATCCCAAAGATCCCAAAGTAGGTGGATTGGACACTCTAAATTGGCCCTAGGCGTGAGTCCGTAAGTGTGTGTGTCTTCCGTGGAAGATTGGGCACTGGGCTGGCAACTCGACACCGTAAAACTCTATTGCCAATCATGAGCAGACAGGTGATCTGCTGTGGCAACCCCTAACTGGGAAAAAGCTGAAAGAGGAAGAAGAAGACTTTGTTTGTCTGATATTTGGTTCCATCTCTCATAACATTCAGTATTCTCTAGAAACATGGAGGATTACCAGCCAGTCAATAAAGGAAAACATTAGAGTTTTATACTTTTTACTTTTTTGTTGTAGTTAGAAAAATCTGTGTTGATGCAAAACCTACTATTCTATAAACTTTCTAAGTAAACTAAAGTATAATTTAAAAATGGCCTTGATTTTGAACTTAGTCCTCACGGTTTATAGGTGTATAGTAGGCTAACAACCCCAGGGGCCTTTTTAACCATAGCCATGTTTCTCAAATATATCTGCCAGGTTTTGGCACCCTAAGGTTATTTAAAGGCGTATACTAAGTCTTGGGTTGGCAAGCATTTACAAGATGGCTCTGTCTATCTGAGGGGTAGGTGCCAAATAAATAGAAAGAAACAAGGCCTAAACAAATAGAAACATTATAACCTAAAGTAAGAATACACACATCTAGAGTTTTAGGGGTAACTAACAAAGATGAATTTTCGCTCATTCATATTTAAGCAGGATAAGCCTAGTAGATATCAATGCCTTGTTAATGCAACCAAGGAGCACAAGAGTTACACCATTTGCAAAAGGAGTGAAGCTATGAAACAAAGAGCTTAAATTTGTTACTACAGCACAACCGTAAACTCTGTGGTATACTGACACACACATAATATTAACATAAGTAATAAATATTCAAGGAACACAGCACAGTACACAAGTAACTTATTAAGTTAGAAGACCCAGTGAGGCTGTCTGTCACTTCAGTACTAGTTGCCTCAACAGACCTGCTTCTAGTATTCCCAGAATGCAGTTGGAGAAAAGGCACATGTCAGAGGAAGTTTTTTTTTCTGACATTTCAAATTTCCATTCCAACTACCTAATAGAAGGCAACTTGAATAAGTCAAAGAAAAAACAAAACCCCAAAAATACTGACATACTTAACTCTGCTAAAATATGTGATATACATTAAACAAGATTTGAAGTCTGTTAGTCCAAAATACCTTAACATTTTTCTGATATGTATTAACTGATGAATGTAAAAACAGTTAACTGTGCAAAAACAAAATACTTTAAAATGTTGTCTTATAAAACTACTTCATTAAGACAAGTAAATAAAATAATTTTAAAGAATGGTTGAAGAAATCTTAACTACTTCTACAAGAAAACAAGTAAGTATTATATTCCCGTTTCAAAAAAATGTAACTTCAGTTAATGCAATGTATTTTTTACATTCTTAAACAAATGTGTTAGGACTGTAAAAATTAGGATCTTCTTAAGCTCTTTAGTATAAATGTCCATCTATTTTCTCAGTTCATTTGGTGCTCTTTACAATCTTGGTAAAGGTTTGCCTCACAACTAAGGGATTACAAACATTTAATCCTACTCTAATCTCCCAAATCAACCATATTTGAAATCAAGGTTATATTTTGGTTTTGACCGAGTCATGAGCTCAGCTGGCAAGAGGTATATGCTTCCAACCGTATCTGCTTTGATCTTGTTAGGATTAAGGAAAATAATAAAAACTTACCTCCTGCAAGCCACAATGCGGAAACTCACAAAATGATTGACCCCAGCTTTTTCCAACCTTAGACCTTTTGCGCATATGTTACATACATTGTGCCTTTATTCAGGACTCTAGTTTGGTCATTAACCAGAGCTGGATCATGGTCAAATGGGGCCCTAGGTAGGATAATAGATTGGGACCCCCACAGCAGCCCCTTCCCTAGCCATACTAGTGTTCTATTACTTGGCTATTTCTCCCCATTTACCGTAAACACTGTTCATACCTGTCAATGCGCATACTGTTTTCTTATTCACTTCTACATTGATTATAGATATTGAAATGAAATAGCACAAACACTGATAGCCACTTGCTAAACAAACAATACTGTCTCACAATGAAAACAGACTTAGCATGAGCAGTAAACTTCTTTGCCCTTGAAACTCACATTCATTCAAATGGCATTAAAACCCACATTCAAAGAAAATGCATCTGACCAGTAGAGAATTAAGTTTACCTTTGGGCTGGTTTCAAACCATAGGCTCCTTGCACAAAATAATATTGCCATACATATATGTATGTGTTCTTTGATTCACCTTCCTGATTGTATTAAATTATATTCCTTGTGTAATACAGGACCACATATTAGAATGTGTTTTAAATTTGTTGTTTTGAACATTGTACCAATAATGACAAAATTAACCATTTCAGAAAATTTCAGCCACAAAAGGCCACTCAAGCTTCTTTCATTAAAATCTACCAGTACCAGTCAATAAGCACAATCTCTACAGACGTAAAAGTCATCCGAATTATTCCACATTAAAGAGAACTGTAACTAATGAAGAGGCTGTTGCTGGAATTCTACAAATTCAGTGCCTGCTGCCCTTGAAGAATTAATTGCCTATGATACATTAAAGAAATGGTAAGCTGGTAATATTACAATAGGGAATGACTGACAAGCTGACAAAAAGTTCATAGTTACTAGGCATCTCATACAAAAGAGGACAAACTCAGGAGTGCAGAACCCCTATCCCCCCCTTAAAAATGCATCAAGTAATCAGCAATCAAAAGTGCACTCCAATATCAGCACTCCATATACATGGTGTGGGAGTAGAATCCACAGCCTTTCTGCACCAAAGACAATTATGCTATAAAACTGTTTTCAAATTCTACAGCACAAAGTGACTGCCATTTGCTAAACAAAACCATTAGTTGTACATTGAAAACAGATTTAACATAAGCAACAGTAAACCTCTCTTCCCTTGAAACTCACAATTCCATGAAAATGCACTGAAACTCATAATAGCTTGAAAATGCATTGAAACTAAATTATCTGAAAATGTTCTGAAACTCAAGCTCACAATTCTGTCAGGACCCTGGTAGCTGGTGTAGAGCATTCAGGCTCTTGTCTCCACTGAAGATCACTCTTGTCTCCACTGAAGCTCATAATTCCTTCAGCAGTCTGGTAGTTGGTGTAGAGGATTCAGGCTCTTGTCTCCTCTAACCAAATTACAGGGTCAAGCCTGATCAAGTTAATTGACTAACCTGCCCTCATCCCTAAGGCATTAAATATCATACCTCCATACCTCTTAACCTCTTAGTATAAGAAGTCTGGACAAAGTCTAAAATAATGGGAGACAAAGACCCCAAAATAGGGACGGATTTTAAATATTGCTCTTATAGACTTAAAAATTGCTAGAATAAAAGTATTTGTCTTAGCATGCATTTTCTGAAGGAAATTAAGTCTGATAGTCAGATGTATGACATTATTTAGTTATTTCAGTCCTCAGTGATTCACCAGAAAACCACAAATTTTATAAGGAACAGCGCAAAAATATGAGGCAAAAATCTGGACAGTTGAGAGGCATGCATACGTCCCAACCTCTTAGTGCAAGAAATCTGGACAAAGTCTGAAATAATCAGGATACAATGGCTCAAAAATAGAGAGAGATTTTTAATATTACTCTTTTTAACATAGAAAGTTGCTAGAATAACAGAATTTGTGTTAGCATGCATTTTCTGAAGGATACAAAGTCTGAAACTCAAACATGTCATTATTAAGTGACGTCAGTCCTCTGATTTGCCAGAAAACCACAACTTTTATAAGAAATCTGGACAGTTCAGACACATACAGACGTCTACCTTCTCTTTGCTGTCTCTCACACACACACACACACACACACACACATATACACTTGCATGTGCATGTCTATTTCTAAAAAACACTGTCACATAAACACAACTGATGCTGCCCATTTAACCTTATCAGGTAGGCTACTATCAGAGCTGGATAATGGTCAGATGGGGCATACTAATGGGTACTAATGGATCAGCCCCCCAACAGTCCCCTAACCCACCTAGCCATTCCAGTATCCCATTACTTGGTATTTCTCCCGGGTCTATATCACTTCACCAAAACGGCTAAAGTTCGAACACCATATGTTCAAACTTCAATCCACGAATTGCACAAACATCGAAATCTTTGAACAGCGATTTTTTTCCCAGGGAAAAAAAAAAAATCGCTGTTCCAAGAAACACACTCACAACACAAGCACAACAAAAAAAATCAATCCACACACATACACTTAAAATCCTACATCTAACCCTACACTAAACTGTACATACACTACTACCTATCCACTTACCTTAACCCAAACCCTAACCCTAAGGTCCGTCACTATCGCACACTCACCTGACCCACGCCCTAACCCTAACTCACCTATCCCGCCCTAACCTTAAAGTCTGTCACTATCGCACACCCACCTCACCCGCGCCCTAACCCTAATTCACCTAACCCCAGCCCTAACACTAATGTCCACACAATTGCACACTTACCAGAACCTGACCCGTAACTTCCCACCACAGTCCTGATAATCACAAAGCTACAGAAACGGCCCACCAAATTCTTTCCCTGGGAAAGAATTCGGTGCTCTGTGGCTTCGCGATAATCAGTGTTCGAATTTTACAGTTCGAACATCTGGTATTCTATCATCAGCCATTTCGACGGACTGATATAGACCCATTTCTCCCCATTTGCCATAAACATTGTTCATAGCTGCCAGTGTACACACTATTTTCTTCTTTACTTCTACAATGGTTACAGAGATTTGGATTTAATTTAAAACTTTTATTTCAAATTGTAAGGCACAAACACCGTGAGAAATTTGCTATGCAAAACAATATAGTTTCACAATAAAAAGAGACCTAGCATTAACAGTAAACTTCTCTGCCCTTGAGACTCGCATTCCTTGAAATAGCATTGAAACCCACATTCAGAGAAAATGCATCTAGCCATTGGTGGATTAAGTTTACCTCTGGGCTGTTTTCTAACCATAGGTGCCTTGCACACATTTTTAGGGTCATGCACACATACATGTGTTCTTTGATTAATCTTCTTGATTGTATTAAATGTTATTCTTTGTATAAAACAGAACCACTTGTTAGAGTGTGTTTTAAATTTGTAGTTTTGAACATTTTTCCAGTAAGCACAGAAACAAAACGTATGAACCAATAATGACAAAACTGACCATTTCAGCTATAAAACTTCTGTCATTACACTCCCCCAATATTAGTCAGTATGCACAGTCTCTACAGAAGTAAAAACCATCTGAATAATTCCACATTAAAATGATCTGTAACTAATGAAGAGGGTGCTGCTAGCAAACAACTTTATAGTTCAGTGTTTCGTCTACAATTCAGTGCCTGCTGCCCTTGATGAATAAACTGCCGATGTTAACATTAAAAATGGTAAGCTGTTAATATTGCAGTAGGAATGGATGACAAACAAATAACAGGCTTTTAGTTACAAGGCATTTCATCCAAAGGAGGACACACTCAGGACTGCAGCCTAAGTGTCTACTACTTGCATCAGCAGGGTGAGTGGCTTTAAGCCTGTTTGATGGACTAAGAACGTTCACATCTTGCACTTCGTAGTAGTGTTCATGCGGTGTGTATTCATTCATATTGGGGTATCTTCACACCCCCATTTGTTAGTTTAGTCCTTCAACTTAGAACACATTACACATTGCATTCTTAATTGTACCTGTGCAAACACTCTAAATCTTTCAGACAGTCCAATATAATATTTTATGTTCCTGTAATGCAAAAAAAAAAACACATGATAAAAGTTCTTTGGTTCGTATGTATGCTTCTGAGAAATCTCCATCAGGCACCTCATTGTCAGAATAATTTTTCCAAGTGGTAGAGTATAGAATTGAGTTTTTTTTTAACAAGAAAAACTATTGCTGAATTATCACTTATGACACAGGCAATCATACATTTATATAAATGAAAACAAACTATATTAACACAGTCACAGTTGCAAGTATTTTACATCACAGACTGTATTGACACAATTTTACTTGCAAACATTTTACATCATTTATAATCTACCCAATCATTGTCAGTCAAACATTACACAGCTCATTCAAATCCTGCCTCATTCCTGTCCTGTATATATTGGTCCTAAAGTTCCCGTTTTAACCTATGTAATTTGCTCCTACCCTTTTCTAAAGATCCCAATTCCAGTTGTTTTATTTGTGTTACTATATTCATTACTTCTATTACAATTGGTTTAGACTTTGATTTCCATGTTCTAGTAATTGCTTTTTTGGCAGCCATCATAATTATTGTCAGCAAGGCCAGACTATGTCTAGGCAATTCTGATTCTGTATCATAGCTCACAAAAGTCATTTCCCTAGTTACACCAATCTGCTCATCCAGTATCAAAATACATTCCCAATTACCTCTTTCTTCCCCATCACACCTCCAACATTTGCTGTCTACCTGGGGGAAAATTCTCTGGAGTCTACTTGGGGTATAAAAATATGTTTGTAAACATTTCCAAGCAAAAATCCTAAATTTTCTAGATTTTGTTCCATATTTGGGAAACAAAAATATACCTCCCATTGTTTCCTTGTGAACTGCTTATCCAATCTCTCTTCCCAATCCTTTCTAATGCCCTCTGACTGATTCTTATAGCTATCATGCAGTATTTTGTATGCTGTACTAGGATTCCGGTGTGTAGCTCGCAAGACATTTCCCTGCGAGCTACATCACCGAAACCAAACGGCTGCATCAGCACTTTGCCGTAGTGCAAACTGGCTGAAAAGCATAGCCACTGCAGCTGTAATCTATGAATGGGCAGCTACAGCCGTACGGGATGTGTAACGCATTCCTTCTTCTCAGTCAAGGAATGCATTTTTATTTATTTTGTCATCAGTCTGACAACAAAATAAATAAATTAAATAAATGCATTCCTTGAATGAGAGAAGGAGCTAAAATCATTTTAACTGTTTGTATCTTATTATCCATATAACAGTGTTGTAGTATTATCTTTTGTTTAGTCTCTTCCCATGTATCTTTAGCTGAATCATTTTTAATCCATACTAATTATTACTGTTTTATCAGCAGCTTCTGTTCTAGATTCTACTAAAAACTCTACCAGTGCTGGTCTTTCATTTAGGACCCCCTATTTCTTTCTCTTTGCCTATACTCTGATATCAGTCCTTGATAGGGAAGGCAGTCTCTAACCTGCAGTCCAGAAATTTCTTGGCATCTTCCTATCCCCTCCCTAGTTATTTTTTCCCAGTACCTTGGTTCCTTTTCTCCAATAAATTTCAGCCCCCCTTACCTATTGTCTGTGTCGCTAGTTGCAGTTATCCCTATTGGCAGGATCTCCTTTTTCCATGCCCAAGTTGGCTTAGTTTTTAGAATTCTTTCTGCTAATTCATGAATATAATATTCTGTATGATTGTTGTTATTCTCCTTAAAGGTCTGCATCCAAAGTTTCAGTCTCTCCTTGTTTCTTGAGCTTCCCCCATTTAATCATCATCCCTTTCCACTTTTAATTATAGGTTTCTGCTTGTGCTATGTATAAGAGCTTTAATTGTTTAGCTCTGAAATACCCATTCAAATCGGGCAATCTAATCCGCCTTGTTCTCTTGGAAGAATCAATTTCTCACTTCACTCTTGCCGTCTTCCCTTCCCAGATAAAATCCTTCAGCTCTTTATTAATTGCTATCCACAACTTCTCCTCTGGTTGATAAAAATATGACTGAGCTGTGTATAAGATTAAAGGAGCTAAAAACATTTTAACTGTTTGTATCTTATTATCCATATAACAGTGTTGTAGTATTATCTTTTGTTTAGTCTCTTCCCATGTATCTTTAGCTGCCACACCAGAATCATTTTTAATCCATACTCCTAAATACTTCATTTTATCACGTCCCCATAAATATGGCTATTGTTGAACCAATTTGTGTCTAGCTATATAATTTAACGCTATTACCTTTGTTTTAGCTGCATTGCTGGTTAGTAACAGCCTGCATTTAATTGCTGGAACCTTCCAGACTATCTGCAAATATACAGAGCTGAGTATATTTTTTTGGTTATAGAGTTTATTTGTTGCTTAGATCTCTGTTGAAACTGTTGTCTCCCTGTTCTGAGAGACTGATCTGCAAATATAAAGAGCTGAGTATATTATTTTGATTTTAGAGTTTGTACTGTTAGTTGTTGCTTAGATCTCTGTTGAAACTGTTTTCCCCACCCCCCCATCCCTATTTTCTGCCATGTCTTCAGTTGGTATAACTGTTTTTTACAGCTTGTGTGTTATCTGACTCAAGGATCACTTGCATAAAATTTGACCTGTTAGTAACAGCCTGCATTTAATTGCTGGAACCTGCGTTCTTAGAGACTGCCTTCCAGACTATCTGCAAATATACAGAGCTGAGTATATATTTTTTGGTTATAGAGTTTGTTAACTGTTGCTTAGATCTCTGTTGAAACTGTTTTGTCCCACCCATGCTCCCTATTTTTGGTTTGTAGTTTAAATTTGGTAGCTTTTGCAGTTGCCCGCCCCACTGTAGATTTGATCTGGGACACTCCCCCAGTCCCATGTCTTTAACACGTTCTACCTAATAAACTCTTTCTGTACTTGCTTTTAGTCCTTTTTAATTTAATTGCATTTTTTAAACTGTGTTTGGTCTAATATTGCTACATACTCAAGTGTGCTAGCTTGCACTGCATGTGAATTGTTTTTACTATTGTTTTTGCTACTTTTCTGTAAAAAAAAAAAAAAAACTGTAAGCCTGTTTCCTACCTTTCCTTTAACTACAGTTCCAGATACAGATTTGCTGTATCCAGGACTGTATGTAAGCTTCTGAGCCCCCCCCAAGCCTTTCTGTTTTGGAGGGAAGCATTCTAGCTTATCAGTGGGAGTGGTAAGCACTAGGTAACCTGTCTACCACATAAGGAGTGGTTCTGGCCCACAAATTGTAGTTATTGGCCGTTTGGGCAATCTCTTCCATCTCTCTCAACTTTCTGATTTGAAAGCCTGCATTTGCACTTGTTTCTGTCCTTAATGCAGATAAAGATTCTTAGTTTTAGCACTTAAATTTGCTTATTCATGCTCAGCACTTGTTCAGAACTTGTAAGCACTAAATAAGATACTAATTACTATAGCGCACAATCTTCCTCATTACCTAGAGGAAAACAGTTTTTGTACTTACTTTTCTCACTTGTTTAGAGAAAAACAGCTCTTGTACTCACTTTCCTTACTTATCTAAAGGAAAATAGTTTTTTATTCAGGCATGTCTAAGGGTCAGCTCCCAGTGTTCTCTCCTGTCTATCTGATGAATCTGGGCATCTTGAGGCAATGTAGAAATTGCCTCGTGTACACAGACAACCCTCTCATCCTACCACCCAACACTACAACCTGTGAGCGATGCACTTATCTAGCCAAACTGGAGGTAAAGCTCTCTCCATCCAAGACGGAACTTGACAATCAAGAGGAGAAGGTAAACATTTACACCACACCATACTCATCACATAGTCTCACTAAATCTACACCACCAAAACCTACACATAGTAACACAAAAACATTCACGGAGGCTCTCAATAATAATCTATCTAAGCAACAGAGACCTCCAAAGCAGAAACGCAAGCAACCTCCATCCCCCAACACAACCCAAATGACACATAGCCCACAGACTCAGTGTGCCACTCAACCACAGCCAAAAAGGCAAAACAATGTACCCAACACACTAGTCATAGGTGACTCTATAGTCAGGCACACTGATGTCTCACTCACCAGGCTAAACAAGGAGAAGGTTACTGTCAGCTCCCTGTCGGGTGCCAGGATCTGCCACATAACCCACGCACTCAAGTCGCTCCACAACAAGTACAAATATGACTCTGTCATTGTCCATGTCGGTGTGAATGACCTGAGACGTACCTCCCTGGACTACATGAAAAGAGACATGGGAGAGCTCTCCGATCTTGTAGCCCAGGCAGGTATGACCCTAGCCCTAAGTAGCATTCTGCCATCGCCCCGAATGATAGTGCAGTACAAGGACAAAATGATTGACTTCAACAATTGGCTAAGCTTTTGGTGTCATTCTAAGGGGATCCAGTATCTGTCTGCTTGGGATGACATGGTCGACAGACCACGATGCTTTGCCACAGATGGCCTGGACCTGCCGCCTCTAGGATTCTGGATACTGGCTAAGGCTCTTGCTGCCCCTATAGTGCCTTTTTTAGGCAAGGTTCAAATAACAAATTCACCACCATAACAGGAACAGACAAGCACAAACTGAGGGTAATGCTACTCAATGCTAGAAGTCTAAATCTCAAAATGCACTCACTTGAGGCACTCCTTAAAATGGAGAACATCGATATCTATGCAGTGACTGAGACCTGGTTCAAGGCTCCAGAGGGCACCCCTGCACTACCAGGCTATGACTTTTTGGCCATGTAACCTGGACCGAAACACCAAAGATGGAGGTGTGTCCAAATTCATTAAGGGTATCCACACCTCCAGGCAAGTTGCTCAGCATAATGCATCCGAGGTTATCCAAGTGCAACTAACTCTGGGCAAAACTGCAATCCAAACTGTAGCTTGCTACAGATCCCCCACCATGCCCCAGGATTCCCACTCCTCTTTTCTTGATGTACTGTAAAATATTAGAGTTCAACCAAACACCCTAATAATGGGCGACTTCAACTACCCCACCATTAACTGGTAAAACTATTTGTGAACCAACTCCTTAGCTCAACGCTTTCTGGAATTCATAAACTCCAATACCCTGGATCAACTTATCCACACCCCCACCAGGGGCAACAATATCCTAGACCTAGTCATTACCAACATGAGTGACCAGTATTCCACACCTGAAGTCAACTCCTCATTGGTCCAATCCGACCATAAGCTAATCACCCTTGATATCCACATCCTGCCCCCACCCCCCATTAAGGAAACCATGGTAAAAAATTTCTCCAAAGCCAACTTCATGCTTCTTAAGACAGAAGTGGTGAACTTCATGACACCCATGTGGATGGACAATACATTTACAACTGCTGAATCCCACACAAATGCACTCTATAAGCACTTACATGAGTGCATGGATCGTGCTATCCCAAACAGAACCAAGATGCTATCCTCCAAAAAAAAAGGAAGCTAATCTGGTGGTCACCTGCCATAAACAAACTGTACAACAGAAGGAAGAAACTGTTGCAAAAGAGAGTAAAATCCCATGAGTGGAGGAGCTCCCTGGTCAGCCTCAGTAAGAAGCTGAGATCCCTTATAAGATCCTCCAAAGCTAGCTATGAAAACAAAATCACCACTGATTCCAAGGACAACCACAAAGCATTCTATAGCTATGTCAAGAATCTTGATGGCAACTCCCAGATCTGCTCTGAATTACAACACAAAGGCTCGAAAATTACAGAACCAACTGATATTGCCAACATCCTGGCAGATAGGTTCAGTGCTAACTTTATCCCCCCCCACCCCCTAAAGGGCTCATATCTATACAGGAAGAATGCAGAGTCCCTGTAATCACAACTACGCAGGTAAAAGCTGCACTCTCTAAAACCAAAAATACAGCATCCATGGGACCGGACAACATCCCAGGCTGCGTTTTACATGAACTTCAGAATTAACTGGCTCCCCACTTAAGCATCATGTTCAATAATAGCCTCACATCAGGCTTTGTGCCCACTGAATGGTGCACAGCAACAGTTATCCCACTCCACAAAGGGAAGCCACCACTGATCCTGGGAACTATCGACCTATTAGCCTGATGAGCCTGGTCTGCAAGGCCATGGAACGTATCATCATGGAACTCATAAACAAAGACATTGGTAACCTCCAAACTCTGGATCCCTCCCAGTTCGGGTTTGTGAAAGGCAGATCATACCTCCTGAACCTGATCGACTTCTTTGAGGCAATCACTAAAGCCATAGATGAGGGTAAGGTGGTTCACACAGCCTATTTTGACCTCGCCAAGGCTTTCGACACCATCCCTCATTCTGGAATTATAGCTAAACTCACTAAACTAGGTATAAATCCCTGCATCAAAAGATGGGTTGCCAACTGGCTCACTGACAGAACCCACACTGTAAAAGTTGCAAACTCCAAATCTGACCTCAAAGCAGTGACAAGTGGAGTACCACAGGGTTCCATCCTGGGACCTATCATTTTTGGTATCTACTTATCTGAAGTACAGGCTAACACAGAAGGCCTCTGGCTAATAAAGTTCACAGATGACTGCAAACTAGGAGCCATAGTCAAGTCCCCAACTGATGAGGACATCATACAAAAGGGCCTCACTGAGACAGATGCCTGGTGTTAGAGCCATGGCCTCAAGCTCAATGCCAAAGAGTGCAGTGTCATGCCCTTTGGTAAAAACTCTGTACCCATAGGCAGCAATCTACTTAACACCGAATGCGTGATAAGAGACCTTGGGACCCAGGTGGACAGTTGTCTCTCCTTTGATAGTCACACCGCTACAGTAGTCAGGAAGTCCTTCTATGTGGCACACCTCATCATAAAAGGGTTCTCATCCAGGAAAAAAGAGGTCATTGTTCTGCTCTACTCGACACTCATTAGACCCATTATAGAGTACAATGCCCCTTTTGGAATGTACCTCACAAGACATCTGCAGCAGCTGGAAAGGCCACAGAAGTACCTCACAAAGAGGATTACTGGCCTCAAACAAATGCCCTACACTGACCACCTCAAAAGACTCCAGCTTTACTCCGTAGCATATCGCCTACTCCGAGGTGATCATATAACATATAAAGCTATGTCAAACCCAGAGCTGTTGGACATGCTACACCTAAAGAAATCCCAATCATTCCAAGCTACACACTCTAGGGACCTAAACCTTGACACCACAATAAACAGGACATGCTGGAGGGATAGATTCCTATCCCAGAGACTTCCCATACTCTGGAACAGGCTACCCATCTATGTCAAGCAAATTTCTTCATTAGCACTCTTCAAGAAAAATCTTGATTAATGGATGGGAAATAGGAAATACACCTCGGGGATCACTTCTGTGTCTCTGTTCGACAGTGGCACAAGAAAATAACTTTCTTGGGTGGCGTAAGCCAGGGAACCTTGTTGGCTAGGCTTATGTAGGCCCTTGGGCCGATAGCCTAGTACCTACCTATGAACCTATTAATTTTGTATCCTGAAAAGATTTTAAACTGCCTTAAATGTTCCACAACACTGTAATTTACTTTTCTGGTTTTATCAGGTATAAAACAATATCATCTGCAAACAGAGCCAGATTTTCTTGACTGCCATACCAATTATATCCTTGAATTTCTGAGTCTCTTATTTAATCTGCCAATGAGTCTAAATATAATGCAAATAACAAAGGCAAAAAAGGATATTCCTGCCTGGCTCCTCTGCTCAAGCAGACATTATCAGAGAGGACTCCACCTATTTTAATTTTCACCTCTGACCCTCATATATCCTCCTAATCAACCTTGTAATTTTTTTCAGGATATGCAAATGCTTCCATTGCCCTGCTTATAGTAGCACTGAGGAAGGGTGTTTGTGACCCAAAAGCTTTGCAATAAACGTTGTTTTTTGTCTTTTGGCATTGGATTCTTGAGTCTGAATTCTACTACTGCTTATAAAGTCCCAGCTTACTTTGTCAAATGCATTATCTGCATCAAGACCCACTAACAACAATGTTATTTTCTTACTTTTTGCTTCCCTCTGGATCATCAGTCTTCTGTTAATGTTGTGAAATGTCTGCCCCCCACACACACAAACACAAAACCACACTGATCCATATGTATTAATTTTGGCATCACTTCTGCCATTCTTTTAGACATTATAGACATGAACATTTTATAATCATGGTTTAGTATTGAAATGGGCCTGTATTAAGACTGGCTTTGATGGATCTTTACTCTCTTTACGTATTACAGCTACCACTGCTTTCTTCCAGGATGTTGGTACTTCTCCTCCTCTTAAAATGCCATTACACAAAACCTTCCTGATCTTTATCAGTTTTTTCCCTACTGGCTTCCAAACTTCCCCAGGAATACCATCTATTCCTTGGGACTTTCCTGTAGATTGGTTATATATCACAATTTTTGTCTCACCTATTCCTATCCTAACCGTTAGTAATTGAGACTCATCTACCTCTAACCTTGGCATATTTAATTATTCCATAAACATTTCCATTTTTATCCTTTTTTCTTCTTCTTCTTTCAGCTTTTCCCAGTTAGGGGTTGCCACAGTGGATCACCTGTCCGCTCATGATTGGCAGTGGAATTTTACAGTGTCGAGTTGCCAGCCCGGTGCCCAACCTTCCACAGAAGGTACACACATGCACACACTCACACCTAGAGCCAATTTAGAGTGTCCAATCCACCTACAGCATGTCTTTGGGATGTGGGAGGAAACCGGAGTACTGGGAGGAAACCCAAGCGACCACAGGGAGGACATGCAGACTCCGCACAGAAGGCACCCTGGCCGAGGATCAAACCGGAGAACCTCTTGCTGTGAGGTGGCAACGCTAACCGCTGCACCACCGCAGCCGCCCCCATTTTGATTTTCGTATTTCTCTACTTTATAAAGACATACACAGAATTTCTGAAATATTTCTAATACCTCTACAGGATCTCTTGTTACCTTCCTAGTTATAGTCTCTCTAAGCTTGGTGAAAGCCCTTTCCACTCTCTATTGCCTGAGCCATTGTGCTAAATGTTTTTGTGTTCTAGTATTATTCTCAAAAAACAGTTGCTTAAAATCAGTCTTTCTAAACTCGTGTATATTACTGAGGTAATCCCTTATTTTCTGCTTATCATTCTGCAGATGATCCTCTTCTTGTTCTGTGAGAATCCCCCAGTTCTGCAGTACTTTAACATTTGTCAGTCCCTCTCAATAATTATTGTTACTTCTTAACCATAGCTCCCTTTCTTTTATTTCCACCCTATTTTTAAACTCCACCTTAATTTTATTCCACTCGCTAGCTAAATTTTTAGAAGTAATTTCTATCCTTTTCAATAGCTCCTGAATAATTTCCACTACCCATTCCTTAAATTCCTCTCTTTTCAACAGATAGGTAGGAAAGCGATGGTGTCTCATTTTTATGACATCACCCTGTGTTTTTATTTTAAGTTATTAATAGTGTATGATCTGAAATGGTTACTAGGTGTGTATCAAGACCTTCAATTAAATGTACATGTTCCTGTGAAATGTAAATTCTGTCTAGCCTAGCCCAGTTTTTATGTCTTGGGGAATAATATGTAAATTCACTCCAAACTCTATTACTGAAGTCACATCTTCCAGTCCAAATATTTTCATAAATTTCTTAAAAAATTTACCCTCTTTTGTTATACTTTCCCTTCACTACTGCAAATCAAATTCCAGTCTCCACCTATAAGTAATATTCCTTGCTGAAAATGATTATTTCTACCAGAATTTTCTTAAGCTCCATTATAGCAGTTTTAGGTGGAGACTGGAATATAAGTACATGCCAGTGTTATCCTCCTCCTCCCTTGACAGGAGCCCCTTAGCACTACAAATCTGCCATTATCATCTTTTTATCCTCTTCTACCACTATTGGAGCTCCTCTTACAATATATTCTACTGAATAACCATCATGAAAACCTTTCTTTATAAAATTCACATGTAAAGTTTTTCCAAGCATGTGTCGTGTAACATAACTATTTGCATGCTACATTTTTTAATATAGTTTACTATTCTTTCTTTTTTTGTACTTATCTGTGAGACCACTGACATTTAAAGGCATCACAGAAAGCATCATTATATTAACACGTTATTATTCCCACCCTTTATGTATAACACCTTTTTTGTTAAATGTCTAGTTCCAGCTTTTGTGTTGCATGCACACACTATTTGGCAAGCTGAATTTTTATATAGTTGTTTCTTTTCATATCCACTTGAGACTATGTCATGTCTTACAAAACTTTTTGTGTTATTGAAAGCCCTCAAAAATACCCCCATAAAACCTATTAATTTAATACTAAAACACAAAACCATGTACATCTTCAGATATTGAAGTTTTACTCTCCTAATAGGAACAAATGTCCCAGACTGACAGCCACACTCATAGACTTGAATTAACCCAAAAGAAAGATTATCCATGCTAAGATGCATGGTGCAGCCTGTTCTTCTACTAAGTGCTTACTGGTTTTGTTTTATTTTTATAGCTACTTTTCCTAGCTGGGAAACCCCCTGAATGTGTGTAGAGAACATTATCTCCTAGCCAGTTTCTCTTTTCTTTTTTCTTTCCCAGCCAGTCACGCTCCGCCAGACTGTAACCAATTTCTCTTTATCAGAGTGTCTCCATAGAGACATAAGAACTAGACAGTCAATTTCCCTTTATCAGATTGTTTCCATGGTGACATGAGGGTCAGATACAGAATTATTACTAAGCATACATTCATTTGCTAGAAAAAAGCCTCATAATATTCAATATTCTTTTTCATTTACTTACTTTATCTTAAAACGTGTTACTAAATTAATCTACGGTCCTTATTCCAATCATTCCCCCATGCAAGAATAAGAAAACACACATTTTATTTTTCATGCTCTTTTAAACAAGCTGTTTTTTTACATTGTGGTTCCTACATTTTTTAAAACTGAACGAGAAGAAAAAGAGAAAGAAAGGAACAACAAAAAAAAGAACAGCAGCACATATTTACAATCCCCATTAAACTTAAAACTAACTGAGAAAACTTTACTTTATAGCATGCAAAGAAAACTATATACCACAAAAATAGTACTATGAAGAAAATAAATGTTTTCTTTACTTACAGTTAAATTTCTCCCCTCTCTTCCCCTCCCTAAAGCATTTTTTCAAACATTAATGACATGAACTAGGGCATATACTTTAGAGTCCCCACAAGTCCAACAAATTCTGAAAAAATCCAATATTTCCAGATTTTTTGTTCTCATAGGATTATAGGATTATAGGAGGTTACTAGGCTAAAGACCCTAGGGTCCTTACAAGCCTAGCCAAGTTTTACCCTTATTTCCACAATCAGCGCCTATCACCCCTGTCCAAGAGGGACATAGGTTGAACCCCTGGGTGAACTTATGGTTGCCCATTCAATAGTCCAGATTGCATTTGAAGAGGGCCAATGAGATGCTCTTTTTGACATGAAGCAGGAATCTGTTCCAAAGGTGTGGTAACTTCTGGGAGACAAATCTGTCCCTCCAGCAGATTCCATTAATGTCACATACCAGGTTAAGGCCATTAGAGTGAGTAACCCGTGTACCATTTGACTTATGGATATGCAACATTTCCAGTAAAGCAGGGTCAAAGATTGCCTTATATGCAAGGCAGAGATCACCTCTGAGCAGTCTGTATGAAACAGAATAAAGTGACAGTGATTTCAGACTGACCTCATAGGACAGATGCTGAAGACTTTGAATTTTCCTTGTGAAGAACCTTTGTGGTCTCTCCAATTGCAGCAGGTGTTTGGAAAGGTACTAACCAAAAGGGGCATTGTACTCAATTATTGGCATGATGAGGGAAGAGTACAGGGAGGTTATAACTTATTTATTTCTGGAAGCAATGCCCTTGCTTAAGAGATGAGCAATATAGAATGCCCTTCTTACCACTGTGGAGACATGGTGATCAAAGGTAAGGTGGCTGTTAATCTGTGTGCACTGGTCTGTCACCACTGAGTGCATACTTAGGGTGATTTCAATGTGGTAGTTATCAGGAACATCTCTCTTACTGAAAGGGACAATAATATTTTTTTTGCATTGAGTTTAAGACAATGACTTTGGCACCAGTCATTTGTTTGTGTAAGACCCTTTTGTAGGATGTTGACATTGTTTGGAGATTCTATGACTGCTCCCAGTTTGCAGTTATCAGTAAACTTTGTCAGCCACAGACCTTTACTTTAGCTTGCACTTTGGAGAAACAGATTCCAAAGAGTAGAGTCTCAGGACTGATCCCTGTGGAACACCACTAGTCACAGGTCTGCTGTTGAAGGTGGCTTCCCCTATTTTGTCTACATGGGTTCTATCAGTGAGCCAATTAGTGACCCATCTAATGATAGACAGGTTGATACCTAGCTGGGTGAGTTTGTCAATTATGCCTGAGTGGGAGATAGTGTCAAAAGCCTTGGCTAAGTCTAGGTTGGCTATGTGCATGGATTTTCCCTCATCAAGGGCCTTGGTGACTGTCTCGAAGAAGTCCACCAAGTCATATTTTAAAAATATAATTATTGTATTGTAATCCCAGATTAAGCTACTGGTTTTATTAGTGTTCATCTCCATCTCCCAAATCCTGTTTCGGCTTCATTTCAATGTACTCTCAATTCTACTAGTCAACTCTCATGCTTTCTTCCTTCTTTCCAACATTTTCCATTGAAACAGTGGAAAAGGTTTCACAGGCACAGTCTCTCTGTGGTCTTTATTACCAGAAAAAAAGAAGCAGAATCTACTTCTGTTTCACATTTCACTTTTTATTGGACACAGTTTTGCATTTCCTCATTAGCATGTACTTCATCAAAAATGCTTTTGTCCTTCCAAGGAAGAATACCTTGAAGGCATCTGGGTACAGCAGTTTGAATCTCGTACCTGCATCTCAACATTCCCTGAATAGTGGAATGAATGTATACCTCTTCTGGTCTACAATGAGTAATCATTCCCCACAAACACTCTGTTCTCTTCCATTTTTAGTATTTGTCCTTCTGCCACAGTCTTGGCAGAATCAACTTCTTCTACTGGTAGGATTGCATCTTTACTATTAAAGGTTTAGGTTGCGTTCTCATAGACAGGTTTGGAGCATACAAATGATGTGCCCTTTCAACTGACAACTCCTGCTGTGGAATACCAGTCCAGTTTCTTATTTGTGCTTTCATAAAATTAATGCAATCTGTTCCTTCCAGCTTCTCTGATATAGCTGGAAAGGTTTTCCCTACATATTCTGTCCTCTAATTCTATTATTTTTTAACCAGGTCTATGTGCAGTTGTCTTATATCATCCTGTAGCTTACTAGAAGGTCATGTCCGGAGATTGCATTGCTTTTTGCTGAACAGCTGCAGAACTTTCCCCAGCCAGTGTTCTTCCTCACTTTTTGTTGCTGACTTTTTTTCCAGGTGTTCTGTATTTCTTTTTTCATGGCATCCATGCAGTACACTTAGTAGCCAATTACTGAAATTTAACCATAAACACAAAAGTCTACTGGTCTTCTCTGTTGAGTTTCTGTTTTCACAGCAGGAGAGCTAGAGTAAAGCTATTTATCATTGTGCAGTCATCTTGGAAGTTCTCAAGTCCTTTGTTGACTTAGCTCTTTGAATATTTCTTGCTACTTTATGAATATAATATTCTGTATAGTTATTGTTATTCTCCTTAAGGATCTGCATCAAAAATCCCAGTCTTTCTGTATTTCTTGAGCTTCCCTC
Source organism: Protopterus annectens (assembly GCF_019279795.1). NCBI lineage: Eukaryota > Metazoa > Chordata > Ceratodontiformes > Protopteridae > Protopterus > Protopterus annectens. The sequence goes on along the minus strand of NC_056728.1, from coordinate 703,582,286 downwards.
TCCTGTTTCATCATCACCTCTTTCCACTTTGAATTATAGCTTTCTGATTATGCTATAAATAGGAGCCTTAACTGTGTAGCTCAGAAATACTCCTTCATATTAGGTAATCCCAAACCAGCTTGTTCTAGTGAGAGGATCAACGTATCCTACTTGACTCTTGCCCTTTTCCCTTCCTAGATAAAATCATTTGATTCTTTATTAATTGATATCCACAACTTCTCCTTTGGTTGATAAAAATATGTCTGACTTGTGTATAAAACTAAAGGGGCTAAACACATTTTCACCACTGTCTCATTTTTATTTCATTACTCTGCATTTTTATTTTAGTTATTATTGGCATGTAATTTGAAATGATTATTGGATGCTTATCAAAACTTTCAATTAAATGCACATGTTCCTGTGAAATGTAATTTCGGTCTAGCCTAGCCCAGATTTTATACCTTGGGGAATAATATACAAATTCTGTCTGAGGTCCTAGTTCTTAATTCATATCTTCCATACCAAATATGTCCATAATTTGTTTTCAAAAACCTACTCACTTTTATTTGTTTCCTTCTAGCCCTCTCCTCGATACATCCACACTATTGCAAATGAAGTTCCAGTCCCCAACTATAAGTAATATTCCCTGCTGAAAACTGATTATTTCTCCCAGAATTTTCTTAAGCTCCATAACAGCAGTTTTAGGTGGAATATAAATACATGCCAGTGTAATCCTCCTCCTTTCTTGACAGTATTCCCTTACTAGTACAAATCTGCCATTATTATCTTTTTTTGTCTTCTATCACTTTTGGAACTTCTCTAGCAAATAATATTATTACTCCCATTTTCCTTTGTCCCAGATATTCCACTGAATATCCATCCTGAAATCCTTTCTTTATCAAATTCACATGCTCATGTCTTTCCAAATGTGTTCCCTGTAGTGTAGCTAGTTGCACTCTGCATTTGACTCTTTCTTTTTTGTATAGACCTGTGAGACCATTCACGTTCAAAGATAACGCAGAAAGTGTAGCCCTTATGATAGGAAGTTATTATTCCCATCTATCAAGTATAACAGTTTTAAACAATGATTAGCTTCATCTTTTGTGTTATATGCATACACTAATGTTAAGCTGGTTGATATTTTACACAGTTGTTTCTTGTCATTTCCATTTGAACCTATGTCACAACTCACAAGATTTTTTATTTTAATGAAAACCCTCAAACAAAAAAAGAAACACACCCTCAGAACTCCCCATAACCTATTAACTTAATGCAAACACACAAAACTATGTACATCTTCAAATAATGATGTTAGTGAAGTTTAACCCTTCTAATAGCAACAACTGTCCCAGATTGACACCAACACTCACAGGCTTTAATTGACCAATAATGAAGGTTATCCATGCTAAAGTGCATGGTACAGCCTTTGCTTCTACTTACACTAAGTGTTGCCTGCTTTTGTCTTATCTTTATTCCTCCCCCAGAGGTAGAAAGCAACTTGAATGCTTTCAGAAAACATTATCTTTTAGACAATGAAAGAGAAAAGTATTCTGTTTTTACTGCCCTCTTATCAGTTTCTCTGCATAAAAACATGATTACCAGATATACAGATACCTTCAACTACAAGCTTCTCATGTTGCACTCTAAGCATTTATTTGCTAAAAGAAATCTTTTCATTGCATTCAGTGATCTTTTATTTACTTACTTCTAATTATGACTTGTTGTTAGAGCAGGTCATGGAGCTTACTTCAGTCATTCTCCTATGCAATAGTAAGAAAAAATCATATACATTTTACTTATATCATGCTGTCTATACTTTTACAACCCATCTCTCATCTCAACAACCTAAGATTACAGCGTATTATCTTAAACATGATTTGTCCAGACTTTCTTTTCATTTTACATTGCAGTGCCTTCATTTCTTAAGACTAAGCAAGAAGAAAGAAGGAAAAGGGGGCTCCTGTTAATTTCGTATCCCTATAACACACAGAAATAACTGAACATACTTTACTATATAACATGCAGTATATTGCATGTTTTGTTAAAATACCATTAAGAACAAAAACTGTGTTATTTACATTTGCCTCTTTCCACTCCTTTTACCCTCGCCTTAATCTTCTTCCAAATATTAATGACATGAAGTAGGTCATATACTTTGGAGTCCCCTACAGGTTTAACAAAGTCAAAAAAGCCCAATATTTATAGGTTTTCTTGTTCCATCATATTTCACAAATATGACTGATGCTTTGTAATCCCAAATTTATTTAGCAATTTTTGAGTTGTTTTTCTTTCTGTTGATCTCCATCTCCCAACTCCAGTATCTGGTTCATTTCCAAAATACTCCTGGTTCTTCTAGTCAACTCCTATGTTTTTCTCTGTCTCTCAAGCATTTTCCTTTGGAACACTGCAAAATGTTTCACTGGTACAGTCTCTCTATGAGCTTTACTGTCAGAAGAATAAGAAGCAGAGTCTCCTTCTGTTTGATAGCTTACTTTTTGTTGGACAAACTTTTGATTTTCCTCCTTAGCATGTTCTGCATCAAAAATGACTTTGACTCTCCAGGAAAAAAGTATTCTGAAGATAGCTGGATACAGCATCTTGAATTTCACACCTGCCTCTCAACATTGCCTGATTGCTGGGATAGATTTACTTCATCTCTGCATGGTGTACAGTGAGTAATCATTTTCCACAAACACTCTACTGTCTCCAACGTTAAGTACTTTGTCCTTCTGCCACAGTTTTGTCAGAATCAACTCTTTCTCTGGTAAGATTACATCTTTACTATTAGAGCTCTTGGCTGTGCTTTCTCATGGCCAGGTTTGGAGCATACACATGATTTTGCCATTTTAATTAAAAACTCCTGCTATGGAATATCAGTCCAACTGCATATCTGTGCTTTCATAAAATGAATACATTCTTTTCCAGTTTTTCTTGTACAGCAGAAAATCTCAGGTTTTCCATATGTGCATTTCCCTCTAATTCTACCATTATTTGAAACATCTCTTCTTGAGCAGTCTCATACTCAGTCAGCCTTTTCTTCATTTCAGTCCCTGATGTTTGCAATTTTATCAGCTCATCTGAATATCAGTTTAAAGCTTCTTCCATTTTTTTCCAGTCTGTTGTTATTGGAGTTGATATACCCCTCCAATCTTTCTTTTATTTTAGTCAGCTTTGAGTATATTTTACTTATTTTTTTCCTCTAGAGTACTGGAAGTCATGTCTTGCACAATACCTGGAGCTTGAAATACATTTTACTTAACAGCTGCAGGATTCTTCCCAGCTAGTGTTTTCTCCTCACCTTTTGTGGTTGATGTTCTTTCTTTCTTGTTCTCTAAATTTCTTCTTTGTTAGCATCCAGGCAGTGCGCTTGCCAGTAAATTTACCCAAAAAGAAAAAAATTCACTGGCTCTCTTTTCTGAGTTTCCATTTTCACACTTGGAGAGCTGAAATTAAGCTGTTACTCGGTGTGCAGACATCTTTGAAATCCTCAAATCTTGTGACTGTTTACCAAGCCATGTGTGGAAGCTTCAGGAGGTTCGTGGTTAAGATCACCGTTTGGATCATTGCTCTAGAATTCTCCTGTACTTCTGCCTCAGACTACCTTTTGAGGAGTCTGAAATTATCCAGCATCTCTGTTCATCTTTAGTTCAAGCTAAGCTTGCTTTGGGAAGTTTTACGGTAACTTTAACCAACAACAGGATTCTCCTCCATATTGAAATGTTGGGAGTCAGCATGCTGAAAAAAAGACCAAAAATTAAGAAGAAGAGTGAATAACAAACCTCTCTTTTCTCCTTTGAGCTTGTTTTTGCAGGGTGTAAGCCCCCTGCACTCCCAGTGCGGGGAGAAAGTCCCCTCATACCTCCCCCAAACTTATAGGTTAGGAGAGTGGCCTAATGGTTAAGGTGTTTGCCTTACAAACACAAGGCGAGGGGGTTTGGTCCTCACAAATAACTGACTACTGACTAGGCAATGGCTCGCGCAAAAGTTAGGTTAGCCTAGTACTAATCTATGAATGAATCTATGAATGAATATACACGAACTCTGAGGTCACTATACCTCAGAGAAAAGAGAATATTTGATAAATGGCAATCTCAGATTAAGAATATGTAAGTCTGGATTTTCAGCCATTCTGTCTCCACTTTGTTTTGAGTCTCAGTAATTCAAACACTTTCCTGAAAATTCACACTGGTTCTTGAGGCACACAAAAAAAGACTGAAAATGCAGAAGGCTTACATCAAACATCGCTCTTCTCCTTTAAACTTCATCATTTTGAATGCGTCTTTGCCTAGGACTGATACCGCATCTTCTGTCAAGACAGACAGCTAATGTGTAGCATGATTAGGTGTGAGATCCATTGCCTCACTGGCTGTTGTACGTATCCACTTGCACATTAACTTATTAGCATTTTTATTGTTGACTTGGTGATGCAAAATTGTAGATTTTCTCACTATTGCTTTTTTTCCATTTGAGATCTTAGTGAATGCCTTTTCACTGAAATGGATGTTTCTAAATGTTATACTTCAGGGCTGTGCAACATGTATTTATTTATGTGCATTTGTTTACCGGCGTAATACACTGATCAATACACACCGATTTCAGACTCTGCTCAGTTGAAATACAAAACAGTTTGCAAACAAAAAATACAACAATGTAAGCAATAACAGAATAGTTCAGACTAGTTACATAGAAAAAGCTAGTGAACAAGCAGAGTGTAATATACAATATATGCATTACTTTCTAAAATGGGTCAACTTTCAGTAAATATGAGACAGAAGAAGAGACTTGGAAAGGAGGTAGGATTTGTATGTCAGATGTTATGTCCTGTGTTGAAGCAGAAACGTTTGGCTTGGATGAAGAAGTTCTTTTTGAGATTCATTCTGGATTTAGAATAAGTGCTGTTTCCTTAATGTTGACATGGAGAGCCTGCCAAAGAGTAAGTGCCTGAGAGCATGTGCAGTGCTTTGTAATTTGGCTGTAGGGCCAGTGAGAGTTGGTGTGTCTTGTGATCTATGTCTCAGGTTCTATGAGGACCTGTTTTTCATGAAGTCTAGCTAAAGGGGAGTAAGTGCCTGAAGATGGAGTACTTTGTACAGCTGGGATCCTAACAGTAGGTTAGATCTTTGTTTTACTGGTAGCCATTTGGCTTTTCCTAGGGTGATGCAGTGATGCTGCTAGAGAGGTTGGAATGAATCATCAGATGCTGTTAGAGATTGTCTGCAGTGTGGTAGTGCTTTTCTTGCATGTAGAAGTGAAAATTGGAAGTCCATATTCAAGTTGAGAAAGGACAACTCTTTTGCCAATGGCTGCTCTGACTGTTTGGGATAGCAAAGTGGAGATCTTTTTGTCCCAGAAGAAGAGGGAGTTTATTTTGGCTCTCACTCTGGGTATGGAAATGGAAGTTTAGTGACTGATCAAGCCATAATCCTGGGTATTTTCAGGTAGAAGCTATTTTTATGGAATGGTTATGTAAATCAAAGATACTTAAAGAATCAGGTGCTTGGTTGGTGAATTTTCTGTGGAATTCTGAAAAGGATACTTTTGGCCTTGGTGGGGCAAAGTAGTTTATGGTTTATGAGCCACTGGTGGAGCTCATGTAAGTCTGACTGGAAATGGCACTGAATTTTGGTCTAAGAGTGACCTGATTGATAAATGACCATGATGTCAACATAGAGGATAAGTGGGAGATTGGGAGGTCACAGGGAAGTTTGTTAATGACTATGGAGAAGTGGAGGGGGCAAGAATGTATCCTTGTGGTACACCTTTGGTAATAGGTGCAGATTCTGATTGGCAGGATCCTATTTTAAAGTGTCTGTCAGTGAGGAAGTTTTTAAACAAAAGAGTGGCTTGTGGCCTCATACCACTTTCAGTTAGTTTGTTCAGGAGATGTTAATGATCAGCGAGTCAAATGCCTTTGTTTTGCAGGATGTCATCAGTTAGCAGCCAAAGTACTGTCATAGTACTTTGTCTAGTCTTGATCTTTGCAGTGATATATGAATTGGGGGGTTATATGTCATAGCCAGGAGGAGTGTCAGTGGGAAACTTTTTCATGTAGAAATAAGACTTCTTTGGGATGTATACTTTTTAAGTGGAAGAGGGGAATGAATGGTGGTAGAATGGGAAATGCATGGGTCTATATTATAATCGCAAAAGACGTAAACTGCGAATATGAAAACATCGACACAAAAAGACCGAACTACCAGATGAGCTAACCACCTAATCAGCAAAAACCACAACATCAAACGGATTTCCCTAACCAACAGTGCCATGTAAGTATACCTAAACCAACTACAAAAAACAATAACAAAACACACTTTTGCAGGGGGCAAGCCCCCTGCACCCCACATGTGCGGGACTGCACCCCCCACACACCACGTACTTAAATATACCAACTCCAAGATTGCACTACACTGGGGAAAAGGGTGTATACCCTTATCCCCAGAATCTCCCTGCTGGACGAACAAATCTGTTCGATGTTTTGCCTTTCACTGTTCTGGTGGCTCGCTCTTCTGGTAGTTTGCTCATTATGTGTCGACGTTTTTGTATTCGCAGTTTCTGTCTTTTGCAATTATGATGTAGAACCGAAATGCATAACCTGTGAGAGGTTTGGAGTTTATTGATGGGAGATTGCTAAATTCATAAATGAAATCTTCTGGAGAAAGTTTTGTTGTGCCATATTGAATGCTGTTTGTAAAGATGATGTCATGAGGAGGTTTTCCTCTTGTAAGAAGGTTAACTTCTTTCCAAATGTGTTCGGGGAAGTGTTTGGGGAAATGTAAGAGAGTGATTTGTTTCTTTGCTTGGAGATTTCTTTTGTGCTTTCTATGGTCTTTTTGGCTAAGCTATATAAGTCTAGAAAGGAAATGTTTGAGTGAATTTATAAAGCATGTGGGTAAGTGGGAAGACATCTAAGTTAGAATATTTAATAAAAAAAAGATAGTTGTGGTGTTTTTACCACTCCATATGGGGGGGACTGCACTTTGCTTTTGTATGTGTGTGTGTGTTTATGTGATTTGTCCAAGTAATATGTTATGAAATACAGTTTGTATGACTCTCCATCTCTGTTTGTTTAAAAAAATTCTGACAGAAAGATTTTGAAAAACTGTGTTCAGAAACGTTTTTATTTCTTTTCTGTTCCTAAAGTCATACCTATACCACATGTTAGGTACCATCTTTGGCTTTAATAGTATAGGCATTAATGGTAGATTTTCTTTAAAACCCTCCCTTCAGTAGTTATGATGGAAAATTGTACTATACCTTCCATGGTGGATTTCTAAGAACGATTAGGGCCATGTGGCTATATGTAGACTCTTATCATCCCTATTTGACATTTTGGCATGAACTTTGCAGTCTGTATGGTTCCTTCTGCTACATAGTTAATCAACTATATTAATTAAAGCTCATCTGGTTGTACCCTGGAGACTAAATTAGCAACCCATCGCAACTGCATAGCTTACAAGCTTTGAATACTTTGAAGTTAATTATATCAATAAGGGGGGGTGCAACCTCCTTGCATGGCTGATTCATAGGTGTATACTAGGTTAACTACCACTAAAGCATCTATACGCCTAACCATGCATCCCGAATGAGACCCACAAGTTTTATGTTTTAAACATTTATATAGGTGTGATTTACTGGCTGCCTCTGTCCATCAGAGACATGGGTGCCAGACTAGGATGGAATTTCTGATAACCCATCCAGTGGTCTAATTTATGCTTAAATAGGGTTAGGGAGGGGCTTTGTTTCACATGAGTGGGCAGCGTAGTCCAGAAATTGGGAATTCTATGCAATACAAATCTGCCTTTCCAACATGTCCTATTTATGTCATAAGCAAAATTTAGATCTTTAGATCTTGTAGTTCTGATGCTGTCTGTTTTGCAGATGCACAGAAGGTTTATCAGAGCAGTGGAGTCCAAGGATCCTTTGTAAGCTGTGCATAGTTCTCCTCTCAGTAGTCTGTAGGAGACTGAGTATAGAGATAGGGCTTTGAGGCAATCCATATAGGATATTATGTTTATGCCATGTATTCTTTTTATAAGGAGCTTTTATGGACATTCCAGTTGCTGCATGCGTCTGGTCAGGTAAATACTGATGGGGTATGATGAGACTGATGAAGGCCAAGTACAGTGGTATGATGACTTCCCTGGACCTAGATGTCATGCCCTTACTTATTAGTTGAGCAACACAGAAGGACTTTCTTACTATCTTGGACACATGTTTGTCATAGACAAGTTTATTATCTACATGAGTTCCCAGACCCGTAACTAGTGAGCCAACTCTGAGGGGTGTTTTATTGATGAAATAGTTTCCGGGGAGGCTGATTTCCCAAAAGGTACTATTATGCATTTCTTGGCATTGAGTTTTAAGCTGTGGCTTTGGCACCAGTCATATGCCTGTGTTAGACCTTCTTTAGAGTGTTTGTGTCTTCGGGGAGATTCTATGACTGCTTCTAGTTTGCAAGCATTTGCTGATCTTGCTCAGTCAGGGGCCATTGACATTGGCTTTGACTAAATTTTAAGAAGTAGATACAAAAGAGGAGTGGGTCCATTATGGAGTCCTGATGGACTCCACGGGTCTATATTAAATCATTGAATGCTTAGAAAAGCAAACGATGATTTATCGACCCCATGTAAGCAAAAGTTTACAAACTCGAATGCTTACAACAGTGATTTTTTTCCAATGGAAAAAATCGCTGTTCCAAAAAAAAACAAAAAAACACTTAAAACGTAACATAAAATGGGGGGCTTTGTCCCCCCCGATGTGGGGGACTGTGTCCCCCACATCCCCCTACTCAAATATACCAACTCCGAGATCACACTACAGTGGCGAAAACTGCAAAGTAACAGAAGCGGCCAAGCGATTTCTTTCCCAGGGAAAGAATTTGCTTATATGCCGCTTTGTCATTTTGCCTTTTTGTCTTTTCAAGTTCGACCAAGATGCATTCGAAAGAATGCGTCTTCAGTCATCTAACAGGAACCGGACTCCACTGGTGTCTTTGTTAAGGCGGCCTCAACGATCCTAACTTCCTGCATCTTATCCATGAGCCAGCTGTCTGTCCAGCCTGTTATATAGGGGTTTATGCATAACTCCATAAGTTTGTTAACAACACCTGAGTGGGATATTGTATCAAATGCCTTAGCCAGATCAAGGTAGGCAGTATACACTGTTGTATCCTCATCAATTGTCTTGGTGACTTTTTCAAAAAAGTCTACCCAGTTCAGTAGCAGACCTCCCTTTGATGAGGCCAAACTGGGATGAATCCATTGTTTGGAGGTCTCCAATGTCTTTGTTGATCATTTCCATGATAATTCTTTCCATGGCTTTGCATATAAGACTAGTCAGACTAATGGGTCTTTAGTTTTTGAGACCCATTGATGGTCACCCTTATGATAGAGGATGGCCACTGCAGTCATCATTCGTGTAGCACAAAGCTTGTTTTGAGAATATGGTTAAACAGTTACTCCAGTGACCCTGATAAGTCATATTTTAGATTATTTAGGAGGCATCCTGGGATATTATCAGGGCACATTCAGGCTGTGTTTCTGGCCTTAGTGAGTACAGCCAGGGCATGCTCTCTATGTATGGTTGGACGGGTTATGTTTGGGGGTATTTCTTGAGGGTGGCTAGGTGCTGTGTACTGTTTGATGTTTATGGCATAGCAGAAGAAGGCTTTAGGTTCATAGGTTCATAGGCAGGTACTAGGCTATCTGCCCGAGGGCATTTATAAGCCTAGCCAGAGTGTGTCGGCTTTCGCCGCCTCATTGATTAATTAACTGAGCCTCTGTCAAGCAGAGCCAATGAAGTGATCCCAGGGGTGTATTTTCTGTTACCCATCCACTCATCAAGGTTTCTCTTGAAGAGTGTTAGTGAGGGGCTCTGCCTAATGTAGATAGGAATTTTGTACCAAAGCATGGGGAGTCTCTGTGACAGGAATCTATCCCTCCAGCATGTTCTATTTATTGTTGTGGCAAGGTTTAGCTCACTAGAGTGCGTGGCTCGCAGTGACTTGGATTTCTTTAGGTGGAGCATGTCCATCAATTCTGAGTTGGACATGGCTTGTAAGTCAGGCAGAGATCACCTCTGAGTAAGCAATATGCCAGTGAGTACAGTCGGAGTTTTTTCAGTCGGTCTGCATAGGACATATGTTTGAGGCCAGTAATCCTCTTGGTGAGGTGCTTTTGTGGTCTTTCTAGCTGTTGGAAGTGTCTTGTGAGATACATCCCAAATGGGGCATTGTACTCTATGATGGGTCTGATGAGTGATGAGTAGAGGGGCACTATAACCTCTTTATTTCTAGATGCGAACCCTTTAGTAATTAGATGGGCCACATAGAAGGATTTCCTAACTACTTTGGCAATATGATTGTCAAAGGAGAGATTACTATCTACCTGGGTCCCCAAATCTCTTATTACCTCTTCTGTATTAAGGGGGCTGCAACCTATGTGGTAATTCGTGGGTGTTTTGTTTTTCCCAAATGGGATGACTATGCATGTTTTGGCATTTAGCTTGAGGCGATGACTTTGACACCAGGTGTCCATCTCAGTTAGGCCTTTTTGGAGGATGTCCGTGTCAGCTGGAGAGTAAATTATGGCTCCCAGTTTGCAGTCATTGGTGGACTTGGTTAGCCATAGTCCTCCTGTGTTTGCCTGTACTTCTGAGAAGTATATGCCGAACATTAGGGGTCCCAGGACCAAGCCTTGTGGGACACCACTTGTGACTGGTTTAGAGTCGGACCTGGAGCCTGCTATTCCTACCGTGTGAGTTCTGTCTGTAAGCCAGATGGCAACCCATCTTGTTTATGGTCAGGCTGGTGCATTTTTCTATAATACCTGAGTGAGGAATGATGTCGAACACCTTGGCAAGGTCAAGGTAGGCTGTGTGAACCACCTTTCCCTCGTCTTTGGCCTTGGTGACTGTCTCAAAGAAGTCAACCAGGTTTAGTAGGCATGATCTGCCCTTAACAAAGCCGAACTGGGTCGGGTCAAGTGTTTGGAGGTTCCCAATGTCTTTGTTAATGAGTTCCATGATGATGCTCAGGCTTATGGGGAGATAGTTACCAGGGTCAGTTGTGGCCCCTCCTTTGTGGAGCGGAATAACCGTTGCTGTGTGCCATTCTATGGGCACGTAGCCTGTGGAGAGGCTGAGGTTGAACAGCATGTTTAGGTGGGGGGTTAGTTCGTTCTGTAGTTTGTGCAAGATGCATCCTGGGACACCATCTGGCCCCATTGATGCTGTTTTTGGCTTTTGAAAGGGCTGTTTTCACCTGTGTGTCTGTGATTTCTGGGACACTACACATTTCCGGTATTGTTGTGGGCCTTTTGGAGGTGAGAGAGGGATGAAGTTTGCACTGAATCTATCTGCCAGGATGTTGGTAATATCAGTAGGTTCAGTATATTTTGTGCTATTTTGCACTAGCTCAGAGCATATCTGTGAGTTGCCACTTAGATTCTTGACATAGCTAAAGAAGGCTTTGTGGTTATCTTTCGAATCCTTGGCTTTTTTCTTTCAAAGTTAGCCTTGGATGATTTTATGAGGGATCTTAGTTTCTTACTGATACTGATCAGGGATGTCTTTCCTTCTTGGGATTTGCTTTTTTCCTGAATTAGTTTCCTCCTTTTATTGTATAACCTGTTTGTGGCAGGGGTCCACCAGACTGGTTTCCTTCTCTTAGGGGAGTGAGTCTTGGTTTTTCTAGGGATGGCATGATCCATGCATCCTTGCAGGTGCTCATAGAGTGCATTTGGGCTGCATTATCCTTTAGCATGGGAGCTGTGAAACCTACCTCCTCTGTCTTAAGTAAGGTGAAGTTTGCTTTAGAAAAGGTTTTCAATGTGGTTTCCTTGGTTGGGGGTGGTGGTGGGTGTGGACACCCAGAGTGATTAGTTTATGGTCTGATCTAACCAGTGACAGGTTGACCTCCAGTGCGGAACACCAGTTGCCCATGTTGGTGATGACCAGGTCCAATATGTTTTCACCTCTGGTAGGGGAGTTTACCAGCTGATCCACGGCATTTGAGTTGATAAATTCCAGGAAGCGCTGAACCTTGGAGTTTGTTCTTAAGTAGTTTTCCCAGTTAATGGTAGGGTAATTGAAATCACCCAATATCAGGGTGTTTGGTAGGACCTTCATGTTTTCCAGTGTCTCCAGAAAGGCAGAGTGGTGGTCCTGGGTCATGGAGGGTGATCTGTAGCAGGCCACAATTTGCATTGCAGATTTGCCTGATGTTAGTTGCACATGGATGATTTCAAATGTATCATACTGTGCCACTAACCTGGAGGTGTAGAAATCCTTGATGAATATGGATACACCCCTCCTTTTGTGTTTCGGTCCATGTTCTGTGGCCAAAATGTGTAGTATGAGTTGTAACCCGGTAGTGCTGGAGTGCTCTCTAGAGCCTTGAACCAGGTTTCAGTTACTGCACAAATGTCGACATTCTCCATACTGAGGAGTGCTTCGAGCACATGCATTTTGAGATTTTAAACACCTGACACTGAGTAGCATAACCCTCATTTTCTTATTTGTGCTGTTTATGGAAGTGGGTTTGACTTTTGAGCCTTGCCTAAAAAAGGCACTATGGGGCAGCAAGAGCCTTGGCCAGTATTCAAAAGCCTAGTGGTGACAGGTGCAAGCCATCTCTTGTGAAGCAACGTGACTTGTCGAGCATGTCGTCCCAGGCTGACAGACACTGGATCCCCTCTGAATGACACCAGAAGCTTAGCCAATTGTTGAAACTGATCATTTTTTCTTTATACTGAGGTATCATTCTTGGTGAGGGCAGGATGCTACTCAGAGTCAGGGTCATACCCGCCTGGGCTGCATGATCAGAGAGCTCTTCCATGTCTCTTATTATGTAGTCCAGGGAGGTACGTCGCAGGTCATTCATACCAACATGAACAATGGCAGAGTCATATTTGTACTTGTTCTGGAGTGACCTGAGTGCTTGTTATGTGGTGGATTCTAGCTCCCGACAGGCAGCTAACAGTAACCTTCTCCTTGTTCAGCCTAGTGAGTGGGACATCAGTGTGCCTGACTATAGAGTCACCTATTACTAGTGTGTTAGGTATATTATTTCACCTTAAGGGCTGTGATTGTGCGGCACATTGATTTTGTGTTTTATGTGTTGTCTGGTTTGTGACGGGAGGTGCAGGTTTTTTGGGTGTCTGCTTTGGAGCTCTTGGATGCTTTTGCAGGTTGTTATTTAGAGCCTCCGAGTATGATTTAGTGTATTTATGTGTATTTTTTGCCAGTGCTGGTTTAGTAGGTCTATGTGAGGCTGGAGGTGCGGTGCAAGTGTTAACCTTCTCCTCATGACTGTCTGTTCCAGTCTTGGGTGGAGAGACCTTAGCCTCAGGTTTGGCTGTATAATTGCATCTCTCACATATGTTAGTGTTTTGTGGTAGGAGGAGAGGGTTGTCTGTGTACATGAGGCAGTTGTAACATTGCCTCAGGATACCCAGGTTCACCAGCTGGACTGGAGAGTACATCTGAAGTTGCCCTTTGGTCATGCCTGAATAGTAGGTTGAGCTGCTTAGTCGCTTGGTTGGTGAGGGGTGAATAAAGAGCCTTGCCCTGCTGGGCAATCAAGTGTCGGGGTATATTAGTGCTTGCTATTAGGTCTGAGCAAGTGCTGGACTGTAGGATGCTTTTTGAATGCTTAGGTTGAGAGACTAGTTTCAAGGGAGAAACTGAAGAGGAGACTTAGTGGAGCCAGGAATAATTTAACCATAGCTAACTGGTGCTGCCCGGCGCGCAAACCCATGCAAACGCGTTTTTTAAACTACCAACTTCTGGGCTGGAACCACTCCTCCAGGGACACATGGCTGCTCAAAGTTCCCCTCTCTCACAGGTGAACAGAGAAACTTCCCTCTATCCAAGAAGGGTATGGGCAACTCAGAAACTTGTAACACAGCTCTGAATTCAGCACTAGCCTGAAAACTGGACTATACTAGCTTAGAAGGGTGGGAAACAAGGAATGTTTTTGGGGTTTTCTTTTTGATTTTTTGAAAAGATAAGGCAAAAACAATAAAAAGTACACTTAAAACAGCTTTAAACAACTACAAGTGATCAGAAAAGGCTATTGTACTTTAGTGTGTAGCCTACAGCAGTTAAACAAATTATTTAAACAAAAAATTACTTTTTAAAAGTGCAGGCAGTCAAATAAGTACAATATGTGAAAAAAAACAAGCTTTTTTAAGCTAGAAGACTTGTATCAGTTTAAGGCTTTCTAGTGCTTTCCAGTAGGTTAGTTACAGGAACGATGGGAAACAAGCACAGATGTGGTCTTTTAAACCAGAAAGTTGAAAGAGATGGACAGCTTCCCAAATGATCAATAAACTACAATTCCTGGGCCAAGAACCACTCCTCTTGTGGTAGACAGGCTACCTAGTACTTACCACTCCCACTGATAAGCTAGAAGGCTCCACACCAACACAAAGGCTTGGGGGGCTCAAAAGCTTACAAACAGTCTTGGATACAGCAAATCTGTACCTGGACTAGACTAGTTACAGGAAAGGTGGGGATCAAGAGCAAACATGGGCTTTCAAACCAGAAAGTTGAGAGAGATGGAAAAACTGCCCAAACGGCCAATAAACTACAATTTCTGGGCCAGAACCACTCCTCTTGTGGTAGATAGGCTACCCAGTGCTTACCACTCACACTGATAAGCTAGAAGGCTTCCCTTCAACACAGAAAGGCTTGCGGGGCTCAAAAGCTTACTAACAGTCCTGGACACATCAACTCTGTATCTGGACTAGGCTAGTTACAGGAAAGGCGGGAAACAAGCGCAAGTGCAGCTTTTAAACCAGAAAGTTGAAAGAGATGGGAAAAACTGCCCAAACGGCCAGTAGCTACTATTTCTGGGCCAGGAACTACTCCTCTTGTGGTAGATAGGCTACCTAATGCTTACTACTCCCACTGATAAGCTAGAAGGTTTCCCTCCAACACAGAAAGGCTTGGGAGGCTCAGAAACTTACAAAGAGTCCTGGATACAGCAAATCTGTACCTAGACTAGACTAGTTACAGGAAAGGCATGGGACAAGCACAAACACAGGCTTTTAATCCAGCAAGTTAAAAGAGATGGAAAACTGCCTAAACGGCCAATAAACTACAATTTATGGGCCAAAACCCACTCTTCCCATGGAAGATAGGCTACCTAGTGCTTACCACTCCCACTGATAAGCTAGAAGGTTTCCCTCCGACACAGAAAGGCTTGGGGGGGCTCAGACGCTTACCAACAGTCCCGGATATAGCAAGTCTGTATCTGGACTAAACTAGTTACAGGGAAAGTGGGAAACAAGTGTAAATGTGGCTTTTAAACCAGAAAGTTGAAAGAGATGGGGAATAAAACTGCTCAAACGGCCAGTAAGGTACAAGTTCTGGGCCAGGAGCCACTCCTCTTGTGGTAGATAGGCTACCTAGTGATTACCACTCCCACTGATAAGCTAGAAGGCTTCCCTCCAACACAGAAAGGCTTGGGGACTCAGAAGCTTACCAACAATCCTGGATACAGCAATTCTGTGGTTGCTTTATGGTTGTCTTTTGCCTGGGAGGCTATCTTAACCTCAAAACTAGCTTTATTAGACTTAATTAGACCTATTAGTTGTCTGTTTAGTTTGATGAGAGCGTTTTTATCTTTATGGGGTTAAACTTCTTGGTTTTTGCCAATATTTTTTTCTTTTGTTGTATATCCTGTTTAATTTGGGATATCACCAGAGCACTTTGTTTTTAGAGTTAGGTTTGTGCTTACTTCTTGTAGGTACAGCAGTCTGTATGCAGTTATTGACATTGTTGTACATGGTTTCTCTGAACAGTTCTGCATTGACTGCTGGGTTCAGCAGTAAAACAGCAGCCTATCAAAGTTAGATACAAAATCATATGTGATTTTATATCTAATTTTGATAGTCTGTTGTTTATATATAAAATGGAGAGCACTAATTGATTTCATTAAGCACTGAAAAAGAGTTTATACTCAAAAGCTATGCTGTTTTACCTGCAGTTGTACTGCTCTTTCACTATTTGTGGAATAATATTTGAGCTTTGAGTTCTTGGTTCTGTTTGCTGTTATCTGTTTACTGTGACAACTCTCAGACTTCCAGGAGAAGTTTGTTTTACTGTGGTTCTCTGCATTTGGAGGGGCAATGAATTTTGACAAACTATCGCTTAATTAAAGATGGTTTGACTTTGAATAGTTCCTAAATATTACTGGGTTTACTGGGGTTACCAAGTTAATTTTGATTTCAAATGAGACCTCTTTATGGTCAGACCTTACCATGGATAATATGACATGGGCCAGGGGGTGCAGCTTTCTGCCATATTTGTGAGTATAAAATCCAGTAGGTTGGAGCCTCTAGGAGACGTATGCACTTGCTGATCAAGGGTGTTTGTATTTACGAACTCCAGGAATCTCTGTGGCTTTGGGAAGTCTTTGTCATGATATAAAAAGTCAGTGCTGGATTGACTGTTCAGGTTCTGGGTTTGACTAAATGGGCTTTTGTGAATGGAGAGCTGAGTGTGCAAAAAATATCCATTTTTTTCACCATACATTTAAGTGTGGATCACATGTAAAGTTCCAGTCTTCTGGAAAATCTATGAAATACTTTAAACAAAATGGTAAATAATGTAATACATTAACTGAGCTGAGGTAATATAACATGCAAATGCTTTTTAAAAAATATATTTTTATTGATTTTAAAAAATAAGAAACAAAATTTTAACAATTAAAGGAAAAATTAGAAATACAAATGTTTAAACAAACAAAATAAACCATAACTAAATAACTATGTACAAAGGTGTCTACCAAATATCTAAAATTCTAAATATTCTTAAAGTCAGTTAAGAGTAAAAATTTGTGTTACTAACATATTTACATTTGTTTATTTAGCAGTTCTTTAAGTTTTATCCAGATGTAAGATGTAATAATTCTGGTTGCTCTCATCTTGACTGTTAGAAGTTCATAATAACAAACATCAGTTGCCATATTTATGAATTCTTTCATCACTGGAGTTTGTTCATTTTTACAGTTCTTGGTATTTATTTTTCTTGCTATTGATAGAAGACTCCATAGAATTGTGTAGTTTACTTTCTTTACACATTCAGGTATTGGTGTGTTAGATAAAATTAATGATTTGGTTAGAGTGATTTTATCATTGAATAAAGATTGTAAAAATATTAACCTTTTCCCAAAATGGTTTAATAAATGTACAATCAAAAAACATATGCTACCAATCGGCTCTGCCATTTCTCTTAGATCTCCAAGAAATCACTATTTTCTTATACATTAATTCTGTCCGCTATAGAATTAGGAAGAGTTTATGCATAAATGTCCATGTAAACAATCTCCACTTTATAGAATTTGCAGTTTATTTTGAAGATGTCAACATATATTTTTATCTTCCTTGCTTGGATAATAATTATTTATAGTTTTGTAATAATCCCAATAGCTTTCACTAATATATTCTTCTACATTTTAATAACTTTACATATTCAAGATAAAAGTCCTTTTTCATAAAAGTCATTTTCAATTATTTTCTGATGCATTCATTTTACTAATAAATCAATGAATTTTGGAACAGTATTTTTATTAATAGTTTCATTAAATTAATCTTACTTTCTATTGAATATCTACAATTTTGTATACCTAACCACATATCTTTGCTTAGATTAAATTTAGATGTTATATATTCTATGGTTTGCAGTTTATTTCCATCCATCAGTTGATACCAGCATATCAAATTATTCTCCTTAAATGTATACATTTATTTAAATTAAAAGTACATATATTATTTTCTGTATATGCTATCGGAAACAAAAAAAACAGAAAATGCTTTTTCATGTGCATTATTGCGTTTGTAGAATCTGTTGCATTTAATAGCAATGAAACTTCAGTGAATGTGGAGCAAAGTTTAACAAGTTTTTTAATCTGTCTGGAGTATATAGCTGGAGAGTGAAATAGAAAATTAAATTCAAAATGTCCAGTCTTGTCAGCAACTATGAAACAGAGCAAGACGTGAAAATGCATGTACTATGTGCGAAAAGAAAAAACAGGGCAAGGTTATGCTTGTATAAAGCTCTGAAGAAAATTATGTATATATGCATATATTTGTTTTAAATTAACTTCATGGTTTTGAATACATCTTTTGCTAACATGGTAAATTTCATCATTCCAGGCAGGATTAATTATCAACTGATAGCTTGTTACCATAGCTCTCAACTGTCTAGATTTTGTGAAGAGCATCCAGATTTTTGCCTCATATTTTTTGTCTCTTCCTCATAAAATGTGTGGGTTTTGGGCAAATCACTGGGATGATCTGAGGACTGAAGTTAATAAATAATGACATACATTTGAGTTTCAGACTTCATATCCTTCAGAAAATGCATGTTAACACAAACCCTCTTATTCTAATGACTTTCTATGTTAATTAGAGCAATAGTTAAAATCTGTCCATATTTTTGGGCCTTTGTACCCCCATTACGTGAGGCTTTGTCCAGATTTCTTGCACTAAGAGGTTGAGAGGTATGCTTGTTATAGAATACCTTCTTGGTCCCTGATGACCATATAAGATTTATCACTGTTCTAAATGGTCTCCCTATTAACAAAAACTCCCTTATTTTGGGTGAATTTAACTACCCATTACTAAGCTGGGATACCTATACCTCCAATTCAGGATTTGCCCAACAATTCCTAGATTTAATAAACAAAAATTATCTTGAATTCAATTCTTAACCTGATTCTTACAAATTTTGTTGCCTCTTGTACTGCCTTTCTTGTATCTCCTTGTTCAGTGACGTCTGGTCATAAACTTGTGACCTCCTTCTTTAAACTCGCAAAATCTCCTAAAGCTCATCCCACTGAATTAAGGACTACAAACCTGCCAACCCCGATCTACTATTTGATGAAATACCAAAACTCACCTATGACTGCACCTCTGCAGAGTTTAATACAGCAGAAGGATTCACTAAGAATTCTACATCCATTTGGAAAAATGTATAGTTAGTGGTTTCTGCCAGAGGCAAGTATCATCAGAAGTTCAAATCCAAACTACACAACAAAAGAAAGAAACTGTTTAAACTATTTAGTAAATCCAAAACCCATCTTCTTAAGGATCTTATCAAAGACATTACAAAAATCTGAAGAAAACTATCTGATTCACTAAAGGAGCCTATGAACTTAGGCTGACCTCTGAAGCCAAAGGTAATTATAAATCCTTCTTTAGCTATGTTAGAAACCTAAAAACACAGTACCCTAGATTGCTCATAACATATTCATAATGGGGCCTCCTACTCTGACCCAAATGACATTGCCAATATACTTGTAAACAAATTTACTGCCAACATCATCCGTGGGATTTCTATTCAAAGTGCTGAAATATCGAAATCCTTTACTCCAATTATTTCTAAACATCATTTACAGAAAGTGATAACAAAGACCAAAAATACTTCCTCTATGAGACCTGATAATATACCCGGTTACTTAATTAATAGTATTAAACATGCCCTTGCGCACATACTCCTCAAGCTGTTAAACTTAAGTTTATCTACTGTACTTGTCCCTGATGAGTAGTGCACAGCAGTTGTGATGTCCATCGATAAAGGTGGCCTAACACTCAGCCAGGGTAATTAAAGAGCCATCCGCCTTACAAGCCTCATCTGCAAAACCATGGAACATATTATAACTGACTTCATAAACTGTGATATCAAGAATCTTGTTAGACTCATCCATAACAATCTGTTTTTGTGAAGGGTAGAACCTGCCTGTTTAATCTACTAAATTTATTCAAAAGTTTAAAGCCCCCCTCTTGCCTATTTTCTATGTCTTTACTTACATTATATTCATAAAATCTCCTTTCTCCATTATTAGTTTGGCTTAATTCTTATAATACTTTCTGCTACTTTATAAATATAATATACTCTTTGGTTAATGTTATTCTTCTTAAGGGCCTGTATCCATAATCTTAATTTGTCTTTATTTCTTGATTGTAGTGATCAGTTTATTACACATTCCCCCTCCCCCCAAGCTCTTCCATTGAAGAGCAAAAAAAAAAAAAAGATTTTTCTAACTTTTTATTTAACATTCGTTTATCGGGAAAGAATGACTTGGAATGAAGACAATTTTCAGTGGAGAAACCCTCCAGATACATGTTTTTGTAATGCAGAAGGAAACTGGAGTAGCCAGAGAAAACCTACACAAATGCAAGGAGGGCATACAGACTCTGCACAGAAGGCACTCCAGCTGAGACACGAACCAGAAACCTCTTGCTGTGAGGCGATAACACTACCACTGCACCGTCCGCAGTCTTTTAAATTCTCTGCTACAGTTCAGACCAGACACAGCGACCTACCGCATTCAGGTTTGACCACAAAAGCTGGTATTGCATTAGATATCATCATCAGCTAACCATACTCCCCCAGCACTTTGCACCAAGGGCAGTTGCCCCTCTCGCCTGGCCCTAGCTATGCTACTGATATAACATATTGCATAATGACTATAATAACCAATCAGAAGAGACTAGAAAAGACAGGAAAGAGAAAATGGAAAAACAATATATAAAGAAACAATGGGAGAACGTTTCTGCATGTCTCCCAAGTATACAAAAAAGTACAGAAGGTTTAGGATTTTTGCATGGAAGTGTTTAGATAGGTATTTTTATATCTCAAGCAGACTTCAGATAATTTTACATTATGCAGACAACAAATGCTGGAGATATGATGGGAAAGACAGAAGTAATTGGGAACATTTGTTTTAGGAATGTAATGAGCTGGCAGATTTAAAAAATTCCCTGTAGAATATTGTGTCAGAAATGCTGAGGGAATAAATGACTGTAATTAAAGAAATTATTCTTTTGAGCTGAGATACAGATTCTGAATTACTAGATATAGTAAGGCCTTACTAACTTTAATGCTAATTGCTGCCAAAAAGCAAGAACTAGAAAAAGAAAATCAAAATGTAAACTGACTGTAACTGAAGTAATTAATGTTGTAAAGAAAATAAAAAAAAACAAATGAAATGTGGGATCTAGGGAAATAAATGGAATTTGATAGTAAAATATTCAAAAAATGTTCAGGAGAAGGAAAGAGTACTGGAAGCTAGGTTAAGAAGGGAGGTGATGATTAGTGATCAGCAGTATGGTTTCATGCTGGGAAAGAGCACTACAGATGTGATGTTTGCTCTGAGAGTCTTGATGGAGAAGTACAGAGATGGTCAGAAGGAGCTGCATTGTGTCTTTGTGGACTTAGAGAAAGCATATGACAGGGTGTCTAGAGAGGAGTTGTGGTAATGTAAGAGGAAGTCGGGAGTGGCAGAGAAGTATGTAAGAGTGGTACAGGATATGTACGTGGGCAGTGTGATAGTGGTAAGGTCTGCAGTAGGAGTGACAGATGCATTCAAGGTGGAGGAGGAATTACATCAAGGATCAGCTCTAAGCCTAAGCCCTTTCTTATTTGCAATGGTGATGGAGAGGTTGACAGATGAGATCAAACAGTAGTCCCCGTGGACTACGATGTTTGCGGATGACATTGTGATCTGTAGTGAGAGTAGAGAACAGGTAGAGGAGACCCTGAAGAGGTGAAGATATGCTCTAGAGAGAAGAGAAATGAAGGTCAGCAGGACTAAGACAGAATATATGTGTGTGAATGAGAGGAAGGATAGAGGAATGGTGAGGGTGCAGGGAGTACAGCTGGCAAGGAGGATGAGTTTAAATACTTGGGATCAGTAGTTCAGAGTAATGGTGAGTGTGGAAGAGAGGTGAAGAAGAGAGTACAGGCAGGGTGGAGTGGGTGGAGAAGAGTGTCAGGAGTGATTTGTGACAGACGGGTACCAGTAAGAGTGAAAGGGAAGGTCTACAAGTGGGTAGTGAGACCAGTTATGTTATATGGGTTGGAAACAGTGGCATTGACAAAAAGGCAGGAGTCAGAGCTGGAGGTAGAAGAGTTAAAAATATTAAGATTTGCATTGGGTGTGACAAGGATGGACAGGATTAGAAATCAGTATATTAGAGGGTTAGCTCAGGTTGGCCGATTTGGAGACAAAGCCAGAGAGGTGAGATTGCTTTGGTTTGGACATGTACTTGTGCTGAGGAGAGATGCTGGGTATATTGGGAGAAGGATGCTAAGGATGGAGCAGCCAGGTAAGAGGAAAAGGGGAAGACCTATGATGAGGTTTCTGGATGTGGTGAGAGAGGACATGCAGGTGGTTAGTGTGACAGAGCAAAATGCAGAGGACAGGAAGAAATGGAAACAGATAATCCGCTGTGGAGACCCCTAATGGGAACAACCCAAAGAAGAAGAAGAAGTTCAGAAGAAGGAGTGAAATTTTGAGAAAGATAGGACTTTAACAGTTTATATAACAATGGAGTAAACGATAATTGTTGCGAAAACAGTTAAATGTATAGTGTATTAAAATAATGGAAAATGTTTATAATGGCTTGTTTTATTTTCTGCTTATGTATGTGTACCCATGGCATTTTTCAAAAAGTGTGAATTTAATAAATGTGTTTAAAATAAAAGACTAGAAAAAGAAAAAAATAGAGATTAAACAGGATCAACAGTAATACAAATACTAAACATTATGCAAGTATTTCCCTAATTTAGGTTATCGTCAGTAAAAAATAGTAAGCAAATGCAGTTCTTATTGCAGTTTAGTTAAATAATCTGCAGCAGAACTGTTAATTACACTTATTTTTAAAAGCATATTACATGATATGCTTCAATTCAGATTTTTTGAGTTAATCTGATGTGCTTAAATGAATCTGGATGTATAACTTGCTTCTCCCTACCTGGAGCTATAAACTTCTGGTGTGACATCATACTGTACTGCTTTTAATGTAGCAATGATATCACTGTCTTTATATAAACAGGGGTTGGGAGGGTGGCCTAATGGCTAAGGTGTTTGCCTTACAAACACAAGGTACAGGGTTTGAATCTCACCAGGGGTAATTGGGTAGGCTTAAAATGGCTCACAAGGGCAGTTAGCTTAGTACTAACCTATAAACATCATACTGTACTGCTGTTAATGTAGCAAGGATATCACTGTCTTTATATAAACATCTGGTGTGACATCATACTGTACTGCTGTTAATGTAGCAATGATATCACTGTCTTTATATAAACTTCTGGTGTGACATCACACTGTACTGCTGTTAATGCAGCAAGGATATCACTGTCTTTATATAAACTTCTGGTGTGACATCATACTGTACTGCTGTTAATGTAGCAATGATATCACTGTCTTTATATAAACTTGTGGTGTGACATCACACTGTACTGCTGTTAATGCAGCAAGGATATCACTGTCTTTATATAAACTTCTGGTGTGACATCATACTGTACTGCTGTTAATGCAGCAATGATATCACTGTCTTTATATAAACTTCTGGTGTGACATCATACTGTACTGCTGTTAATGCAGCAAGGATATCACTGTCTTTATATAATGAGGAGGAAAAACAAACCAATGAGCTTATCAGGAATAGATTGTGGTTTATTACATATTATTTCAGTATAAAGATTGAGGATTAGAACTGCAGTTACAAAAATTAATAAACTGTGAATTGTGTTTTAATATAATTGTTTGGTGAAGATACCTAATGGAACTGAATGATGTTTACTATAAATATACAAGCTTTCTGTCATGCAATGAATCTCTACAGGCAATACCCTGGTGATCAGATTATAATGCTTTGTTGGCTCATTAGGTCTGCTTTAATAATCTACATGCCTATTGACCCAGTAAAAGGTGCATTTTTAAGTGGACAAACTAATGGCTATGCTAAGATGTGGTCTCTTCATCACAGAACTCATAGTTTCACTCCAAGATTTTCTTCAGATGATACAATGGGTCACTTAAGTAAACATTCTTATAGAACAATAGGTCCAGTATCTGACACAGTGGTGGTTCCAGTAGAGACTGTATTTTCTACTTCTACAAGAACTGCCAGGAAACATCCCAACTTATAGTTTTTTCATGCTTTTAAAACCATGAACCTTCCAATCCACAGCACCTACAGTACGTGTAGTCTTTATAATGTCCATCTGTGGCATTGCATTGTTGTTTATCTTGTTTTTCTTTAGCATTTTCTAAGTATAATCAGTCATTTGATAGTGTGGAACCATTAGCAGCACTGTGGACTGTTTTTACCCCCACCCCGGTGCAGCTGACTATCAGCTACCTCCAGTTATCTCCTAGTTCATTGGGTCCACCAGACCAGCCTTAACCTCTCCCATACTCAACCCGACCCATGTGCAGGGTCAGTGAAGAGACCGAGGACACTGTTGCAGCATCATATTGCAGCCAGTCAGTGTGCTCTAACTCCCCAATTTTACAGCATCGTTGCCAGCTCTGCTGTCACTGTTCTCTGGTGGTGCAGGATCACTTCCATGCATGCTCAAGCTCCCAGCTAAGCTTCTCATCACTTAAGCGGCACAGAGCTTGGCATATTTATATGCTGTTTATTGCATCAAGCCTAGGTTACCTCTCTCTTCCCAGGATGGGCAAGCCGACATCAGCCGCTCACTACCATCCTCCCCATGTGGCCCCCTCCAGTACCCACAATGGACTATTTTGTACAAAAGTTTTTCTTCAGCAGAAGCAGCTGTCCAGCCCTGTAATAGGCACCCAAATCACTTCCTTCCTTACTACTGCTGTAGCCCTGAGTCACATCTCTACTTCTGTCCAGCACCAGTGCAGTTGCCTCTGTTGACATGCGGCTGTGGGACATGAGGGCCATTATTGTCTTGAGATCCTGGAGTTTTACCTGCTAACCCCTAACTCCAGATAACCCCTTATATTAAGTGTACCCAAGCAAGCTGCTATGCATGCATTGACCTGAGAGTGCTAAGATTAAGGTGCAGCAAAAGTCAGACTGGTGGTATGTGCATGCATGTTTGAACACAGCAGCTGAGCCTTTGGGTCTCCACCAGGGTACACAGACACTTCAAGAAATCCTACGCCATCCCTCAGATTGAGAACTGGTCATTATCTGCATGGTTCCTTCCCCTCATCTCCGGCTGACCCTCCAATGGCAGAAGATACTAGTTTAACCCCAATCACAGGTGGTATTGTTAGGAGGAAAACTTGAGACCAGCAGAACAGCAAAATAGCATCTTTGACTATGGCATTATCATTGCACTGTCCTGAACAGCTAAGTGACAGTACATTCTGTGGTGGTATCAGTCCGCTCATTTCTTAGAAGGTTCTTCCTCATTCTCTACACACGTACCCCTCACAAATTGTATATCTTTTCCACATCTCATCTTCAGCAGATCCAGCTCCTGTCACCAGAAACTTACTTACAATGTTCCTGCACTGCAAGAAAGACATCAATCCTGTGCTCATCTTTGCAGTTCTTTTGTTCTGCCTTTAAGGTTGTTTCACTTTTTGTATGATTCTGATGTTTTCCCCTTGTTTTAGTGGCTATTTTACAATAGAAAATATGTATGTAAATAGCAGCACACCAATAAAATTTCTTTCCAGTTTACTGCATTTATTCTTTAAATGCGTATTGCAGTTTAAGCCAAAGTTTAATGATACAGTCTTTGTGTCTCTGATCTAAGCCTGGTTTTCATGTTGATACTCAGCTGAGCAAGAGGTGACCTGAAACGTGAGAGACTTAGCCTACAGAAAAATGGAGTGACAGCACCTAACATCATTTAAAGTACAGAGAACTGTTACAGTACACAAGCTGTATGATTTAAAGTATAATATAAAGGACTTTGGAAGATTTACACTATACTTGTGCAGCCAAATTGTTGCATATGTGAATAAAGTGCTACTCCATCTCTCCATCAGTTCACACCAAACTACTCGATGTGGAGATAGACAACAATCTCAAATTTGACACCCACATATCTCTTACAGTAAAAAATGTTCACAAAAGACTTGGCTCCTTATATAGAAACAACCAATACCTCACCAAGATTACTAGAATCTCCATTGCCAATTCCCACCTAATGACCACCTTACTCTATGCATCTCCCATACATACTAATCTTAGACAATCAGACTTAAACAGCAAAAAATCACAATCCACAGCAACACGGAGAATGAGACATTCAACCAAAAGGTTTTTTTTATATAAAACCAGCTTTAATCCTTCAAAGTATAAGCGCTTTCATTTTTGTACACCAAAAACTTCATCTGAAGAATGTTCAAATATTAGTTAGTACACATCAGCCTATTACTACTGTATACTGTGAGCTTTTAGCCTATTAGTACTGTGTAACATTAAGCTGTTTTATTACTTAAATTTATTGCAGTTTGCATTGTTTAAAATGTATTGCTCCTGACTATAACTGTACCAAATGTTTTCTCCTGTACTATGTGTCATCTTCCTTATTACTGATTGTATATTACTCATATAAAAATCTGTGGAGCTTTTCTCCCTGGGCCACCACTGAAAAAGGACCTGTGTCCAGACTGAATTTCCCAGTAAACAAATGTAAATAAATAAATAATAACAAATAAATAGTAAGGAATATACTGGTGTGCCGATAGGTAAATTAGCATACATTCATCTAGTTTACAGCTTAGTAACTTTGTATGTTAAAACACCCAACAAATCAATGACATATGGAAACCACACACTTTCGGTACTCATGGCCTTGGCTGACATCCTAGCACGTGTATGTAAGTAACCATCTATGAGCAAATTGTCAGTTGCTATCAAGACTCTTGTTATCTTGAATCATAATAGTTATGCAGTTTGCCAGAATGATACCACTAGATGGCAGCATTTCTCTTTGAGCTAGAGCTGAAAAAAAAAAAAAACTATCTACAATACTATACTCTTTCTCATATGTGCCATGCCTGG
Organism: Protopterus annectens; assembly: GCF_019279795.1. Taxonomy (NCBI): domain Eukaryota; kingdom Metazoa; phylum Chordata; order Ceratodontiformes; family Protopteridae; genus Protopterus; species Protopterus annectens. Next base: position 703,555,509 of record NC_056728.1, on the reverse strand, counting down.
ATGATGCCATTGTACTTGAATTCAGTTAACAAATAAATCAACACTCCGTCCTGAACATGTAGACCAGCTTATGTGTTCCTTTTCAGAGATGTAAAACATTGTGTTATGACTTCAGTATACCCTGCTTTGGCTTAAGGCCACTCTCTATCTGTATTCTTTCCCATAAATATATTGAAGTCTCTCAGTCTCTGAATGGTTTCATTTCCTTAAAAAATGCAAATGAAAGTCCGAGGAATCTATACCTTTCTATAGGTGATTTAATATACAGAGCTTGGAACTTTCTTCATAAAGCTTAACTTGCCAAAATCTCTGGTTAGAATGAGGTAAAAACATGGCAGTAATGACTGCTTCCGGAGTACAAAGTTATAGTATTCCCTTATTTATAGCTTCATTAAGGTTTTGGGGAGCATACACTGTTATGTCTTTGAAACTACTCTGCTTGAGTTAAAACTGCCCACCATATATAGCTTGTAAATGACAGCTCACATACTGATGTGCTCATAACACATGTGCCTGAATATGTGCAGTTTACAAACTGAGGATCCTTTTCCCTTCGGTGTACCAAATTTCCTCTTCCTTTCACTGCCATTTCCAAATATTAAAAATGTTTAATAAAAGGATTTAAAAATACTAAACTCAGTTCAGCTCTGCAATATGGAGGGATAAAGCCCTTTGGTACAAAGGGATAAAGTCCTGACTATAAGCCAACTGACCTGAGTTTGACTGTCGACTTGGGCCCCGAAGGACCTGGTGGAGGAAGAAGAGAAAGAAGAATTATGAGGCAGGGCCTGCTTGCCTCTATATGGGATGAGATGCAGGGTCCATGTCAAGGGGTGCAGAGTCCTTGATGAAAACGGGGATCACCACAGGCACCTTGCCTCGAGAGGGACAGGGTTACTGATAGAACACCTTTTGTGAAAGTGGAAGGCATGTCCTTCATATATTCTCATTATGTGCCATCTGCCTGAGACATACTGGGTACATGTAGAGGAAGTGGCTAAAGTAAAGGCCCACAATTCACCAAAAAGTTGTTGGCACTGGTTCTGCCACTCAGCCCTCGGCTCTAAGAAGAATGAATGGGCCATACAGCTGCAATCTCTTGTGGACTGTGCAGGCCAGCTGAGCAAATGAGAGGGAGGCTTGATGGACACTGAGGATCAGAAGCTAAAAATGTTAGATTTACCTCAGAATTAGAGCAGAAAATCACTAATGAGACCCTCTATCCATAAAGAGGTATGTAAGATCTTTTCAATTAACAACTTAGAATGGGAAACACTAATATGAGCTGAAAAATAGGCTCCGGGATTCATGAAGCTTGTGCCAGGTGCAGGCGTAGCGTCGGCATTTTAACTCCAAAGATGGCCGTTGAGCAATTCAGGTATGAGCTGTTCCCACGTGCATTACCTGCATACGCTACGCCCGCACAACTCCTGAGTCTTGTATGCTAATTACCCCATGTGCAGCAGTGTAGCATGCAAATGAAGGTATGTAGCGATTCAGGAAGTGGTGCAGGCATAGTGTAAGCATACAAAAATGTAAACCGTAGAAAACGGTTTACATTTTTGCAAACATAAAATCGGAGCCATGACAGCTGACTAAACACATGTATTATATTGTTAATATATGCCAATGGCTAAATATATAGCCATTGGCATAAAAAAATGTACAAAATATAAAATTAACATTTAAGATATATGGTTCGATTCTCAGCTAGATCGTCATCTGCGTGGAGACATGCTTGAATGGGTGTACCTTCGTTGAAGGTTGTGTGTCAGGGCTGGTAACTCGACACGTAAAAATCAACTACCAATCATTAGCGGATCGGAGTTCCACTGTGGCGACCCCTAACAGGGAAAAGCTGAAAGACACAAACAAAGTCGCCCTATGGTGACGTGGAAGCGCAGGGCAGCAGTGCACAAAGGGGATCGCAAGGACTATATAAAAATATAGAATAAAACCGCAATGAAACACATATCACGATTTCCCCATAATAGTCAATGGCAGGCATGCTACACCATACTCATGGCGCAAGGGTTGGTAAGGGGCAGTGACAGTGTTATGTGCAGTAGCTAGGAATTAGTAGGCAATGCCATGCAAATGAGAGGAGTAATAGTGAATCGCAGATTCCCCGCTGGTGTAAGGATGCACCTCACAGAGTAGCGTTATAACACCGAGGTGATTCCTGAGATAAAGATGACATCAAGAGAGGGGTGTGCCGCCATTGCTGTAAGCACATTGGAGCATTGCTAAACTGGTCTGCCCCTAGCTAGCCAAAGCTGCAGGATAGGGGTGTGTTGAATTTCCCATAGCTATGCTTAGCTGAGAGTACATAAGGTAACCGAGTATGCATGTGAACGGAGATGAAAACATGAGTAAACCAGGTAAACAGGTATGCGCAGCACACACTGCAGCTGAAAGAGGAAGGATATAGGAAAGAAATAAGGAAATGCTGCAGCAGTGAAATTGGAGTACAAATGACTAATTAACACCTAGGAGCCTACAGTGGGCCATTGACAACAGCTAACAAGGCTGCAATCAGCTACCTGCAGAACAGGGAAGGGGAGGTGGCTATACTGCAAAGAAAACAGCAAAGTGTCAAAGCAGAACAAAGCCGATATGCAGTAAATCAGCTACAAGGCACATTTCGCCATGACTGGGTAGGGAAAGTACAAAACAAGAAAGATGGCAGGTGGATGCATGCCTGATAATGGGAGGGGATCCAGGTCTAAAAGTGAATTAAAGGGCAACAGATTAATCAAGGCAGGCAAGTAGATCTCCATAGTAAAAGCCCCACACTTGAGTACTCATTGCAAAACCCATAATTAAGACACGCAGCAGCTGGAATAGCTCATACACACCCGCTTACATCAGCAGCACCCATAGCACGATACTATAAAGTGTGAAAGCACCTCACACACATTTGTGCATTCCCATACACTCTGCACTAGTGTTGTATACAGATGGGGAACTTTTATTATGTACATGTTAGGGGCTGCCATAGCTTTGATCCACCAGCATGTGTTGGAGACTGAAGGTGGTGTGGAGGATGATGCACACGACCACCACAGGCACCAGAGGAGGAGGAGAGTGTTCAGACCCAGGGTAACCTACCAGGGGCTACATGATCTGGAGACAGTAGAGCATTACAGGGACTCCCTACAGCAACTTGTGGGGCTTTTCCGGCCACGCCTCAGAGCCAGAACAAACAGAGGGGAACCCATACCAGTGGATACGAAGGTATGTCTAAGCTTGAGAATGCTAGCTACAGGTACCTTTCAAAGACCAACTGGGGATATAATGGGGATCTCACAGGCATCAGCATCCAGGGTACTACACCAGTTCCTGGATGCCATGTTACCACATGCCAATGAGCATATATACTTCCCCCAAACGCAGGAGGAGTTGGCCAGCAATATGCGTTTCTTCCACCATGTGGCAGAATACCCGGAGGTACTGGGTGCAATAGACTGCATGCACATACACATCAAGTCACCACCCGGTGAGCAGGGTAGGCGCTACATGAACCACAAGGGATACCCCTCCATCAACTGCCAGGTCATGTGCAATGCCCAGGGCATTATCATGGATGTGTGTGCTGGCAACCCTGGAAGCTATCATGACTCCCACATCTGGCATGCCTCACAGCTGTATCGGTTATTTGCCAGGGGGGACATCCCAAATGGCCACCTGGTGGGGGATGCTGGCTATGCGCTGGAATCTTGGATGATGACTCCCATCAGAAATGCACACACACCCATGCAGGAACGCCATAATGAGGCACACGCACAAACCAGAATCATCATAGAGCATGTGTTTGGGATGCTGAAATCATGGTTCCATTGCTTGGACATATCTGATGGAGCCTTGCAGTACTCTCCAGGCACATGTGGCCACATCTTCATAGTGTGTGCCATGCTACACAATATGGTCCTGCGGAAACAGCTGCAGCAGGGACAGAATGGTGAAGGCCCTCACAGCCCACCACCATTGCCAAGGGCCCCACAGGCACAGAGTTACTCAGACCACGAACACCCTGAGCCAGCCCCAGTAGGCAGACAGAGGCATGCCCAGTATGCCCATGCCTTGGCAAGGAGGGAACGTATAGCACACACACTGACAGTGTAGGCACCTAGGGACCGACACCTTTCTCCACCTGCACACACAGTAACAATGGATGGCACACACAAAAGACTACCTGTAAATTGTCATGTATAGGCAGTCTACTGTGTGCATCCAACATAGGCAGCCCTCAACTATTGCACACACAACAGCCATTGGCACAAGGTAAGTCAACACCTGAACAGTAAATTAAGCTATCAGCATATGCAGATACTGTATGTATAGGTTCATAGGTAGGTACTTGGCCAACTGCCAGAGGCCATTCATAAGGCCAGCCAAAATGTGTCAGCTTTTGCCACCCCATTGATTCATTAACTGTCCCTCTGTGGAGCAAAGCCAATGGCGGGATCCCTGGGGTGCATCTACTGTGCCCCATCCACCCTTCAAGGTTTCTCTTGCAGAGTGTTAGTGAGGGGATCTGTATAATGTAGTCAGGGATGTTGTTCCAAAGTATGGGGAGTGTCTGTGACAGGAAGCTGTCCCTCCAGCATCTTCCAGTTATTGTTGTGACAAGGTCAGCCAACTACAGTGTGTGGCTCACTGTGACATGGATTCCCATAGGTGGAGCATATCCATCAAGCCTCAGTTCGACATGGCTGTGTTGGCAGGCGGAGATCATCTCTGGGTAAATGAGATGCCACTGAGTAAAGCAGGAGTTTATTCAGTCTGGCTATATAGGCCATATGTTGGAGGCCAGTATTCCCTTTGGTGAGGTACATTCGTGGACCCCCCCAGCTGTTAGACATGTCCTCTGAGGTACATCCCACATGGGTTATTATACCCTATGATGGGACTGATGAGTGATGAGTAAAGGGGCACCATAACCCCAGTATGTCTAGATGGGAATCCTTTAGTAATCAGAAGACCACAGTGTATACCTTTCCTACAGCTAAATAGTTCATGGCCAGATCTAACCAGTGACCAGTTAACCTCTGCTGTGGTGCACCTGTTGCCCATGTTGGTGATGACCACTTCTAGTAGTTTCCCACCCCACGTTAGGGAGGTTACCACCTGATACAGGGCATATGAGGTGATACATTCCAGGAAGCGCTGGGCCTGGAAGTGAGTACCAGAGTACGTTTCCCACTTAATGGTATGGTAGTTGACATCGACCAATGTCAGGGTGTGCGTTAGCACTGTCATGTTTTCCACTGTCTCCAGGTAGGTGGAGTGGAAGTCCTGGGTCATGGAGGGTGATCCATAGCAGGCCACATTCCACATTGCAGTTGTGGCTGATGTTAGCTGCACATGGGTGATCACAGAGGTATCATGCTGCCCCACTAACCTGGAGGTGTAGGTATCCCTGATGAATATGGATACAGCCCTTCCATGTCTGTCAGTCCATGTTCTGTGCCTGAAATGTGTGGTATGGGTTGTAGTCTGGTAGTGCTGGTGTGCTCTCAGGAGCCTTAAGGCAGATTTCAGTTAATGCACACATGTTGATGTTGTCCATCCTGAGGAGTGCTGTGAGTGCATGCATATTGTCATCATAACCCCTGATGCTAAGCAGCATAATCCTCATTGAATCTGCTATTGTGCTGTTTACGGAGCTGGTATTCACCTTCAAGACTCTCCTAAATAAGGCACCATGGGGGCGCCAATAGCCTTGGCCAGTATTCCAAAGCCTAAGGCTGACACATAGACAGATATGGTATAGTTGCATGCATGTTCCCCATCTGTACTTGTTTTTCATCTCCCCTGTAGGTAACCTACTGGAATGCAATAAAAAGCCTTAAACTTATACAAGACTTCTAGCTTCCAAGATAGGCTTTTGGAGTGACTAAGTATCAGTGTTCTGTATGTTCTTGCTGTACTCAACTGTTTCCTGACTACATGGTGAGTTCTCACTGTATATTGTAATCTGAATGTCTGTTTATTCACATATTATGGCTGTGATGGCCTGCACATTAGAGGTTCACAGATAGCCTACTACCTATCTGCCCAAGGGCAATTAGAAGCATAGTTACAGTGTGTTGGCCTTCCCCGCACCATTGATGAAGTAACTGAGCCTCTGTCAAGCATAACCAATGAAGCAATTCCAGGCAGAGTTGCTGGAAGTTGTTGAAGACTGGGGTTGTGGAGAGTGACAGAGGCACTTAGTGATCAAAAGAGGGCATGTTAATGTGGCAATTCAACACCATTCAATTCCCCCAACAGGTCTTGCAGCTATCAAACTGGACAGGCTCCCCCACCCCCTGGCTGTATGATTCTGGGACACATGATCCCAGGGGTGTATAGTCTGTTACCCATTCACACAACAAGGTTTCCCTTGTAGTGTGTCAGTGAGGGGCTATGCCTAATGTAGTTAGGAATGTAATGTATTGTCTCACAGTACATTTGTTATATGTTGTTATTTTAAGAGTACATGAAGCTCAGTGAGTTTGGGGGCCTCCACCCTTTGCTTAGCCTAGCTTACACATAGAAATCATCTAAATAGGAAATAGGTGGAAGGAATGTTAATGTCAACAGTGTAATGGTTACAGCATCCACATAGTATCTGTGCATTCGAGGTTACAATCCCGATAAAGGCAGGGATGTTTATTATGTGCAAAAGTATACCTTAACCACAGCTTGCATATATAGGTAGTAATCGTCTGTATAATAAACATTCAAAACACCCATATAAACCCATGTGTGCTGGAGAGTAAAGTCAACAGAGAATGCAAT